>NC_137456.1:67414954-68014954 GCF_964235325.1 Thermobia domestica
ATAATCGTGGGGTGTTAAACTAGATATTTCATTTCATTTCAAAACATATTAATGGCGTTCTTCTTCCAAAACTAAAGAGAAATATAGTATTGAATATCGGCAATTCCATACCCCACAGGTGTCGACTACATGGGTATGGCTTGGCTTCGAAGCTCAAGTATCCGTTGGAAATTTTTAATGTGTGCTCACAAAATTAATATCGAAATAACATTTTCATGACATTCGGAAAAAAGATAGTGCATGTGGGCACAAATTTGATTTCATGGGCAGATGCTTATATGATGAATAATTGTTTATCAATATAACGTTTAGCCACCTTAGGTGTATGGCACGTCAAGGATTGAACAATATAACATTATACAACAATAAATAAAACATATTCGTATGTGAGAGTGATTTTGTACGGTTATTTCATATAAATTGGAGTTTGATGCCGTTATTTTGTAGTTCTAATATAGGTCAAAAGTATGTAAATTGAGTTTATACAAAAGACATACAGTTTAGTCGTTTTCAGTTTTCACTCAAATTATTCTAAAATATTAAGAAGTTTGATTGGATCATTATATTTTAAATTTTTCCCTCTCTCTTTTTTGGTCAATATTGCTAAACATAACATCATCATCATAATTATTCTGCCATTATTGGCAGGTTATTTGCTGCAACTGAGAAGCTTCAATGTACAGTGGTCCTCAGCTAGTGTCTTCGTCTTGACGTAGCAATTTTCTGTTTTAATACGGTCTTTCAACTACAGTCTCCTTCGTCCCCTCCCTCTCTTTCCTTCCACCATACCCTTTAGCACGTCCCTAGAGGTCTCTTGGTATTGCATTTGCTCATCACTAGTGGTGGATAGGGTAGTGTTTCGTATCACAATACATGTAACTTTTGCAGTGCTGTTTATTCATATTATTGTCGTGTAACTTGACCAATTACAACATAAACATTGTGGTTTTGGGTATATTTTGTAAAAATCCTGAATCATTGAATTTACCTGAATTGAATAAGCTGTAGTGGGTAGTGCGTCCAGTAAGAGAACGTCTCTGACAGCTCGCAGTGACATTGCCGCTACACGCGTGTCAAGTTTTTTTTTCGGTGCAACTGTAGTGGCAATTTAATTAATGGTATAAGACAGAGTTATCGTGGTGGTAACACTGGTACCAAAGTAGGGGCTGCAATGTCCCACCGCATGTGGTAAGAAACGTCAGAGACCATCTCTTGTTGGCCGTGCTATAGTATAGCTCAGTTTTGCTTCAGTTTAGCGTCCCTTTCAACAGGGAGGCTATATGAAAGGCTAGTATAGCCATGAAGCACATCACAACCATTGTATACTTCTTCGAATGCAATGTCAGTGCTGGATTAGGAACAAAAGCACGATCCAACAATTGATAGAATGTATCTGTTGCCAAAAGAGATTAAGTTTTCCTTACTGTGAAATAGATCCCTTTTATATCCCAGGAGCAACAGCAGAGTAGAACAAAATTCAAAACGCTAAACGCAGAGTTCCTCTGTAACCTCTCGTGCCCACTTCAATATACACATTCAAATCGTTGGTGGATGAACACCGTATACATGGGTTTTCTCGAGGTTCTCCCGTTTCCTCCCACTTTCTTCATTCCAGCATATCTGAGCCAGCATAATCGTAGTAGCCAGTAACAAGCGCCTTTGTTGCCTTTCTAGCATTATATTTGAGAATAGAATAGTTGCCATCACAGTTTCGCTCGTATTATTGTAATGCCCTCCACACATTTGTTATTTTTTCTAGGTGGTAGGGTTCCTCTGCGATCGAGTATAAATATCTTGAAGTAGATTTTTGATAATCATGTTTTGGTATCCTATTGTCTCAAACCTGGAAACAGTCGAAAGTACAGAGATATTGGGTTAAATTCCAAAGTTGGGCGTCCGTTTCCAGCAAAATTGTTAAAATTTACAGGAAAGATATGGATAATTTGATCGTTTGTGTGCTTGATAATTTATAAGAGTCTCGAAAAATCTGTTTATTTGTTATATATAAGCGGCTATAAACATGGGACTATACGGCGAGCGGAGGGACCTACTTGGCGCAAGGTAACCGAACAGTTGCATTGTGGGAAAGAAACGAGCATTTATGTTATCAACATGGCGAATGTACAAGGGCAATTAACATTTGTGAAGCAATACGTTGATAACGAGCAAAATTTTTTAAAAGTTTGTGAAGAGCACGGATTAATGAACCTAATAACAAATTGCACAAAGTGTGCAACGGAGATAACAGCAAAAAAACGTGGCGAAAGCGGACGCCCAACTTCGAAATAAATGCCGAGATATTTCCTATCACATACTACGGGAATCTCTAAACTTTTAACTTAAGGGCCACAATACCAACACATTGTAGCACCAGCGTCATCTTATGGATAGCGGAGAAATTACGCATAACGTCATTTATGCTTTGGTTAGTCGAAGTATACAGAGAGCATAGTATCTAGTAGCAACTAGCGAAACTAGAGTATGTTGTGAAAAAAGTCTGTTGCGTGATTGCTTGTTGGAACGACAAGTGTAATCTGAAAAGTGAAATATAGTGCGTTTACTGTTCTGTGACTATAGTTTCTTAGTGAAGATACAGGTGTTTCATTGTTAGTAATAAAACCATTACATTCTATTTATTCAGAATCCCAGCTTGTAATAGTATTAATTAGCAACTATTTTGATTTGAAGTCACGTGTCTTTAGTATAGTTTGTTTTTAATATGGGAAAGAAACGAAAGATAGATGAAGAGTTCAGAATATTTACAGAACGGTTTGGATATCAATATTTCGTGCAGTGGCGTATTTACGATTTTGTTTCGGGAGGGGCTTTGCTACTTTCGGGGGGGGGATTTGCCTGAAAATGTGAAAATTCTGCAAGATATTTCGTATACTTTACTATAGTAAGTAAGATTTCGGGGGGGCTTCAGCCCGGAAGCCCCCCTAAATATGCCACTGATTTCGTGATAGAGTCAACTAATAAGAATAAGGCAAGAAGAGTAATTTGCAATGAAACAATATCAGGCTTCAAAGAATACAATATAAAACGTCATTATGAGAATAAACATTCTTAGAATTTCTCCCAAATTTACAGAAGGCATACAGTTTCTTTGAAAAGCGGGTTGAAATATCAGAAATCATTGTTTAAGAAAGTAAATGCTGAACAAGCAGCAACGCGTGTCTCATTCAATAACTAAACATGGGGAACCATTTACTAGCGGCGAATTAATCAAGGGTTGTATGATTGCATTAGCAGAAGAAATGTATTCAGGAAAAGCTAATTTATTTAAAAACATCAGCATATCACCAAACACTGTGGCTCCAAGAGTAGACGATATTGCAGAAAATATATTAACTCAATTGTCTGACAAAGAACGACACTTAGAATGGTTCTCTTTGGCCCTGGATTAGCTAACAGATGTTTCAGTTACTGCTCAGATGCCACTTTTTATTCGAGGAATACATAAAAATCATGAAATGTATGAAGAACTTCTTAATATTCATAGCATTCACGGCTCGACCACTGGAGATGTTTTTAAAGGAGTTGAAAATCTGTTCAGAAAAACGATCTTCAATGGAAATAAATTAAAGTGTAAAACTACTGATGGTGGCAAAAATACCGTATGTGTAAAAACATAAAGGATGTCGTTGCTCTCGTATCAAAGGCCGTATCAAAATAACAGTGGTTTAAAACCATTAATCGTACATTGCATCATTCATCAACAGTCTTTGTGCGAAAAGTGTTTGGATATGTCCCCACATACCACATGACATCCGCAGGACGTCCCATTTTGTTCCCAATTATCCCATACAATTCCCGGGATTATCGGGACTATGAGTAGACATCCTATGGACGTTCTGCATGGGACTGGGACATCCTAAGGGATTTCCATGTAGGATGTCCACGGAACGTCGCGGATGGGACAGAAGATGCCAGGGAAATCCCACGCTGGACATACATTGGACCATATTATCCCACGATTTGCCAGTGGTCATCCCTTTGAGGTCCCATTGAACATCCCATTTCTCGAGATATTAGCGGACATCTTGATATCCTGTGGAGACACTATGGATGTCCCGGGAGCAAATTTGGATGATCCTGGCATGTCCCGTTATCCATCATGGATCAGTCTCGGACGTCCCGTGGATGTCCGTGTGCTATGTCGGTCAGAAGTTTTAAAACCAGTCATGCCAGATGTTCATTATATAAGATCACATACACTCAATTACCATCAATTCCAAGAGTTTACTGAAGTGTTTGGAGAAAATAACTTATCATATTATCTTGCAATACGCTGCGGAGAAGTTTTAACGCGATTTTTTGAGCTCTGAACAATAATCGAAATTTGAGTAGTTATGGAAAGTACGGTATCATTTTACACAGATACAGTTACATTTTATACAATTAGCATTTTAAACATATGAATGACCTTAATTTAAAATTAGAAGGAGAAAATCAGCTTCTGCCTGATATATAACTTCATATTAAGTCCTTTCGACAAAAAAAAAAAAAAAAAGTTTTGTTTCAATTCAAATTGAAGAAAGAAATGTTGCACGCATTTTAAAACATACCAAACATTCAGTCACCAAGCTGAGATTCTATTTCCCGTAGATTTTGCAATTCGAGAATTGGATGCTTTGAAATAAATGTTGAGTCTTGTTTTCCAGATTTTGATACAGTTGCAAGCGATATGAAGTTTTTTTTTTTTTTGAAATTCTTTTAACGCCATGATAGGAGCCCTTGACCCAGAACTTCAAATGGAAATGATTGATTTGCAGTGTACTAAAATTCATCATTCATCATATTTAAAGTCATCATTCCTGGAGAGTCTCCCACTTTCATAGTTACATAAATTTGCTCATGGCATTCTTTACACTTTTGGAACTACATATCTGTGTGGGAAAAAAAATCTCCAAAATGAAATTTACAAACAAATCACGGATCCAAGTTTACAGATGAGCATTTGAAGTCCATGCTGATAATTTCCACGAACAAACTTGATCCATAACTGCAAACACTTATGGAGGGGGGGGGGGGACACAGCTACATATATCTCATTATTTTTATTATAATGTGTATTTTTAATTTATGTTTAAATGTTGAATTTCATTTTGTATGTCAGTTATCATTTCTTAATTTTGTCGACGGGCCGCGGTGGCTCAGTGGTAGAGCGTTCATCTCTGGTGCATGGGGTCCCGGGTTCAAATCCTGCTCTCGCCAAGTGCACCTTGTGGTGGACAAACACCGTGTGCGTGGATTTCCTCGGGGTTCTCCCGTTTTCTCCCACTTTCTACATTCTACCATTTTATTCATTACTCATCATCACCGTCTCCTTTAGCCTCACCGGCATAACCGTGGGACGTAAAACTCAAAGATTTCATTTCATTTAATTTAATTTGGTTGTATAAAAGTAATTTGATTATTATTTTCTATGATCTACTTACAAAGTAAATTAACTGCGTGGCGGGCCAGATGAATGATGCTCAGGAGTCGATGTTGGCCCGGGAGCCGTCATTTGGAAACTTCTGCAATAGATAAACACAAAATATAATAATAATAATAATAATAATAATAATAATAATAATAATAATAATAATAATAATAATAATAATAATAATAATAATAATAATAATAATAATAATCTAAAGAAATGTCTAAATGTCACTATTTGACAAAATTGCACACTAACTGATTTCCGACAGGACATTGATTTGCCGGAAAGAATTTCTGGTTTGTACCGGACTACTTTGAGCCTTCCTCCTATAGCCCAAAGTTACACGCTGAAGTAAATTGCTAACAATTGTCCTGTTCTTAACTACCTATCTTTCAGTTGGAAAATTTCAGAAACATGTCCCGATTTCACGCTCTGATAATATTGTATGCACTGGCGTATTTACGATTTTGTTTCTGGGGGGATTTGCCTGAAAATGTGAAAATTCTGCAAGATATTTCATATACTTTTCTATAGTAAGTAAGATTTCGGGGGGCTTAAGCCCGGAAGCTCCCCTTAAATACGCAACTGATGATATGACTTCATAACAATTCTTGGACACTCAAATTTCTGTACTGTACGAAAGATAATGAAAATAATTATTAATTCGTTTATTAACATTTTGCTGATATTATTTGAATCAACTTTTTTTAAAAAAATGATTTTTCTTTATTGATTTAAAATTATTTACTAAAATCAAAACTAAAGTTAGTATAAAATTAGCGAAGATCCTTAAAAATACAAAGAAGAATTTTGCAAAACCGAACATTTGTATTATCTTGTCTTCTTACGTTAGAACAATTTTCTGATCACAAATGTAACAATTTTACAACTAGATGGAAGAAAATCTTTTCTACCTTCAAAATGGTTTCTTTTTATAGAATAATAATGTTTAGAATCTTCTAGTCAAATTCAAAAGGTAGACATTGAATGTTTTTACAAGAAAAAATTAAATCAATAATCAAAATTATAATCAGTACACTCTTTAGTACTTCATTCGTTGTTAAAACAGTTTAAAGTAGATGTACCCCACTTGGCACGGCTGAGTCAGCGAAATTTGATCCTGTTTTCCTGGAATTGGGAGGCAAGTTTCGACAAGCCTTTAGTTGCTATGGTCATAGCCTTTTACGGCTACCAGAGAAGTGCGTGGGAAAATTTTGGTTTATCTGAACGTGTATGAGAACAGTTTGTTGTTATGGTGATAGTCTTGGATGGTCATACTCTTGGAGGGATCATAGTCCTATCAGTTATCATGATCGAAGCTTCATGATTGATTGATTGATTTTTGCTTTTCGTTATGTATTGAATAGCTAGATGCTCTTGGCCTTCATAGTCTTGGATGCTCATACTGTTGGTCGGGTCAGAGTCCTATTAGTTATCATGATCGAAGCTTCCCAATGGATTGATTGATTGGTTTTTCGTTATGAATTTGAACCCCCAAACCCCCTCCACTTCCTCCTGCGAAGAACGTAAGGGAACGTTGTTACTATGTTCATACTCTTGGACGGCGAAGCTTCCCAATTGATTGATTGATTGATTTTTGCTTTTCGTTATGTATTGAATAGCTAAATGCTCTTGGATGGATGAGAGTTCTATTAGTTATCATGGTCGAAGCTTTCCAATTGATTGATTGATTGATTTTTGTCTTTTCGTTATGGATTTGACCCCCCCAAACCCCTTCACTTCACTCCCTCCTGCGAAGAACGCAAGCGAACGTTGTTACTATGCTCATACTCTTGGACGTCTATCACGTTCGAAGCTTTCCAATTGATTGAATATCAAGTTCGAAGCTTCCCAATTGATTGATTGATTTTCGTCTTTTCGTTATGTATTGAATAGCGAAGAGCATACTTAATGTCTTAAAATATTCAATGCTTTCTCATCGAGAATCGAACCTGTACACTAAATATGTTTTCATTTTGAAAGCTCTCTCATTGAAATTGAACGCAAGACCAGTACTTCACGATTTAGAGTTGAATTAATTCTTGCATAAAAAAAAAAAAAGAATTTCATGTATTGATTTTAGCGTAGCATATGATATGCACATTGTTCGAAGCTCTTCATTTCGAAGCACTATAATGTTTTCAAGTGTTCAATGATCCCTTTCTCTCTCTATCATCGAGAATCGAACCCGGACCAAAGTGGTATTAAAACATAAATAACAACCATAAAAATAAAATTTAAAAAATACAGCATCATATTATTATTATTATTATTTTGGGAGTGAAAGTGAAGCAGACAACTAATCTTGATTGTAGCTTCGCTAACTTATGAAATAAAGACTTTACACAAAATTCTACTTTGGTAGGGAGCTGGGATCGAATTTGGTACTTCATGATTTTAAAGTTGAACTAGTCCTTGCATGAAAAAAAAAGAATTTCACTTCGTTTTCACGACAGAAAGGATCGAATGACTTTCATGTCTTAAAATGTGTAATGTTTTCTCAACGAGGATCGAACCAGCAGGACACGGGAATCAAACGCAAGACCTGAGAATCAAACGCAAGACCTGTACTTCACGACCATTGAGTTGAATTAATCCTTGCATGAAAAAAAAAAAAAAGAATTTCACGTATATAGCACATCGTTTCACGACAGAAAGGAACGAAATAGAAATATTTAATGCTCTTTCACTAAGAATCGAACTAGAGTAAAATAATATATTTGTCTTTATTTTTTAGTCTTTGTCTTTAAAAAAAGAATAAAGTTATAAAGTGTATTTATTCATAGTTGTTTCGTGTGTGATAAAGAAACCAGATTCTACAAACAGACACAGACAGTCATACATATATATATATATATATATATATACAGCAGCGTCAAAGAAATGTGTTTTCCCAGTATCTTTTTTTTTCTTTGTCTGTTGCTTCGTATTCAAGAGAAGAGAAGATTAGCTTATCGAAAAGCAAAACACAAACCTATCTACCGCTTTATTAATCAAGCGATGATAAGAAAACGTTGCATTGAAGTGACAAAATGTCAGTGAACACCGGCTGACGTTTGTCTGTCTGTATGTAGCATATGCTAGGAAGAGGAATAGACCAATGAGTCATTGTGTCCCCCTAAATTTAGGAAAGGGAGCCGCCATAAGACTGGTAATTAGGATATATGTATAACACTAGTAACGGAACTTCTTGGTTTATTTTTAATAATAATAATAATAATAATAATAATAATAATAATAATAATAATAATAATAATAATAATAATAATAATAATAATAATAATAACTTCCAATTTTAAGTTTCATGGATATATTGACTAGACTGAAGAAGACGGTGATGATGAGAAATGAATGAAATGATAGAATAAAGAAAGTGGGAGGAAACGAAAGTACACCGAAAAAAAACCACGCACGTGTTGTTTGTCCAACACAGAAAGTTCACTTGACGGAGGGAGCTGGGGGTTTGAAACCAGGACCCCCCCTCAAACACCGGAGGTGAACGCTGTACCATCAATCAACGTACACTCAAAAAGTGGGAGGAAACGGAAGAACTCCGAAGGAAATCCACGCATACGGTGTTTGTCTATCATAAAATTCATTTGTTGAAAGCAAAAGTTGAACACGGGGAAGGAGGGCTTCATTTTCAACTCGGAGACCTATGCACAAAAGATGAACGCTCTTGTTCACCAGAAATTTCACTTGTTGTTAGCTAGGATCGAATTAGGGATCCCAATGCACCAGAAATATTCGTTCGAGTCGAATCATAGTTTTACGTCCAATTTTTAATTATGTCTGTTAAACTAGTAATTTTGTCTACCAGAAAGTTCACTTGTCCGGGGCTGGATTACAACCTGGATACACCATACATCAAAGATGAGCACTGTACCATTGATCCACTAGGGTCCCCACCTGCGATGAGGGAGAGAGAGGTCAAATCATAGTTTGACAAGAGAGTCAAAGAGAAAAGTCTTAGATACAATGTTGTCTAATACCCAAAGTGAGTTTTACGTTCCACGATTATGACTGTTAAACTAATGATTTTGAAAGACGGAACTTTATGATGTGAATGATGTAATAATAATCATAGCTTGTGTGTCTTAAAATTTTGATAATATGTCTACTTGTTTCTCCGTTTGTCTATGTATCTGTAGTACGTGGAGTCCAGACGAAGCGAAGATATGTGTGTTTTAGCAAATGAAAATAGTATAATCTGTGTGGGTGGGACAAGTGAAAAGTGAGTTTTACGTCCTACGGTTACGTCTACTAGGCTAATGAAGGAGAGGTGATAATGAAAAAATGAATGAAATGATGTAATGAAGAAAGTGGGACAGCTTTGTTTATCTAACATAACTACTAGCTTATTTTCTTATCTTTGTATGAGAAATTGATGGCAACGTGTGAAAGCAGAGAATTGCCATTACAGTGTCCCGGGTTCGAATTGGGATCGAACGAGGGACCCCCAAGCACTTAAGGTGAACGCTCTATCATTGAGCCACCGTTCCCCATGGAACGAAAAAATGAAATGAAATCTTTGAGTTTAACGTTCCACGATTATGCCGGTTAGGCTAAGTGTACTATGCTATTGGAAGACGAACGAGGGACCCCCAAGCACTTAAGGTGAACGCTCTACCACTGAGCCACCCTGTCCTCTGGAACGAAAAAAATGAAATGAAATCTTTCAGTATAACGTCCCACGATTATGCCGGTTAGACTGAGTGTACTATACTAATGGACGGCGATGGGACAAGTGAAAAGTGAGTTTTACGTCCTGCGGTTACGTCTACTAGGCTAATGAAGGAGAGGTGATAATGAAAAAATGAATGAAATGATGTAATGAAGAAAGTGGAAGGAAACTGGTGAACTCCGAAGGGAAATCCACGCATACGATGTTTGTCCATCACAAAGTTCATAGGGCACGAACTGGGATCGAATCATGGACCCCAGCACTTGAGGTGAACGCTCTACCACTGAGTCACCGTGCCCTTTGGAACGTAAAAATGAAATGATAAGGACGGTTTTCCGGGGGCAGTCAATAGCATCTTTTCGTTAAGTTGTAAAGGAAGCAGGGAATTTGTGGTCGCTAAAATTAATGACAAGTATATAGAAAAAAAAGACGTGATTTGAACACGGGACCTCATGCACCAGAGGTAAACACTCTACCACTGAGGCACTGAAGTTAATTTCATAATTTTCTAATGTTAATAAGAGTGAAATCTAACGTTAAATACACATACACAAGTCAACGAACTGAGAGAGAGTTTCTGTATCTGCAATGTCTACTTGCAAAGAGCAGAAAAATAAGATAACAGAACATGTTTTGTATTTCAATGTTGTTCTCCAGCTGTCGCGTCAACATTATCTTAGGTCATGGTTTCAGACAACACGAAGCGAAGATATGTATGTGTGTGTGTGTGTGTTTTAGGTAATATTAAAACAGTGTTTGAGATCTAAAACTTGACAAAACTAGTGTTGCTTATACATCTCGGATGCCGTTACTCATGTACACATGATGTTGATTGATTTTTGAGTTTAACGTTCCGTTCAGCAGCGAGGCTATATGCATCACAAAGTTCACACGACGAAAGTTAGGATTGAACCAGAGACCCCAATCACAGAAGGTGAACGCTTTACCACTGATCCACAGAACCCCACGATTTCATCATGGGGCACAAATCTTCAAGTTAAAACAATTGACTATTCTCAAATAAGAGAACATTTCTTCATTTCTTTAAGTGGATCTAGGAAGTTGAACTTTATACAGTTTTCTCCATATTATAGTCTAAGCTGTATGTGATATTACTTTAAAAGGACGAAAGTAGTTAAAATATTCCCTATTATTATCATCAATTTCTTCTAAAATGCTCAGATTCCCGTCATAGAATTCGTATACTAGCTATGTACACAGGCGTGCATTAAGAAATTTTTTGTTGGGAGAGGTCCAAGCTTTGGGCGACGGGGCTCAAACACTACAAACCTCTGTGTAGTATTGAACGCGTATTATTCTGCACTCGAAAAGACAATAAGTACTATCTAAGTGTATATCTTTCTGTCTGTCTATCTGTATGATGAGCATAATCGTGGTACGTTAAACTGAAATATTTTCTTACGTTTCGAACGTAAGAAATATGTGAAAGTTTGTGTGTGTGGTTCAGTGATAAAGCAACGACGTATTCTTTCAGATGAATACTTAGAATAGTAGAGCATTGTTCCGCAACCCCCCGTGCATGCGGTCCCTAGTTCGATCTCCGATCAAGTAAGCTTATAATATTTTATTACTAATTGCCGCCCACTGTGGTCGACTTCCGAACATAGTGTCCGTGAGTTTTCATGGTCTACTTATATATTTTTATTTTACTAAGTATTCATTCATTCATTCATTTGTCTTAATCATTCGTCTTCCTCAACATAATGAGCATAATTTATTACTAATTGTCGTGCACTGTAGCAAAGTGCATGCAGTCCCTAGTTTCATCTCCGAACATCATGTCCGTGAGTTTTCATGATCTACTCATACATTCTCATTCTACTAAGTTATAGCAAATTCCGAATTCGTTATCTTTATTTTTTTTAAAAGTAATTAACTGAAGGTGTGATGATTGACAAAATGAGGCACGGATCGCCATTAAGTTCCAACAGGATGCATACCAAGAAGCTTCAGCATTTGAAAAACGAAGTACTGATTTTAAATCCTTTACCACTGAACCACCATACTCCTCAAACCTAAAATGTAATAGGTTTGTACATCATGTAAAGACCCTCGGAGAAATAAAGATACGCCCCCACAAATATACCCTTTCTCGGTAAAAGGACATATGATTAAGACGAAAAAATAATAGTTGATAGAATGACAATGTAAATAAACGTTATATCACAGAGTTATCATGCATCCTGAAATTCATTGAATTTATGAGTAGAAGAACAATACACGTACTAGAAAGAAAAAGATTCATGTTCTTCTAACCTGACATAATTGCTTTAGAAAAATAACAAACATAAAAATAAAAAATACAGGAATGAACAAAGTAGAAGTAAACAGGTGAACTAATGCTCACAGTTTTTGTTTATCACAATTACCTATTAACATGAACTCGGATTGAGGTAGGAACAGATTGCAAAGATGTGATCTGCACAAGAGTAACATTGTATATTTGTTTGGAAATTTTACACTTTAATAAAAGTAAAAGTACTTCACGATTTAGAGTTGAATTAATCCTTGCATAAAAAAAGAATTTCACATATATGGCACTTCGTATTGATTTTAGCGTAGCATATGATATACATTGTTCGAAGCTCTTCATTTCGAAGCAATATAATGCTTTCAAGTGTTCAATGCTCCCTCTATCTCTCTCTCTCTCCATCATCGAGAATCGAACATTTGAAAAAATGAAGTACTGGCTGTAAATCCTCTATCAGTGAGACACCACACTCCTCAAACCTAAAATGTAATAGGTTTGTACATTATGTAAAGACCCTGAACAAATAAAGATACGTTTCACAAATATGACCTTTCTCGGTAAGAGGTATCAGCGTATAGAATTAAATGGGATGAAAGCATGAATTTCACAACAAATTTTATCTACAGGGAATTTAAATTCCTTTTCTTTTTATTTTAATATATGTATATATACACAAATATTTACAATTTTCTTTCATTTTTCTTCATTTTGGCTTTTTATGGTAGTCCAAATATCACTTCACCTTTAACCATTTCTTTTCTTTTATCATTTCACTTTGGTTTCGCATACACTTACCCTCTAAGTCTCATTTTACCCCCAAAATCGTTTTATCTACACTTTCTCTTTCTTTTTTTCCTTTTGATAAAGTTCTAATAGCATCACATTGACACAATCATCGTATGTGTGCCATCTTCTTTTTATCAATTTATTGTTTGGACAGACACTAAAAATATAGTACATCTTTTTGTTTCCTCTTCTTCTGATTTTATCTTCACAATACCCTACAACGGTCATTGCAACACTACGGGGGATTGGCATCATCTTTTCTGGAAATAAAGAAATACAAATTTTTATTATCAGAAAATATAAATTAATCTTCAAAAAGTACACTTATCTTATAGCAACATACTATACTTATAAAATTATTTCTTCCCGTAATGAGAAAGAACAAGAACGAGAAATAACAAGTATTCTTGACATTCTTTCATTGTATGTACATTTTCTTATACTCTGTTCAAAATAAGAAACGAATTGACATTTAGACAAAAACTGTTAC
The DNA here is from genome assembly GCF_964235325.1 of Thermobia domestica. Taxonomy (NCBI): domain Eukaryota; kingdom Metazoa; phylum Arthropoda; class Insecta; order Zygentoma; family Lepismatidae; genus Thermobia; species Thermobia domestica. The sequence goes on from NC_137456.1 coordinate 67,428,618, forward strand.
TCTGTTGCCTCATAATGAGTATATCACTGAATTGTCCTCTTAAAATTATTTTCCATTAGAGAGGGTAAAGTTGTAGAGGATGCCTTAGTGGCCTACTCATGATTGTGACAACAGAATAACAGTTTTTCTCTAAATGTCAATTCGTTTCTTAATTTGAGCATAGTATAGTATAAAAACAACACCTATTCATTAGTTTTCTTTTCTCTTAAGCAAATACCACACGATAACAGTAAATATCACATCTTCATGCAATTTAATTATTAATTCGAAACTCTAGTTTAGTTCTTGAAATACTACAATAATTATGACTCACATAGTACCGATGTTGAACAAAACGTTAAACTATATTTACTTAGCACGAAAAATCAAAATTAACTTTTTTACTTCCATCCTTCCTTCTTTCTTATTTTTAAAAAAGAAATTCGTACAGTTAATACTATAAACTATCATTTTTTACCAACGATATTCCTATACTAACTAATAGTTTTCTCTTTTTTTAAAGCAAATACTATAAACTATCATTTTTTACCAACGATATTCCTATACTAACTAATAGTTTTCTCTTTTTTAAAAGCAAACAACCGTACCGGTGAATATTGCAACTGTATACATTTGACTTATACTTGGAACATCTGAGTTCAATTCCTGATAGTAGCTTATATCATTTCAATTCCCCGTTTGAATCTTGTAAATATAGGTTTACATCTCATACATCTTTGGTATTGAATGTTATTAATATCTTTAACGAACCGCAGTAACCTATTCGTGCAGTTTGAATCTCTAATGATTGTATCTTGCAAGAAAAAAGGTTTTACGAATAATGTATTCTAAGGAACAAAACACCGTATCTATAGGTTTTTCTTTATCTTAACTTAAAAATAAAAAGAAGCAAATGTTTCACCTAAAAGAAATAAGTAAATATTAATATTATCATACATATTTTAAAAGACGAAAAGCAGATATGGATCTTTTTTTTTATCTGAAAGAAAGATAAAACTTACCTATTCGTAAAAGAGAGAGAGTTGCGTCACTGCTCTTTGATCAGTGTTTCGTCTTCGATCAGATTTGACCGTAGAAAATGTTGCTTCAGGTAGTTTTCAGCGTCTCTTAAAGACGTATCCTCTTTTTTAAAGTGTACTGTAAAGAAACAAGAATAATCAGTTACTTTACGCGGTGAACATGAACTTGTTTCCTGGAAGAAAAACAAGTAACTATAATTGCAACACTAACAATCTTCATATTTTAAGAAGATATAAAAATCCTAAATAAAACAATACCTATCATTAATTGTCTTTTCTCTTAAGCAAATACCATTTGATACCAGTAAAGATCGCAATTTCAGTCAATATGCAATCTAATTATTCATTCAATAACTCCAGTTTACTTCTTGAAATACTACAATAATTTATGACTCACATAGCTTCGGTGTTGATCAAAACGTTAAACTATATTTTCTTAGCACGAAAAGTCAAAGTTAACTTTTCTTTCCTTCCTTCTTTCTTATTTTTTAGAAAAGAAATTCGTACAGTTAATACTATATATTTTTTACCAATGGTATTTTTTATCAATATTCCTATACTAACCAATAGTTTTCTCTTCTTTAAAGCAAATAACCGTTCCATTGAATATTGCATCTGTATGCATTTGACTTATTCTTGTAACACACGAATTCAATTCCCGGTGGTAACTTATATAATTTCAATACTTCGTTTTGAATTTTGTAAAAAAAAGAAGCAAATGTTTTACCTAAAAGAAATAAGTAATTATTAATATTATCATACATATTCTAAAAGACGAAAAGCAGTTATGGATCTTTTTTTTTATCCGAAAGAAAGCTATAAAACTTATTTATTTGTAAAAGAGAGATAGAGAGAGAGAGATGATCTTTGATCAGTGTTTCGTCTTCGTACCTGTTTGATCGTAGAAAATCTTGATTCAGTGTCTCTTGAAGACGTATCCTCTTTTAAAGTGTACTGTAAAGAAACAAGAATGAATCGTTAATTTACGTGGTGAACATGAATTGTTCCTTGAAAGAAAACAAGTATTTTATTTTAAATAAAAAGTAATTATTTATCTGTTATTGAAAACAGATATTTAAAACTTACCTATTGCTAAAAGATAGATGCGTCACATTCCTTTGAGCAGTTCATATTCTAACAGGTTTAAACGCAAGATAATCCTGTTTTCATTTCTTCTTCATATATATATATATATATATATATACGCATAATGTTGAGTAAAATACTATATATAGTTGCATATACATGGAAAGGTAAGGGAAATGACTAAGTGCTACCTTTGAAGTACAGTGAAATAATGAAAAGCAAATGAAAAGATAAAAGAGGAAAGCACAAAAGGGTTTTGAAAGTAATTATTTTTAAAAGTACAGAAATCACCTTGCATTTCCTCAGGGTGATAATATTGGCTTCTTGAGGAGTTTTGTAGAGTGCAGCAGCGCTCCTCACCCGCTGCTGAAAATTAATTACTTTCAAAACGAAAGTTTAACATTAAAAATGAATGACACCATTAAAAGATTGAAATCTATTGTACACGCTCATCATCATCATTGTTAAACATCGCAAGTTTACTTTTTTAATGAATGAACTACATACGTGTAAAGATAAATATTAAAAGTGAGAAGTGTTAATGTGATGATCTCACATCAAGTGACGTAATGCTGAACAACAAAAGATAGGATATATGTATAGAAAGAAATTACATATGTATAGAAAGAAATTACATGTAATATTCTGTGATATAATACATGATGCATTCTTACATAGCTCTGTACATGTTGACATTAGGTCCGCAATTTGAATTACACTATTAAAGATGTGCCTACACTTATATCCGGCTAATCGTTTCTGTAGCTATATCTGACTACCAAACTTTGAAAAATTGCACAAATCTGAATTTTTTTTCAGACGAACCTTTAATGCGAAAAAAAAGTTGCATCACATAATGGTCAACAAGATTTGATAAGTGATGACACTACGGATAAAAAATATCTATATCCTCCTAACTCTAACATTTCCTTAAGGTCAATGCTAGCAGGGTAATGTAAATCAAAAACCATTGCTGATAACGGGGTTGCGTGTACAAATTTCTAATTTCGATATCGTTTTTTCTAAATATAATGGTACATACTCTTTAAAGGAACATAAGATACCATAATTCCCTTGGTAATACTTAGATTGTGTAAACAAAGTAGCTGGAATTCCATCCGTTTGTAGTTTAGAAAAATGAACTGAATAGTTATGTACAAAGAACTTCATTTCAAATTCTATTTTAAAACAAACAAGAAAAACGTAATTCAAATGATAATACGTATAAGAATTTAAATAATCACTATCTATAGCAATTAGATACCACTTTAGAGTTGATTAAATTCCCCATTCATTATCAATTCTTTGAAAAACTTAGTCTAGAAGGCCTAGGTTTGATTATATAAGACATAAATCTACAAATCAACGTGGAATACGTACTACATTATCTATCATCGATAGTCGAAAAGCACTGAAATAATAATCAAAATCACTACTATTAAACTATATAAATACTATACTTATAAAATGATTTCTTCCCGTAATGTTAAAGAGCAAGAAATAAAGCCCTACATATACTAGCAGTAATAGTAACTAAATAACTAGCTACCGAATATATAATACAATGCTAATCACTATATTCGGGTAAATATTACATTTAAAATTCATTCTATTCTACAATAATCAGAATATCTCGATGCTATACGAAACATGAATCTACAGATTAACTTGGAATCCAAACATTCATTATCAATTTCTTTGAAAAACTTAGTCTAGAAGGACTAGGTTTGATTATATAAGACGTAAATCTACAGCCTAACGTGGAATTCAATCTACATTAACTATCATCAAGAGTCGAACTCAGGTTTCCCATAATATAGACACGCACATCCACGAAAAACAATGAAATAATTAATTCCAATACTAATACTATCTACGTTACGAAAATATCACTTAAATAAGCACTGAAATAATAATCAAAAATCACTACTATTAAACTATATAAATACTATACTTATAAAATGAATTCTTTCCGTAATTTTAAAGAGCAAGAAATAAAGTCCTACATATACTAACAGTAATAGTAATTAAATAACTAGCTATGGAATATATAATACAATGCTTAATTAAATAACTAGCTATGGAATATATAATACAATGCTAAACACTATAATCAGGTCAATATTACATTTAAAATTCATTCTATTCTACAAGAATCAGAATATCTCGAGGCTATACGAAACATGAATCTACAGATTAAATTGGAATCAATCAAGAGTCGAACTCAAGTTTCCTACACAGAAAATACGTGCTCTAAGTGATTTGACGCGAATATGTATTGTTTTCAGCAAGTAGTGTCAAAGAACAAGAAAATAAATTCCTACATATAATAACGTAATAGTAAACTAAATAATAAACCTGAATAACTCAATGCTAAACACTATATCCAAGGAAATATTATATTAAATTGCATTCTATTCTAAAAGAATCAGAATATCTCCGACGATATATCAGACAAAAATCTGAGCCATATAATCTTTCTGTACAAACGAAAAAGAAAGAATTCTATAATTGACAAATTTTCTTTTTCGCATTACTAATTTCAATATCGTTTTTTCTGAATATAATGTTACACACTCTTTAAAGTAACATAAGACTCCATAAATCCCTTGGTAATACTTAGATTTTGTAAACAAAGTAGCTGGAATTCCATCCATTTGTAGTTTAGGAAAATGAACTGAACAGTTATGTATGAGGAACTTCATTTCAAATTCTATTTTAAGACAAACAAGAAAAACGTAATTCAAATGATAATACGTATAAGAATTTAAATAATCACTATTTTTAGCAATTAAGTATCACATTAGAGGTAAATAAATTCCCCATTCATTATCAATTCTTTGAAAAACTTAGTCTAGAAGGATTAGATTTGATTTGATTATATAAGACGTAAATCTACAGCCTAACGTGGAATTCGATCTACACTAATTATCATCAAGAGTCGAACTCAGGTTTCCCATAATATAGACACGTACATCCACGAAAAACAATGAAATAATTAATTCCAATACTAATACTATCTACGTTACGAAAATATCGCTTAAATAAGCACTGAAATAATAATCAAAAATCACTACTATTAAACTATATAAATACTATACTTATAAAATGAATTCTTTCCGTAATTTTAAAGAGCAAGAAATAAAGTCCTACATATACTAACAGTAATAGTAATTAAATAACTAGCTATGGAATATATAATACAATGCTTAATTAAATAACTAGCTATGGAATATATAATACAATGCTAAACACTATAATCAGGTCAATATTACATTTAAAATTCATTCTATTCTACAAGAATCAGAATATCTCGAGGCTATACGAAACATGAATCTACAGATTAAATTGGAATCAATCAAGAGTCGAACTCAAGTTTCCTACACAGAAAATACGTGCTCTAAGTGATTTGACGCGAATATGTATTGTTTTCAGCAAGTAGTGTCAAAGAACAAGAAAATAAATTCCTACATATAATAACGTAAAAGTAAACTAAATAATAAACCTGAATAACTCAATGCTAAACACTATATCCATGGAAATATTATATTAAATTGCATTCTATTCTAAAAGAATCAGAATATCTCCGATGATATATGAGACAAAAATCTGAGTCATATAATCTTTCTGTACAAACGAAAAAGAAAGTATTCTATAGTTGACAAATTTTCTTTTTCGCATTAACTTGGGAACAAATGAATTAATCTGTTTTTCTTGTCACGTTATCTTTGGAATAGTCATAATTTGATAGCTTGTCAAATTGGTACTGTAATAGGAAAAGAAATTTTCTCAACTGAAGAATACTTTTTCTTAGCTGTCCGTACGTTAAGTGATTACCCGTGAAGATGTATTGCTTTTAAGACAAACAAGAAAAGGTAATTCAGATGACAAATTACATTAGCCATGTGTTACGTTTTTTGAACAAATCTGCGAAAGCGGATAGGTCTATCAGTGTAGTATTCTGTGATATAATGCATGATGCATTCTTACACATTTCTTCACATGTTGACAATAGGTCCGCAATTTGAATTACACTATTAAAGATGCACCTACACTTATATCTGGCTAATCGTTCCTGTAGCTGTATCTGATTACCCACACCTTGATAAATTGCACAAATCTGAAATTTTTCAGATGAACCTTTAATGCGAAAAAAAGTTGCATCACGTAATGGCCAGCAAGTTTTGATAAGTGATGACACTACGGATAAAAAATATCTATGTCCTCCTAACTCTAGCATTTCCTGAAAGTCAATGCTAGCAGGGGTAATATAAATCAAAAACCATCGCTGATAACGGGATTGCGTGTACAAATTTCTAATTTCAATATCTTTCTTTTCTGAATATGATGGTACATACTCTTTAAAGGAACATAAGACACCATAATTCCCTTGGTAATACTTAGATTGTGTAAACAAAGTAGCTGGAGTTCCATCAGCCTGAAGTATAGGAAAATGAACTGAATGGTTATGTAATAGGGACTCCATTTCAAATTATATTTTAAAGACAGACAAGAAAAGTTAATTCAAATGAGGAATTACAACGTGAAATGCTAATACGTATAATAATTCAAATAATCACTATCTATAGAAATTAGGTAGCACCTTAGAGATGATTAAAAGAGAAAGAAAGAGAGAATAGCAACTATGTTTTATCTTACTAAAACGTAGAGTTTCAGTATGCTGACAATCTCTTCTAATACACAGATGAGCACAACACAATTCGTAAAGGTCTACTTCACACACTTCACTCTGTTCAATGGTTTTATTCTACATTCGTATGACGTCAAATAAAAACGTCACACGAAATTTAATCATTTCAAATATTACATTTCAATACAACCGTTTCTTCTTTCTTTTTAAAAATAATGATTTAATGTATACTTACACCGCAGCGACATGACGAAGCACTCACCTATCTGAGAAAGGAGCCTTACGAAATTTCACAAGCCCTAATCAGAATTTCATGTCTTTCATCTCTACATTCTTCAGGAAATGTCCTAATCGAAGAACAAATATATTCAATTACATCAACAAGAATAAACTGATACCAACGTGATTAAATGTACTCAGCGAAAATAGAATTTCTCACAAACACACGAACAAAAAATTCATAAATCCCATATATACATTAAAGGTAAACGCAATCGCAAAGCAATACGATCACTTATATCTGAAGTCAAAAATAAAGCAAGTTTATTATGATAACTGTTTTCAAGAAACATATGAGCTTTTCCAAACGAATAAAATCTCCCCACCTCTCCCCTGCTACATTTAATATCCTTATTCAATTTCATTTCCTTATTCACACACATTATTTGATAGATGTATCAAAATATCATCTTTAGTAAATCTTATCTATTAACAGACTTATTTTTCATTACACAAACTCAGCGTTTTCGCATTCAGATTACACTATCTTCAGTCGCACGTGAGTATGTTCGTATGTGAAGCCGACAACAAACATACATGTAATCTCAAATGCTGTATACGTTTGAAAATACGATATTCACGATTCATGCAATGCGATATTCCCCTGAGCAACTAAGGTCTATTCGATCAAAGAACAGTCTGCAAACAAATTCTATTCCCATGAACACTTACAAGTGAATTCGTGAGAATCCCAAGACCAAATTAGATAAAACAAATAGTTCATAACCTACAGACATTTCGTGGGGGCGTAATCTTTTGTGCTATGGGAATGTTATAGCGCAATATCTCATCACGGCTTCAACTTAAGTGATTTTAATTACTTGTCATGTGAATATCCATATAATACTTTTCACATGCAATACAATCAACCCTGATGATTTGAGCATACACATTTTCTCATCCTACGTTTTTAAAACATTATGATATGCTATGAGAAGTGCTTCCGCTACCAATACGTTTTAAAAACATCCATGAACCACAACAATCGTCTTATCAACTCAATTTCCTGAGAAGGTTCCAGACGAAAATTTTCCAGCCGTTTCGTGAGAATAAGATCAGGTCAAACTCCTCAAAACTCTTCGCAGAAAACCTGGGAACTTCTATTCTTAGCATTACAAGATGGATCTGGGGGCTGAGGTGGGGAATCTAGCTACCCAATACAAGACGACTAGAAAAAATACGAAAAGTTTTTTTTAAAAAAATAAAATCTAATCTATATGCGAGGCACTGACATTCAGTGATAGAGTGTTCACCTCACGGTGGATTACTCCATGAAATTCTTTTTTTCATGCGAGGATTAATTCAACTCTAAATCGTGAAGTCTCGCGTTCGATTCCGATGAGAGAACTTTCAAAATAAAAGCATATTTAGGGTTCTGATTTGATTCTTAGTGAAAGAGCATTAAATATTTCTATTTCGTTCCTTTCCGTGAAGTACTGGTCTCGCGTTCGATTCCGATGAGAGAACTTTCAAAATAAAAGCATATATTAGGGTTCTGGTTCGATTCTTAGTGAAAGAGCATTAAATATTTCTATTTCGTTCCTTTCTGTCGTGAAACGATGTGCTATATACGTGAAATTCTTTTTTTTTTTCATGCAAGGATTAATTCAACTCAATGGTCGTGAAGTACAGGTCTTGCGTTTGATTCTCAGGTCTTGCGTTTGATTCCCGTGTCCTGCTGGTTCGATCCTCGTTGAGAAAACATTACACATTTTAAGACATGAAAGTCATTCGATCCTTTCTGTCGTGAAAACGAAGTGAAATTCTTTTTTTTTCATGCAAGGACTAGTTCAACTTTAAAATCATGAAGTACCAAATTCGATCCCAGCTCCCTACCAAAGTAGAATTTTGTGTAAAGTCTTTATTTCATAAGTTAGCGAAGCTACAATCAAGATTAGTTGTCTGCTTCACTTTCACTCCCAAAATAATAATAATAATAATATGATGCTGTATTTTTTAAATTTTATTTTTATGGTTGTTATTTATGTTTTAATACCACTTTGGTCCGGGTTCGATTCTCGATGATAGAGAGAGAAAGGGATCATTGAACACTTGAAAACATTATAGTGCTTCGAAATGAAGAGCTTCGAACAATGTGCATATCATATGCTACGCTAAAATCAATACATGAAATTCTTTTTTTTTTTTATGCAAGAATTAATTCAACTCTAAATCGTGAAGTACTGGTCTTGCGTTCAATTTCAATGAGAGAGCTTTCAAAATGAAAACATATTTAGTGTACAGGTTCGATTCTCGATGAGAAAGCATTGAATATTTTAAGACATTAAGTATGCTCTTCGCTATTCAATACATAACGAAAAGACGAAAATCAATCAATCAATTGGGAAGCTTCGAACTTGATATTCAATCAATTGGAAAGCTTCGAACGTGATAGACGTCCAAGAGTATGAGCATAGTAACAACGTTCGCTTGCGTTCTTCGCAGGAGGTAGTGAAGTGGATGTGCTTTGGTGGGGGTTCAAATCCATAACGAAAAGACAAAAATCAATCAATCAATCAATTGGGAAGCTTCCATCATGATAACTAATAGAACTCTCATCCATCCAAGAGCATTTAGCTATTCAATACATAGCGAAAAGCAAAAATCAATCAATCAACCAATTGGGAAGCTTCGCCGTCCAAGAGTATGAGCATAGTAACAACGTTCCCTTACGTTCTTCGCAGGAGGAAGTGGAGGGGTTTGGGATTCAAATTCATAACGAAAAACCAATCAATCAATCCATTGGGAAGCTTCGATCATGATAACTAATAGGACTCTGACCCGGCCAACAGTATGAGCATCCAAGACTATGAAGGCCAAGAGCATCTAGCTATTCAATACATAACGAAAAGCAAAAATCAATCAATCAATCATGAAGCTTCGATCATGATAACTGATAGGACTATGATCCCTCCAAGAGTATGACCACCCAAGACGATAAAGCCATCCAAGACTATCACCATAACAACAAACTGTTCTCATACACGTTCAGATAAACCAAAATTTTCCCACGCACTTCTCTGGTAGCCGTAAAAGGCTATGACCATAGCAACTAAAGGCTTGTCGAAACTTGCCTCCCAATTCCAGGAAATGATACCGAATTCTAAGAACGGGAGGGATCAAATTTCAGCCATAGTGCCTCATATCTACTTTTAATATTAAGGAAGCATATGGTATAAAGTACCATCAGCAATAATAATTAATTTAGTTAGTTTATTTCTTACCTTGGTGATTCATTTTTAAATAATTTTAATATTGGAAGCATGCAGCTATATATACTACTCGAAATCATGCACTACCCACAAACAGCCCCACGTTCACTATTCACTCTGTTCACTATTCGCATTCTCTCTTCTGTACTTTCCACGTAGACATCGTTTGACCTCAAGAGTTTGAAAAATCGAACTTCTTGTATAGGCATATTAAGAAAGCACCCCTACCCTCCTTTCTTCAATTCCAGGTCAAATATCTAATTTTTAAAAAAAAAAAAAAAGAAAGAAAGAAAAATGACTACACATTTCTTCAGTGTTTTAGATTGATGGTCTCAAGACGTCAAATTTTATATTACTAATCTTAAGTGATTCCGATATATATACGAGGGTAGTCCACAAAATTAAGACCGCTTAATTATACAAAATGAAAAACATAATAGTTATTTTGAGAAAAAGAAAAACAATTCTGTTACATACTTGATGCTTCCTTCACTTTTGTATTTAATATTTGACGTATTTGTTCACGAGCCTCAGAATTTCCATCTTTTTCTTCTCTTCTAGGACAAATATTTTTTTAAAAAACGATGGAACACGTACTTAATTGTTTTAAATGATAGAACCAAACACCAAATTTTATTCCTTTAACCTAAAAGAATTCCGAGATATGGATGCTTATTATAATAACTGCAACCCCTGCCCTTCTTTCTTCCCATCCGTTTTTTTACACTCAAGGACAGATATACAAAAACACTAAACATATTTTTAATTATTTTAAATAAAAAACCTAATTACGAAATTTCATGCCTCTAACATTAAGAGAATCCTAGATATGACCATCTTATTATAATAATTGTAATCTCACCCCATTTTCTTCCCTTCTAGGACAAATATAAAAAACGCTTATCTACGTATGTAATGTTTCTTTTAAATGAGGAGTCCAAATTCCAAATTGCATGTCTCTAACCGTAAGACTTCCGAGTTATTATAATAATTTCAATCCCCGCCCCCTTTAATCACCTCACCATCTTTTCTTCCCTTCTAGGACAAATACAATACAAAAAAATATATATATGCTGAAACATGTTTGTTTTTGTTTTATGTAAGAAGGGTCAAAACACAATTTCATGTTTCTAATAATAAGAGTCATCTATTCCTGAGTCAATTAGTTCATTATTTATTCATCAAATTCCCTTCTTCTTTCCCTATAAGGTTAAAACATACAGAACCACATTAAAACTCTCAGAATAACTGGGGGATAAGAAAATAAATAAGCGTTAACAATTGTGGTGGTTGATCTAAGGGAAATTAATGAGATTGTCATCAAAATCCTGTTGTACACATTCGCTAACACTTCCAAACATTGACTGGTGGCTCTTGGAATCGCTTCGACCTCCAACAATGACTAGAAGAACTCTGAACTCCTTTAACTTATCATAAAATGAAAAATGAAATTTTACAGCTTAACGTCCTAGGTGCTAAGGGAGAAATTACTAAAGCAAATGAATGATGATGGAAGAAATGGTGGAATGAGGATGAGGGAGGAAACGGGAGTAGCCCGGGAAAATCCACCGACACGGTGTTGTTCCACAACAAACTTACTTGCTCAGAGATCGAAGATGGAATCCCACATACCAGAGGCAAGCTCTTTACCACTGAGCTACCGTATCCCCTCGATTTATCATAATTTGCTCTTTTGATATTTATCAATATACTCCGTAGTGCCGACTTCTAGGTTATTATCTTTCTCTATTCTCACCCTAACTTTTACAATGTATTGTGTCATGTCCGTGTCGATAATAAGGTCCGATCGAAGACATTCGTCATTCACAAATACTCTATTCTTCTTGGTAATTCGGAAACCCTTCTTACCACATTCTTCTTATCGATGACTATGAATTCTTTTACCTTTCTGAATGAAACATTCATTAATACCATGCTCATTAAGGCTCATTCTTATATTTACATTTGCTGCACAACGCTTCATTTGTTTGCTTTTTCCGCGCCATTACTACTGTAAAGCCCATCAGTATTTGTCCGTATCATTACAGCATCGATAAGCCTGTTATCTGACATTGAATTATTATCGAATAAATAGTTGTCTTTTATCACAGAACCACGAAAATATATAAACCCTTTACCTTGAGACACTTGTCCCCAATCGATTAATTCTTTATTCTTTTCATCATATTTAGTTTTCATCAATTTTTCCATTGTAACTTGGTTCTCTCATACCGAGACCAGTAGCTAACTAATTCTTCCAAACCTCTCAGTAATTAACATTTTACTGAAATCGTCCCCATTCTCAACTAGTTTCACCCAGTTTCGCAATATTCCACGTCGAACGATATGAAGACTTTTCGGAATTACCAATCCTTTGTTTCGCTTCCTGGTATACAATATCCTATTCGAAATCGATATCCGCAAGTGTAACATCTTTTTAAGAAACCCCCTTGTCACATTATCTAATATTTCCAAGATATAAGTATTAATCTCTGATATTACCCACCCATAATAAAAACAGGATAACAAATAGACAATAAAATTAACTCCTGCCTTGTTTTTAATCTTATTCTATCCAGGTTTTGTTAAAAGTAGTTCAAAGTACTCTTCCGCTAAGTAGGCGAATCGTCCAAGCTGAACTGGGAAGTAACACTCAGGATAAGTAACCCTATGTTCACTTCCAAAGCCCTCACCCATCGTTATCCCGTTCCAATTTCAAGATTACGTATGTATGAAGATGTTCTTGTAGATACGACCTAAAGTGTAGAGCACTTCTTCACCACTAACTACATATCCAATTCTCCTTAAAAAAAATATTCACAAAATTAAGTGTCTGATGCTGTTTCTCTGGTCTTCAGTATGCCAGTAGCAGATCGTCCACGTACGCCAAAACTTCGGCTTTCACTTCACCCAAGTCAAACTTCATAAGTAGGTCTTTCCATCTATGAAATAATTTGTCAATGATTATATTAAATAGGAGTGTGATTAATGGATCGCCCTCCTTCACACCACATTGAATCTTTAGCTCAACCCCGTCATCTTTAATGATCCTTCCATTACCAATCCACAAATTAAATGTTAAATTTACTAACTCATTCTTAACTCCTCTCTTTTTCAATGCTTCCACTATTGCCTTGTGGATCACCATGTCAAAAGATTCCGTAACATCCAGGACACAGAAGATTCCAGCAATAATTTCTGCTGTATTAATTATTTTATTTAGAAGAAACTAGTTCGAATTCGTACATTGCACATTTTGGAGATCCTGTGCCCTAGATATTTTTACTGCCTCTTGTAACGTATCACTGATTAGAGCTATAAAAGCTCTCATGATAAGATAGCCAATTTGTAATTGATTTCCGATTTTCCGTCTGAATTAAATTCCTTTGTTTCTTGGGAATAGAAACGGTTCTATTCATTTTTCCATTTTTCCGGTATCTTACCACTCTTCCAAACGAGATTATAGAACATTGTTAAAACTCTAACTTTTTTTATTCTCACACACACAGTATATCGGGAATATATTCTTTCGTACGGTCAGTAAATACGAACTACGTCTCCCGTCAATAGACTAAAGTTCCTCACACAACTTTCTGACTTGCTCACTGGCTGGAGTTTCCTTATCCATACTTTCTCCCATCCTTCCTTCTATCAGCCTTTTCACGAGTATTTAAGGATCTTTCCGAAACATCTCACAAATAGCATATTCCACTATTTTCGTATTGTTGGCACTACTCTTATAACCAATTCATATTATCCGTGGCAATTTTAAGTCCCTTTGCGGGGTATTTTGGAGAGTGTAGTGCGTGAGTGGTTTCCATGTTCAGTGACACTTTCCGAATTTAATACTGTTTTGCACGAGAAAAGCTGTGTATTTCTGTGCAAAAAGTACAGGATCTGTATTCGTCATTCCACGTAGGATACAAGCTGTAATTCAGGCAAAAGGGAGGCAATTCCTTACTAGTAAAAGTTTTGCGAGATTGCACACGTGTTGATATTTTTGTGTGCAGTGTCTATAAATACGTATTGTTATACTGAAATATCCCAATTATTTTTCACCTCCACCAAGGAAATGCAATATCCTAACCTTTTATTAGTCATCAACAGCAGCAAGCAAACAACACATCTAGTGTCAACAAACCATTACGTGAACCGAAGAGGGAAGACAACAGCACTAGCCACGAAGGAGGTGAGAGCCACTCGAATATTTCGTGTAAAAGGAGAACACCATACTCATCATCATCAGTTTGCTTGGGGCTGATCCATACTCTCTTTGTTGCTCTGGAATATAATTCATTTTCTCTCGGCTGCTCTGCGGGTTGAGACTTCTAATTATCTCTCATAGCTGCTGCGGATCTTGCGATAAACTTATCACCCCTCTCTCAGTTGCTATAGAGTTTTAAAGTCCTCATCTCTTTCGGCTACATTGGGCCTTAAGCATCCCGTTCCAACTGCATTGAGTTGGATGGAACATCCTGCCATATGTACCCAATTTCTCGACTGCTCTGGGTGGAGGAGTCTCATAACTGAACAGCATATCACTTCCTAATTACTGGATTAAGGGATTTTTAAATGTAGGTCTTCAGACCCAACTTTCTAAAGAGAACTTTAAAAAGACTTCTTAATATAATAATTATAATATTCATCCGTTTTTCTTCCTTTCCAGTTCAAATATCAAAAAAAGTTTAAACAAATTTCTTATCATTTTAAATGAAAAGTCCGTGTACCATTTTAATATAATTTAGATTCCTAATCTCCCATTTCCTATCGAATTTGTAAAAATGCTTTATTGATGGTATCATATATCCCAATTTTTATGCGCTATCAAAATTTCAAGTTTCTCACATAAGTAGTTTGGCCTAAGCGTTGATCTGTAACTCAGTCACTCAGGACTTATTTCATGTATAGAGATTATATGTATAAAATGTAAAAATAATTTCTTCCCGTAAATCTATATATGATTTACTGACTGTTTATTATTTTATTTTTAGAAAATCAACAGCCTGCTGGACGTGGGAACGAGAATATTCGGAGGTATAAGCGAGTATCAACGCACTGGAAGATGGCCAGGACGCAGAAGACAAAGCAGAACGAGGCAAAAACCAGAACAATCGGTAGATAAATAAAGATAATACACTTCCTATTATTTTACTAAAAAGAAATAAATTTCTTACGGATATTCCATATATTTTTTTTACTTTCGTTGCACTTCAATTCAGGGTTCAAAAAACATATAAATGAAACAAGTAAATTTCGTTTCACAGTGTGAAACTGCTATGGATATCTAAACTACGCGAACTCAATATTAAAACCGATCTTAGTAGATCTTTAACTTGCAGATGCAATACAGAGATAAGGTCTCAGGTGGAACGTATCCTTGGAACGCTGAAGCCATATCAAAAAGTTATTCCCTGTTATTTTTACTGTTTTCTATATGAACAAATAATTAAACCAAAAGTGGTAGTATGTTTCTATGACTTCCTGTTGTAATACAGGAATGGGGTCAGATATGGAACTTATTCTTGGAACGCTGAAGCCATATAAAAAAGCTATTCCTTATGAACAAATAATTAAACCAAAATTGGTAGTAGAAAGGGGGACAAAGTGGATATATGAGGCAAAGCGAATAACGCAATTTACAGTCAACTGAAAACAGAGGGCAGGAAATGTTTACCCCAGTTTATGACGTCACTAGTGAAAGAAGAGAAGGACGTTACTGTTTTGTGTGTACGTGTTGTTGTTTAGGCGAGAGAGGAAAAAGAAAGAAAATACGCATTTTGCTAAAACAATCAAGAGGTAAGGATTTTGAAATATTTTCTTACTATTCCGTAGAATGTTTGCGAACACTCTATGCATGGACAGGGTGGGATCTTACCTTTGTTATCATGTTTGAGAATTATCGTAAATACGTCGTCCATATGCTGTAGACAGTCTTTTGTCTCATGTGGTAGTGTGGGGCAAAGAGAATACTTTTAAAAGGGGCAAAGCGAATAGCGATTCACTTTGCCCCAAGCATAATGCAGTACTGTTTTAGAACATCTGTTTGGCACTAAATGTGGTATTGACGGCACGTATACGTTGCAACACAGCTAATTTGAATATTGAAATTCATATTGAATTTGTTCCGTTAACACTTGCCGAACAAAACATAGCAGTAGTAATAGTAGTAGTGGTGGTAGTTGTAATAGAGTAACATCAGTAGTTGTTGTAGTAGTAAGTTGGGTTAGGGTAGGAGTTCAGTTAAATAATCGCAGCGGCTATTAACGCAACTTATCCTATATTAAACTATGTAATTCTTTACCACTGTTAAGAAACTATTAGTTTGATTTTACATCTTTTAAAGTGATTTTAATTAACTTCAGTTCTTTGTTTGTTTCTTCGTTTCTCTACTTTTTTGCCTCTAATCAATTTACGAAATCAATTTACGTTCAGTACTAATGACTACAGTGGCGTATGGTGAAATTTTGTTCGGGGAGGGGGAAGCTTGAGGTCTCTACGTGCAGAGGAACTAACGAGTACCCCTATCAAGGAATGTTTAAAACAGAAGAGTGCGAAGAAGTATAGCAAGTCTACTATGTCTATCGAACCAAGTACTGGTGCAACTTCCGTAAAGGAAGTACCAGAGAAAAGAAGGAAATGTACCATTCAAGGTTCTCCTGCAAGAAGAAATGTTTTGCTGCGGCTATAGCTCTCCCAAATACATCTGGAATTACAAAGAAAAAACATTCAAAATCACCAGAAGGAGACGGTAGTTACCAATGCAAGTTCTGTCATGGATATTATTCAGATCCACTTAACGAAGACTGGATTCAGTGTTCCATTTGTCTGTCATGGTTTCACGAAAACTGTATAGATTATTATAAGGGACAAGTCATTTACATTTGTGATCTGTGTAAACCAAGAGTGTGATGTGATATTATTTTCAGCCTTAAGCCTTATTATTGTGTTTTTTTAATTTGTTTGCTACTACGTAGATTGCACTCATTAGGGTTACTACAGATTGAAAGAAACTAGACACTAGATGCCTATTTGATAAGAAAAAAGACTTCTATGGACTTGAGCTTTTTAAACATATTTAGGGATCATGTGTATGCAAGCTTTGTCTAGACTTAATTCTATATTTAAATGTGTTAGGCTAATACTCACAAAATATTAAACATTTTAATCTTCTGGTAGGCAAAGCAGTTCATTTAGGTGTCATTCTTTTATTATCTTAGACTGTGTACACATATATTGTTCTTCTATGCAAGTTCTATTTTGCATATCTGTATTAAACCCTGACGTTTAATGTATGAGTTTTTGCTTATTCACTTTGCCCCACTATCATGATCCGCTTTGCCCTACCGGTGGGGCAAAGTGAATAAACTGCAGTAGTTCAGTAATTAAGCAATATCATTTATGTATATGCAATCCTTATTACTATTGTATTGTTATTTGAAAGTTTAATGATCATAAAATATTTCCTCAAAACTTTGGTTTCCTAGTCTTAATTTTAGTTGCCATTTGAGGCCCTTGAAGTTAAGTGATCCGCTTTGCCCTCCTTTCCTATATGTTTCTATGACTTCCAGTTGTAATACAAGAATGGGGTCAGAGATGGAACTTATTCTTGGAACGCTGAAGCCATGTCAAAAAGCTATTCCTTATGAACAAATAACCAAAAATGGTAGTATGTTTCTATGACTTCCAGTTGTAATACAGGAATTGGGTGAGAGATGGAACTTATTCTTAGAACGCTGAAGCCATATCAAAAGGCTATTCCTTATGAACAAATAATTAAACACAAAGTGGTAGTATGTTTCTATGACTTCCAGTTGTAATACAGGAATGGGGTCAGAGATGGAACTTATTCTTGGAACGCTGAAGCCATATCAAAAAACTATTCCTTATGAACAAATAATTAAACCAAAAGTGGTAGTATGTTTCTATGACTTCCAGTTGTAATACAGGAATTGGGTGAGAGATGGAACTTATTCTTGGAACGCTGAAGCCATATCAAAAAACTATTCCTTATGAACAAATAATTAAACCAAAAGTGGTAGTATGTTTCTATGACTTCCAGTTGTAATACAGGAATGGGGTCAGAGATGGAACTTATTCTTGGAACGCTGAAGCCATATCGAAAAGCTATTCCTTATGAACAAATAATTAAACCAAAAGTGGTAGTATGTTTCTATGACTTCCAGTTGTAATACAGGAATGGGGTCAGAGATGGAACTTATTCTTGGAACGCTGACGCCATATCAAAAGATCCTTTCCTTTTTATCTCTTACCTTGTTTGTTATATGAAAATTAATAATTAAACCAGAAGCTGTAATATGTTTCTATAACTTTCAATTGTAATATAGGAATGAGGTCAGAGATGGAACTTATTCTTGGGACGGTGAAGCCATATCAAAAAGATATTTCTTGCTCTCTTACCATGTTTGCTATACGAAGAATAATAACTAAACCGGAAGTGGCAGTAGGTTGGTAATATAGGAATGAGGTCAGAGATGGAACTTATTCTTGTTACGCATAAGCCACATCAGAAAGCTATTTCTTGTTATTTCTTACTGATTATGTAAACGAAGTATAATATTCAATCCGGAAATGGTAGTACTTTTCTGTAACTTTCAGCTGCACTAGACTAAAGAGGCAAAGTCGAAGATGGAACATATTCTTACGGTACTGAATCCACATCAAGAAACTTTCTCGATATCTATTATCATTTTTCTACTATGGCCACCAGTGTTGGAGTCCAGTTTGTATAGAAGAACTAAGGTGAAGATGAAACGTGATAGGTAAGGCCCTCCACCCGTGCTGTAAAACCCTCACTCTACTCCCGACTCCTCACAACTAGAACTTGTTCTCTGGATAGCAGGTTTTGAAGATCTACGTGTCGAGTTGTGATTGGTTGTGGATACTCGTATGACCAGAATCGCGCTCAAAACGCGTGAAGACTCTTCTACTTTACTATTTTCCGTAGATACAAAAGAGATTAAATACAATACTGAATCGATTCGAAAAAAAAAGAAACTTCTCATCTTTTACAGTTTTTGTAACGTGAAAATTAATGTTGAAACCGTGAGTAGTAGTAGATTTATATCACTTACAATTTTAGTACATAGATTAGGTTGGAGATGGAATACGAGGTGCACGCCAAAAGTAAATGCCGATTCGTTCTAATTTCCAAGAACAGGAAAACTGTGTCTATTTTTCAACAAACACTCCCTCTTTGTTGATACACAGTTGCCATTGCTCCGTCCATATTGAGTAGCATGTGATATAGCTATCCAAACATCCATTACTCAAAAAATATTGTACACAGGCTACTGGGGCTGATAGGATGTTCTATTAATCCAGTTAGCGGTAGAGTTCTTTGTGATACATAAGTTGGTGTCGCATTATGACGTATGCCTTAACAAGGATGGTGCATATGCTGGAAAGTAGATTATATATCTTTAACTTCACAGTAATAAAACCATTTCCTTCTGGATGTACATCTTTCATTTTAGAGCCTATCAAAATTTACTTTCTGGATGATATACCTCGTATTTTATTACATTTTACTATCTCACATGACAGCCACTCAGATCATCACATATTTCAATGTTATCGTGCGGATAAATCATTCATGTTTGATTTTATCCACAACTTGCATCCACAAAGATTCCACTACTTTGCCTTTCCTGATGCTTCTTAACCGTGTCCAATCACACAATACTGAAGGCAGCTTTAATCTCATAATATTGTACCTTTACACTTACATTCAATGCATATCAACGTCACAATTCATTTACAGAAATAACAATTAGCTAGAAATGAATTCTCAAATTGCAGAAAACAATTCGTCCTTCTTTGATTTTAGAAAATCTCTATTATTCACGGTGGAGTTACTTAACGTTCAACAGGTTTATTTCATGAATTTATTCCTACTCTTTGTTCTCTGTTACGTCTAAAAAGAAGTAAACAAAACGATTCGTAATCTTCCTCTATTTATAAACCTTATTGGTTAGTGATGCTTCATTCTCACGCTTACAGATGGATGGAAAACAATTAATAATGGAAAACATTCCACTTGTGGTTATGATCTACTTGTGGCTAGAGTACACGGGTCGGCAATTCAACAACAAATCAGCGTCGTTTAGTTACTCGTAGCATTGTTTATGGTAGTTTAAAGCTAAGATGGAACAAAGAATAGGTCTTTTTCTAATTACAATTGGCGACTGTGCGTGTGTGTGTGTAAAAAAGTTCCTAAGTCCAAATCCAAACTTCGATGCCTCTTAACTCGGGAACCAAGTGTCTGTACTGCACAGAAAAATCTTTCACCTGCATACTGAGCAAAGTTTACCTACATGATAAGTTTGATCAAGATCAAACAAGTTCTGTAGATCGCGTACGATATATAAACTATTTTTTGATTGATCTTTAAAAAACACAAAACAACGAAAAGATAAATATTATTGTAGACGCCTTATTAAAAAGTAAGTTAAAATATTAAACAATTAATAACAGTTTTTCTAGATAAAAATAAAACAATAGCATCTTAAAATTATTCACTTTAGGCCTTGATACAAGTATATTATTGCACCAATCACTCAACTTTAAAATACTGTGTATTGTTCTTTCTGCATATTTGGTACTTGTTTTACACTTAACTATTAACCATATGTAGAGCCCTGCACCTCGGTCAGCTGGACTTCGAGACAAAATCCCCGATTGGCGATGAGCTATTTGCTAACGTATCCTAGACCAAGAGAAAATAAGAACCATACAAGCGGGTCATCTTCCATTTTTCTTCGTCTCTCCTCAGGCGATGATTTCCTGAATTCTGCAAGAGGTCATACATTTTCTAAATGCTTGTTTTATTCTGCATATGTTGCCTTTTGTTTCATGTGTCAAGACCGACTACTTTATGAAAAGAATGGAATTTTTAAATTTTACGTCCCACAATTACGCTGCCTAGCCTAAGGGAGATAGTAATGATGAGAAAAGAATAAAAGGGTGGAATGAAGAAACGGGGGAACCCCGAGAAAACCCACGCATACGGTGTGTGCTCACTACAAAGCTCACTTGGCGGGAGCTGGGATCGAAACCGGGACCCCTAGCACCAGAGGTGAACGCTCTACCACTTATTTTTTTTTAACTTCCTGACTTATCTTCTACTGCAACCACTTTTCAGGACTACTAGACACGACAGGGACACGAACACAGAAACATCGAGGACAGTTAAAATTCCACCCTTGCTACTACAGAGGGACTCGAACCCCCAATGGGCTTCACCTCGCGATCATCAGCCTAATGCCTCAGACCGCTCGGCTACACCCACCAGCTACCACTGAGCCACCGCGGCCCCTCCGGACACCTAGTATATGTTAGGTAGCACCCCGGCATTTACCTGGTGTGAATGAGGAAAACCCAGGAAAACGTCATTCAGGGTGGCTGGCCTGAAAAAGCTTTTTACACTTTTTCCACCGAGGTCCCCACCTGTAATCAAACACGAGACTGCTCGCACCGAAGGCGATGTAAATCATTGACTTAAATATTTAACGTAATTTAGCTAAAATGCGCTCAATCAAATTTTACTGCCAAGAGATGGTAAGTCGATCTACAGGAAACTAATTTTAGCAAATTTGCTTTGCTTCAAGGAAAAAAATACAAAATTAAGAACAAATAAAACTACATTTAAAAAAGATTGAGAAACAGAAAGGAAAAATTAGAAATGACACAATTTTAAAAATATTCATCTTAAATCATCTTATATTACACTCACCACTTCGGTTGTTTACATATATATATATATACATTTATCTAATTATTACTGCGTTTTGGAACAAGTACACATATCATTATTATGGTTTTGATGTAAAAGTATTGAAGATTTACTAAACTCTATTAGAGCATTTACAAAATCTAAATTTCTCTAGCGGCAGGTCTGGAAACTGAAAAGATCACTTTCATCAGATACTTAGCATTTCTTACCAACAGAATTCACGACCATGCTTTTGAATTTTAATGTAATATTATAAAATTCAAAGCGACTATATTTGTAACTCTTAATCTCTTGAACCACCCGACCGATCTCGATCAAATTTTCAATGTTGATGAGGTTCGGGCCTTGAAGTCTTTTTGTTTATTCACTTTGGAGGTGTAAATTAGGGGAAGGGGAATAGGGGGAGATAGAAAAAATAAAACTATATAACTCTTGAACTAAATTACCAATCTCGATAAAATTTTCAACATAAATAATGTTCAAGCCTGGAAGTTTTTTTTTTTTTTTTTTTATCATTTCACTTTACGGTGCAACGTAAGAGAGGAGGAGGGACACATACACACGCACACACACACACACACACATATATATATATATATATATATATATATATATATATATATATATATATATTTGCGGATCCAGGATATGATCAAGGGCGGGGCAACCATAGTTTGCCGTTTTATCCAATGTAAAGCAGGATTGAAGTCCATTTTATTCAGTGTAAACGTGAGCGAAAAGGGGAGCTATAGCAACTATAGCCCCCCATGGATCCGTACCTATATATTATATACAGTATATCTATCTCTCTCTCTCTCTCTCTCTCTCTCTCTATATATATATATATATATATATATATATATATATATATATATATATATATATATATAATTCAAATGAAAGTAACTTTCTTTGTGACTTTTTCACTCTTCACACTCTTCAACGAACCGACCGATCTCGATCAAATTTTCAACATAGATCAGGTTTGAACCTGGCATGGTTTTTATCATATCATTCTGATGGTGGAACTTAGGGGAGGGATAGGGGAGAAATAATTAAGAACGATCGAAAATGGCCGATATTAGTATCGAATCTATAGTTTTCGAAGTCACTGAGTTGAACAGTGACACTTCCGATCCAATTTGCATCCGAATTGAGTACCGAAACTAATCATCGAAAATGGCCGATATTAGTGCCGAATCCATAGTTTTCGGGGTCGCTGAGACGAGTAGTGACATTTCCAATGCCGTGTCCCTCAACTTGGAGAAGGAAGAGGAGGTAGAAATATAAAAATGATAGAGAATGACAAATATCAGAGAGCGCTTTATTAATAGTAAAAAGTGACTGACTATCGAAACTATTTTTTTTTTTTTATTTAGCCCAGCCAAACGGGTAATTGATGTTAATATTAAGTAAACTAATATTATACGTTAAACAAAATAAATAAAAACTTGTTCTTGCAACTTCCATACACAATAAAACAATGGTTCACAACCTTGTTTACCTGGCGCCTCGCCTTCCTTTTCGTTGGTCATACATGATTTTTGTCTGACTCCTTCTGCGATTTCAGATACAGCACTGGATTCTCAAATCTTCCATAATAATAATAATAATAATAATAATAATAATAATAATAATAATAATAATAATAATAATAATAATAATAATAATAATAATAATAATAATAATAATAATAATCTTATCCATTTATATTCCAGCAAAGCTTTTGCATGTCATTCTAATGCAATATATATATATATATATATATATATATATATATATATATATATATATTTACAAACCTTGTTGTTAATAGAATCACATCCTTTATTTTTTTTAGTCTCACAATTACTCACCAAGGGTAAAGGAGACGCTGGTGGAAAGATGGTAATAATGAAACGAAGTAAATGGGAGGAAATGGGAGATACCCCCAAAAAATAATGCACCCAGTAGTTATTTTCTGTTTATACGGTGTTTAATTTAACTCTTCTTTGTTACAACAATCGTGATATTTGTAATTACGAATATAGTTTTTTCTGTCAATAGCTTGCATCTCGCTCGCTCGCCTCCCCCCCCCCCCCCAAATACACACACACACATTACTAGACTGGATTCACTGCAATATATGCTTCATAAAACATCATTTTCTAGGTTGTTATTCGGGATGTACAGCTGCATTTAACAAACAAAGAAAATCATTAAGTACTAAAAGTTTCTAATTAGAAACTGCGTTAGAAATAGGAACAGCGAAGGTTATTTTGTAGTTTAAATGCCTGTTATAACACCGAAGCTGTAAAATTAGAGCACCCACTTTCAAAAATTAAGATACAAATTATTTCAATAGCTTGTACACGATTGTGCAGCAAAACGTTTCGTTTGTATATACAATTATAGTTACAAAATAACGTTTATTTCAATTTTAGAGAGGATGGTTTCACTTTGACGTTATGCTAGAACTATCACTGTCTGAAAAATTCAACATTTGTACAAACGAATGGTGACAATTTATACATATATGTATTCTTTTGTATTGGAGTTTCCATCAATCACTTGCAAAGCCCATTACATTTTACAAGTGTTGGTTGATTCAGAGTGGTGGTGAGTCAAGGCTGAAATTAAGGTGGAAACATTATTGTCGAATTTCAGTATTGAACAACGATGGTTCAGTGGTAAAGCGCCTACCTTTGGTGCTTGGAGTTTCTAGATCGATCCCCAGCTAAGATAGTTTGTGGTGGACAACATTGTGTCCGTGGGTTTTCTCAGGGTACTCTCATTTCGTCCATATTCTCATTACTTTAGTTATTCCATCGCCATCGTTGCTTTAATCATTCGACTCCCATAGCCTAAAGGGCATAATCGTAGAAAGTTAAAATAAAAGATTCCATTTTATTTCATTCATTTCAAATTACTGTACTTTTGTAATTATAGTTGCGCAAACGAAAATGTTTGTTGCACCAATCCTCCATAAACGATTGCTCGGCCCGGATTTAGGGTTATCAACGGGTCGAACAACTCTGCTCACAGCTCATTCACTATTAAGCCGAACCGAGAAGTGATCCAAGCCAACTCCTCACCGAACCGAGCCGCACCCAACCGAGCCGGCTCTAGCCATGGCTCAGTTGAGCCGAGTTGAAACAAACCGTTGGACTCGTTTTAACGGAGCTGACTCGAGCCGATGGCTCACCTGAGCCGAGTTAGTGGCTCACCCCAACCGAGCCGAGCAGGTTGACATCACTACCCGGGTTGGGCGTCTGTTCTTGGAGTCAAAAATTCGACCGTGTAGGTTTCAGCCTAGATGGTAAAAACTACAGTATTTACTTATATTGGTGCTCACGACATTTGCGGCTGTCTCGTTATAAAAATGTAGTTTCGTCTCGTTAACGAGACGAGACGAGATGCGAGCAACACTAAAAGTATTCCACATTACTGTTTATATTTCTCATCGCCTTCGCTTTCCAATCTAATTTCAAAACGAGTTTAAACAAGCTGAACGATCGAGCCATTTATTAAACTCGACTCGACTCGAAGCTCGACCTAAAAAACAGTGACTCGGCTCGAAACTTGACTCCAGAAAATTACCTTTGGCTCGAGTCGAAACTTGGCTCGAATTCTACTCGAGTTTCGAGTCGAGTCGATTTTAAGCTCGACTCGCGCCCATCCGTACATGTTTCTCAATTTTTGGAAGTGTTGCTTCTAACTTTACATACATTGAACTTGCACTGCTGTCAAACCCATGGTATTAAATAATGTTATAATCTTCTAGAAGAAATTCGCTGCAACAGCAGTTGTAATGAGCGTCATACAACGTACAACTCCAAATCTAAAATTAAGTCTAAACGAATTTACAGCTTGAACTTTTAATTCTATGGTTCAGCACTATAAAAGTACAATAAAAATGTATTAAGCATAGAAACATTTCTCCACTTTCTTACAATAATTTCACATAATATTCATCCCATCCAACGCGAATTTTAACTCAAATCCAGGATACAACTAAACTGCCATTGGTAGAATATCAAATTATTTTTTAGCAATTACTCACAGAAGAACATATCAATGCTTCTAAATGATGTACTTTTTCCCATATCTACCAGTAGCGTAGCGTAGTATTCCGAAATGGGGATGCCAAAGTTAGTCACTTGTCTGATATAATACAATACAATGCAATGCATGTTCAATGTGTATTTTCCTTAACAAGTGAAAAGATTCACTATGCAGCAAATGTTGTTTCGATGACTCGTGTTTTAGAGCTTTCTTCATGAAATTACCCAAATCAGAAATACAGTTTGAACACCACTCCGACTTCTTTGCCCCAAACATAATGCAGACGAAACATAACATTTTATTCCCTACAGAACCCCAGAAAGCCAAAAAAACCTATCATCATACCACGAAGACTGAAATATTTGCGACTGATTGCTAGTTGTCGTTTTTATGGAAAGCTTTGGGGTAGGTCGTATCCCTTTCAGAGAGCAGCGCTGCTCGTAAGTCAACCGAGATATGGTAGTTGTTAACAAAAAAAAAAAAAAAAATAAAAAAAAAATAAAATAATAAAATAAAAATAAATTTGTGTCTGGTACTGTTATCGTAGTCATCATTTGCTAAAAGTTAGTAAGGTACTATACCTTGTATTAGCCGAACACTTTCCACAGCTTTGTCTCTTAGTTATAAATGTAATTTTCTTCATACTACAGTAAAAAAAATAAAACAAATAATCATTTCAAATCACAACGCAATATATATATATATATATATATATATATATATATATATATATATATATATATATATATATATATATATATAACGCCAATTTTTCTTGACCACCAACGATCAATGATGCTAATCAAAAGCATAAATCTAGTACAGAACGCAAGGGCATAGCCAGGGGGAGGTGAGCCAATAATTTATCACAAGAAAGGAGTGTAAAGCCATGTTCATTAAATAACTTGCAGAAGCTTTATATTTAGCACGGCATAATTTGCAACCATCCCATACGATTACACAACACAAATAGAAGATTAACAGGCTGAGTCTGCTCATTAAGGCCCGCAACTAGCCATTAAACTTTAGGAGAGAGGCACAAATATACTAGGAGGTCCAGTCGTCACAATTCTGGATCTCTTTTATCAATAACTACTCTTAATAATTAGGAGGCCAAAACATTTAGGGGCCCAGGCTCCCGTAATTGCACGCCTGGTGGGGCATACAGTAGCAAATGCGTAGATTACGTTAGACGCCAATAAGCAATTGTCTCAGCTCCTTTTCTGCCACTAGCATTGTGACGATTAAAACCGGCTCCACTTTTGTATAAATATTGTTTTCAGTATAATTCCCTTTATTTCTTTCTCGTGTGCAGCTTCTTTTTCCGCATACCATACTTCAATCTCTCTCTCTCTCTCTTTTTTTTTTTTTTTTTTTTTTAATGTCACCCCTAGAAATTTGTCATCTTGGGTCCGGACCTCAGGTGCCCGTTCGTGAATATGGGCCTGAGTGTTTATATCATTTGGGGGCCTATTTCTGTGTATCTACCTGTACTTCATTGTCAGATACCCAGATACGGAAGAGCACAAGTAAACTTTGTGAAGGGCAGAGGGTGGCCTACCAGATCGGTGACCGTGATTCTACAGAATGCATTATAGTTATGCTTGTCTATGTGAGTCTTCTCAAAGAATATCTGGCTACGTTCTGGGACATGATATGTATTTATGATGTAGATTATTAGTGTGCCTTTAATTACTATTACAATTACGATGCATTTAATTTCGATTAAAACATAACTATTTTTATACTATCACTTACATAAGCGACATGCTTCATAATGGCGTTGAACTAACTATTTATGTTTTGTTCTATTTCCTTGACAGCGCTCGTACGTTCTATACAGAAACCACAGCTTAGTTCAAAATATATAGAGTTGGCAGTACTTGAGCATACGCCAGCTTATATCTAAAGCAAATGTTGGGTTGCAAAGGGATGGCGGGGAGTAGTTGGGCATGCGCATTCGACAGAAAGCAGACGAACACCCCGATGCTTGCAGTAGGCCTGGATGCCCGAGGAACATAGCATACAACAAGAGGAAAAACAGAAAATGTGCATCTGAATGATGCGCATGCGTAGGTTCCGCTTGCCAAAGCAAAGCGAGAGAGCGCATCCACGAGATTGCAGTGGAAATAATTGTGATAATTATAAGCAAACAATTTATAAATATAATGAAATACGTACTTTTTTCTTAGTAACAGGGGATGCCGGGCATACAGGCGTTCCCTTACGCTACGCCGCTGATATCTACACTCTCTATAACTACTTATTATAGATCTGTCATTTAATTAATAAACTTTATTAATTAAAAAATGCAATTCTCTTCTAATATGACAGGTATCCCCAACAGAAGAGATTCCAGAATTTGAAGGAGACAGGGTGTTACTGGAGCCTCCAGCAGATATTCTTAACGGAGCCATTGATATTGCAACGGATGTGTCAACTGCGATAGGAGAGAGAATAGTGGTATGTATCACTATTTTGTGTGTGCTAGTATATGTACTTTTGTCTTATCTTGAAGTCTCTGTCATTTCGAACTTTGTAGAACAGTCTACAAAGAACCCCGCACAACCTTTATGAAAATTGGATTTCAGTAGAACTACTTGAGACCGTGTTATATTGTAGATATTGTGATCCTAAGAAAAAGTCTCAATGGGCACAATCACCAATCACTGACCGTTTGGCCACTACAGGGCCACGTTTTTGAAAACAACAGGAGGTAACTATATTCTGGATTTCAATGGAAGTGCTTGAAATCGTGGTATATTGTAGATATTGTGATCTGAGAAAAAAGTCTTAATGGGCACAACCAACATTCACTGACCGTTTGGCCACTACGAGACCATTTTTTCGAAAACAGCCGAAGATGAAAATATTCTGGATTTCGGTAGAATTGGTTGAAAGCATGATATGCAAGGGCGCCGATCCCGGGGGGTCGAAGGCCTCCCCCCAAAGCTCATGTGGGCCACTTTACTGTATTTGCAAATTTATAATATTTGGCATAATTTGAATGCAATTTGTTTTAAAATCCTCATATATGCTTTCTGCATCTGAATGCCCCCCTCCTCAAATTTACAGAGAAATCGGCGCCCTTGATGATATGTAGTAGATATTGTGATTCTGAGAAAAAGTCTCAATGGGCACAGCCACCATTCACTGACCGTTTGACCACTACGAGGCGAACTTTTTTAAAACGGCAGAAGGTAACGAGATTGGTGGACGTGGAAAGGTTTAGATCTTCTCATCCTGGAAAAGAGATGGTGTGTGTAGCGGCCAACACCATTTAAGCATAGGTAACATCGCAATATTCATTATAATATTCATCTTGTAAGACAAAGAAATGCCCAGGAAAACCTTACGTAGGATGACTGGCTCGGATCGAACCTCCCGAATGCGGACAAATGATTCTACCAACTGACCTATAGTTTCTCGGTACCCACAAATTAACACTTTTTCTCAGGATCACGACATCTACAACATACCACAATTTCGTTCATTTTCATTAAAATCCAAGACATCGTTGTACTCAGCTATTTTCTAAAAACTGGCACTGTAGTGACCAAACGGTCAGTGATTGGTGGTTGTACCTATTGAGACTTTTTCTCAGGATCACAGTATCTACAACACACGACACTTTCAAGCACTTCCACTGAAATCCAGAATATCGTTATCTTCGGCTGTTTTTCAAGAAAGTGACCCTGTAGTGGGCCAAGTGGTTAGTAATTGGTGGTTGTACCCATTGAAACTTTTTCTCAGGATCACAATATCTATAACATATCACGGTTTCTAGCAATTCCACCGATATATAATTTCCATAAGAATTGTACGGAGTAGTTTGTTGTAATTATAGCGTCAAATTATAACTTCTGGTGAAAATAATTAATTTGCAGGAAACTATATCTTAAGAACACTTCTTACTACACCTTTTAAAAACCCTTCTCTCTTTGCAAATCTTTATAGCGCAAATTTAAAAACTACATTTTAAAGTGCCCACTGTTTTTTATTTTCTTTCTTTCTTTCTTTTTTGTTTGTTTGTTTAAGTTCAAATCTTGCAAGTTAAATTTCACACACTTAATTTCAAAACAGGACTCTGAAATTTTGTGCGGATACGTAAATCTTATGACAGTATAATATTTACAATTCATTCTTGCTCTGGGTTATTTTTTTATGATAGAATTGATAATAATTTAGAAATAAAATTTATCAAGTCCCTGCCGCTTCTATCACCCAAACCTTGACAGACGTTTGATTGGTTGTAGACAAACAGGTGTTCTGTTGACTTTCATATTAACAAGTTCGAGTACATTTCTTCTAATAATAGGAGGAAAGATAATATTGTCTTCCATAATTTAATTAAAAATATTGAATAATGAAATTAAATTTATAATAATAACTATAAAATAATATTTTTATAAAGACAATTATTTTAAATTGTAATGACCTTAGGTAGAGTTAATAATGGACCGAAATTTTATCACTTCACCAATTTTATTATAAAATTAAATCTTTTGTGTTTACAAAAGTTCCAACAATAAAGTGTCTCTATAATGACCATGGATTGTAGGTTATAATCTTCTGTACGGGTAACCCCTTAGTTTCATAGCAGCCTCCAGGGTTCTCAAGGATTCGGTTCTAGGAAACTTCCGCTCATAGCAGCCCTCACGAGATATGGTATTTAAGGTGATCCCCTTAGCTTCATAGCAGCCTCCAGTGATTAGGATAGGTCGACTGATACCAGGTCCCTCGGTGGTTGGGCTTTTATCTGTCCTCTTCGGATCCTTTCTGAGGTTCGTCTTCTTTCGGCGTTCCTCGGTGTCTTTCGTGTCGGCTTCTCGTCTGCTACGCTGTTTAAATCAATAACACGTGTTGTGTTGACATGTGCTTTTGTCGTGTGGGGATCCTTACACCCCCCACACTGGAAAAAATAATCTGGAAGAAAAATACTTAATTGTTATTAATGAAAGTTATTTCCACCACAACACTGATACATTTGGAAACACTGTATAGACACTATAAAACACTATAAACATTATAATACACTGAAAAATCACTATGAGAAAACTTGTTACGATTTATATGTAATGGTAATAACACTCTATTTCCGTCCCATCTAAGCAGGATCAAAGCAGTCACTATCATTTCCCTCAGAGTGGGCAGAAGTGTCATCGCTGTAATTAATAAACGTATACTAGTTCACTAATGTTTCACTAATTGTTGGTTTCTATGTTTATGTCCCATCCGTTGATTATAGTCTATATCGGTTGAGTCTCACTATCGTAGTGGTAGTAGTAGTAGTAATAGTAGGTGACAGTGAATTGAGTCTTTCTAATAGTGAAGATATGTTTAGCCAATTGGTTGTTTTTGTTTTGTAACGAGGCCTTATGAAAGATGAGGAACAAATTAATTATTATTAGAACTAAGGAAAGGAGAATAATCGGTTTAAGAATTTGGAAACTTTTTTTAAAAAAAGAAAGAATAGAGGATGTGAATTTCTGGTCACTCTGAATATTGTTAGGGGCCTGATTTTATGAACATCCTGTATGAGGAGAAAAAGTGACGTATTAAGCATTCATGTATTTCGTATTGAAGAAGCGATGCTAGGAACAAGAAAGCATTGTATTTCGACCTTGCAAGGATTAATGACTTTTGAAACTAAAAAAGAAAGAGAAAAAATGTTGATCTTGCATTTTGCTAGAAGAACAGAAATACTAATGTAGTGAAGTTAAATGACAGAATGAGGTACAGCTTATAATTGAAATAAAGGAATGCGATGTTATGTCAGTGCATTTTTTCGTTTCTTCTGTTGTTAATCTCTCTCCTGTTCGCGGTAAGTACTTAGAATTTTGTTAAATTCTTCTTGAATTTGTGCCTCTCTCTTTCTAATTTTGTTCTCTCAGTTTGGTCCCCGTAAAATGGTTTTAAACGGTACACTGCAATTTCCTAAATTCTGTTGCGAAATTTGGTAGGTAATTCCTCACGATATAAGTTTGGATTAAGCTTCTCTACAATTCGTGCTGGTCCTTCGTAGTGAATGGCAAAGTGTTTAAGTAAACCAATTTTTCTTGTAGGGTAGTATACTAAAACAAGTTCCCCTGGATTATAAGTTGTCTGGCTATGGCGTGTATCATAAAACTACTTTTGTCTGTTATATGCCTGTTCCAGGTTATTTTGTACTTTCTTCGTTATGGCTGCTAGTTTATCTCTGTCAACTTGTATATGTTGTTTTGATGCGAGTGTACATTCTGTCGGGATCCTAGGTTCGTACCCGAATAACAAGAAGCTTGCTGAATATTTGGCCCCTCTTTGTACGTAAGTATTGATGCCAAAAATAACGTTCGGCAACCATCTCTTCCAATCCGTATGGTGTTCTTGTACGAAATATTTGAGACAATTTTGTATAATTTTGTTGGTTTGCTCTACCAACCCTATCAAAGCATGATTATATGCGGGTGAATACTTATAGATGAAATCGTACTTCTGCGCTAAATGTTGCAAACGACCCGCTCCATGTACTGGATGTTGGTCTCAATACAGCATTGTAAATGCTCCGAATTCGAGAATGAGATTATATTCCAAAAAATTCTCTATATTTTCCGCGTTTATGGCGTCCACTGTTTTTGCAATCACATAACGTGTAGCTAATTCTGTGGCTACTAGTGTGTATCTATTTCTTCCTTCTTTACTTGGGAAGGGCCCGAGTTCGTCATATACCCATGTTGTAGCTATTTCTCCTATTGGGTGATGTAGTAGTTCGGCCTGTTTCGTTTTTGGTAGCTTTTTTAGACGTTGGCAGTCCTGGCACGTGCTTATTTTGTGAGCAAGATAGTTTTTGTGATGCGGCATATAACATTTCTTTATGGCGGTTTTATGCGATTTTGAGAAACCGAAATGGGGGCCAGTTGCTTGGCGGTGGAAGGTATATCATACAAGATATAATAAACCATAATCTGGATGGTTTTGCTTTCTATATAATATGCCGTTTTTAAGACAAAAAAATCTTGCTGACTTAACCGTAGAGATCTTGTCCGGCTTTTCCCTTCTAAAACAGAAATGATGTCCTTGTAATTGTCGTCCTTACGCTGCTCTCTTGCGATGTTTCGGTGAAGGTTGTTCTTTTCTACTTCTATAGAATTAACTTGAAGACTATTTGACCTAAAGGCATAGTAGTCTTCTCCGTTTCGTCGCTTGTTTTTCTTCTTCTTTCTTGATATCTCGCGTTTGTTCGAGCCTACTGATTATATCTGCTGGATGTTTGGACTCTGGTAAATACTGTATATCGAAATCATAATCGGCTAAGAATAGTTTGTATCTGGCATATTTTCCAACTTTATGAGGCTGTGCGTTGATCATCACTATGCACTTTGCGTCTACATATAGATTGAATCTTCTGTATAGGGAAAATAGCAGAATTTACGTAAAGTATATCTGATGCGTATAATTCTATTTGCCATATGCTAGCTTTCTCTTCGCTTTTTGTCAATCTTCGAGAACAGTAGCAACCACCTTCTCAGTGTCAGTTTTTGGATCATAGTAAGCGAGTATTCCAGCTATTTGCATTTGACTGCTATCACTATAGACGCGGTTTTCTAGCGAGTCGTCAAAATGAGCGAGTGATGAGGAATTAGATATGTCTTCTTTTAATTGTTCAAAGAGAACATCGTGCTTCTCTGTCCGTTTAAATTTAGATTTAGATGTTACTAATTGCTAGAAAGGCTCAATTTTTATCGTAAGATCTTTGATATGCGTCCTAAGGTACGAACATAGGCCGATAAAATTTTGAGAATTTGTAGTCGGTCTCTTAAAATTTCGTATTTTCTTGGCTATCTTGGGAGATATTTTAATGGATTCTCCACTAGCAACGTGTCCTAATACGTTAAGCTCATGGTAACCGATGTGCCCCCTTGGGTGATGCCCGAAAATCTTGTTTTCTAAGCTTCTGAAATAGTAATTTTAAATCAGGCAAGTGCTGTGTAAAGTTATATGCGCTGCTGACAAGATCATCTCCAAAGCTTGTAATCCTATCGGGTAGTCTCTCCAAAATCATCCTCGTCGCAACACTGTGACTTTGGGAGCTCGTCTTGTGCCCCATTGTGCACCTCAAAAATTCGTATCACTTTCTGTTATGATTGAGCTCTAAGGTCATATATTTTCGGCTCGTAGAATGCAGCGAAACTTGAAAGTATGAATTGGAGAGATCAACGGCTGTTATGAAGGTTTTCCCCCTTATAGAGTTTAGAACGTCCTCTGTTGATTGAAATGGCACCGATAAATACTCGACATAACTGTTACACTTCTGCAGGTTATGAACTATCCGGAAATCTTGCGTATTAGGTTTCCTGAGCGTCAGAAGTGGAAAGCAATATTCATTATTGTCTGTGGACCTAATTATTTTTGCCTTGATAAGCTCTTGAGTCTGTTCGTCTACCTGGTTCCTGATATGTAATGGAATTGGTGAGGAACCGTCGTGAAATACAGCAGACTAGGAAATCCTAATTTTATGAACATATCCCCTAAAATATCCGATGTCGTCAGGGGCATACGTAAAAACGTCCCTATACTTGAACAACAGTTCATAAACTGTTTGTTTTTGCTTTTTCTCTAAGTTAGGGTTGACGTTAAAGAGCTCTTTATTGAAAAGTTTCTCTGTGTATTTTTAACGTTCTTTAGTTTCTTCTTTTGTCTTAAACTGGTACGCTTTTTCTAGAAAATTTGGTTCTTCTAAGGCGTTAAAAGAAATGTCGTTCTCTTCCTCAAGAACCGCCACTGGGGTATTCACTTAAGAAGGTTATGCTATTAGGATTGGGTATGCTATTAGGATTTGAAAGTAAAACCGTCATTTTGTCTGTTTCTATCTTCTATCTTTCGTGTCGGCTTCTCGTCTGCTACGCTGTTTACAATCAATAACACGTGTTCAAACGTAGAATCCATATCATTTTTCTTTCACTATCTCTTACTATTTTGCTCTGTGGAGATTATTATTGATACCGGAAGTGGTAACGGAAAGATAAGGAGGGAGATTGAATCTGCTTTGGGGATGCTGTATTGAAGAAATCGCTTCTTGTTATCTCCTTTAGTATTTGTAAATCTCTTCTAATGACTGTCTACAGAGGAGAACAAAAAGGCAATGCTGGCTATTTTTTCAACCACTAAAAGTTAACTCACACATAATGTGTCGTGCCTATGCTAAGACCCTGCCATGGCCGCGAAGCTACGGCCGCGATCATTCACACACACCATGCCGTGCTGTATCGTGCCGTTACTGTTTTTAAAACCATTTCCCTTCTTTCTGGGCAACTTCGTGTCGCTTCGTGTACTCCGAAGAAAGTCGAAGGATAGCAGCCAAAGAGACACGACCAGGCTGGTTGCTCTTCAAGGCCACCTGACGGGGCACGGCACGTCAGGTATGGATTAAGAAAGACAATCGAATTAATTTTCAATGTCAGAGTCTGGAAAAAAACTTTGTGGGCCACTGACGAACGGAGCACGACAGAGGAACGACATACTATGAGTGAATTAACTATAAGCCATCAGAGAAGAACCAGTACGATGACGAAACAAGAACAAGAGAAAGCTTGTTATTGGAATCCACCCTCACCACCCATCGACGTATAGAGTCTGCCGTTTAATTGTTGTGAAGCAGCAAGCTTTGAAAATTTCAAACCGCCGTCCAGGTGTAATTCAATACTCCAGGTGTTCATCTTGAAATTTCAGGTAACTCAGCAGACAGTTCAAAAATCGTAATCCACTCCTTCCACGAACCACATGATTCATGAGTTCAACAAGATCGTCTGCTGCCAAAGATTTACACCTTTTAATGTTACTCAGGGCCAGATCTAATGTTTTGCCGCCCCTAGGCCGAAAAGTGTTTAACGACCCTCTCTCCGACTTAATTTTTTTAATACAGTAGATTTTTTAAAACTTGTCTCATACTTCAACATTTTTGTGTAATTTTTTAATAAATTCTGGTATGATGATAGGGTGTAGTGAGGCGTAAATGCGCAGGAGTAATACAGGGGGGTGCATCATGCATCAGCTTAACATGGTTACTTACACGCCCGCCCATACACAACTGTCTACTATTAAGTACACAACTTCAAGTTCCACCCAACTTCAACCACCAATGATTAAAGCCTATAGACTTGTTAAAGAAATTGATGTTTGGAATTTCTTTACTCTGACTTTTTATCATGTTTATTATTATTATTATTCAACGTTTTCAAGAAGCAAGGTGGGTCAATGGTAGAACGTTTACCTTTGGTGCGTGCAGTCTCTGGTTCGATCCCAGTTCGTACCAATTAGGCTTAGTGGTGGACAAACACCGTGTTCATGGGTTTTCTCGGATTCTGACGTTTCTTCCCGCTTTATTCATTTCACCATCGCATTCATGTCTCATCATCATCGTCTTCTTTAGCATTGCCGGCATAATCGTGGGTCGTAAAATTGTTTTCGTCCAAGGCTCTAAGAACGTTGCGCCCCTAGGCCCGACTCTAGTGGATCTAGTGGTAAATCCGACCCTGGTTGCATCCATTCTGGTTTGAACTCTCTGCAGCACTTGTGCACTACTCATTCAACGATGAATTGTGATTGTATTATGCACTTATGCCTGGAGAAAATAAATTACATCACGAATTTCACACTTAATGTGTGCTTCATCACACTCGATGTGTTCTCACGCTCAATACTGCCAGCTACCTGGAGAAAATAAATTACACCACGTCGTTCACACTTGGTGGATGCTTCAACCACACTCGATATGTCCTTACGCTCGATACTGACAACAACCTGGAGGAAATAAAATACATCACGTAGTTCACACTTGGCGGGCGCTTCGATCGCACTCGATATATTGACACGCTCGATACTGAAAGCAAACCTGGAGAAAATAAATTACATCAGTACTTCACACTTGGTGGGTGCTTCAATTGCACTCAATATATTCTCACGCTCACTATTTAACGACGATTGAACGGCAAAGTCTGTCTCTCGGTGTGGAGACCTGGTGATGTCCAATCAACAGTCGTTGTATCACCATTTCCTCATATTAAATGATTTTCCTCTGGGAGCTTAACAGAGGTTGAAAACACAAATAGCTCTCGTACAATTAATGGACTGTAATAAAATATATGTTATTTGAGGGTAATAATAAATGGAAGTTCCTTAATTTTCTTGAATTGCTTCGTCAATAATATTAGAATAACTTATGAATAACAATAATAATTATTATTATTATCTTTCCAGAATGTTGCAAGGAGAACCCAGCAATTCTTCTCAGACTTACGGCCAATTCTTCGAAACCTGTTTGGAATTGAATTTATCAGAGGCAATGTGGATGATAACGAGATTGAAGATACCTGATATGTATATAACAGAAACTATTTTTTTTAAATGTCAACTTATGTCTGTAGTAACTGAGCAAGTTCATTATGTTATCATTACTTCAATAAAGGAAAATGAGTGAAAGTTAGCATAAACATAATTGAAGCAAGGAATAAACATAGCAACTACAGATAAGCTAAGTTCCTAAGTACAGTGGATATACGACCGTCCTTAAGTGAAAAGCGAAACATAGCATCTAAAGAAAAGACTTTATTTTTAATAACTTTAACCACTCTATGTATGGTTCTTGTAATGCAAGAGTAAAAGGATAATAAAGAGTTAACTTAGTACGTCTGTCATCTAGCAGTTATAATTCATACAATTATATCTTTTTCTCTAAAACAGCTAACATTTTAGTCTCCTAGAGAGAGTCATCTTAACACATGAGTAGGATGATTACTCGCCAGGGGCACCAGGAGTATAAGAATACCAATAGCAGAATTGTATGGACGTGCAAAACAGTACACTCAGAAAGAAAATGTATGTGGCGTACGTAAAAATGTAGGTTACATGTGTAGATTGGTTTTTGGACTTAACGTACAGCAAATGTATAACTGAAAAAAGTATATTTTACATATACTTTCCATATAAGTGTTTCGAATAAACGTACTTTTCGTATGAACGAAAGAACTGTATATAGGTGGTCAGGATCTCACATACAGATAGACGTATGTAACATATAGCTGACGTATGTAACATACGTATTCGTATACAATATTCGGAAGATGTCAGACATCCTGCAACGACATGATGTAACATCTAAGGGCATATGGATAATGTATGTTCCGTATTGATTTCTGTAGTAAACATAAGGATTCCGTATATTTGTACAATATACCGCTGTTCGGATAACGGACTTTTCTCAGTGTAGACAGGGGAACGTGGGAAGACGCCGTACTCTCACCTCCAAAGAATATGTACGGCATCCCCCCAGTTCCTAAAAAAATACAATGAACAAAGATATGCAGGGGGACGGCGTGACGTCATGGCGTTACCTACCGTCCCCCTTCTTTTTCAAATCCACTTTTACTCCTGAATGTGGAGATCCCAGAACAGTGATATGGCCAGAGACCCATCATACCGCTAAGGCAGCACTGCTTCTAGAGGGTTTTCAGATGGTTACCACAAGGTGTCCTGTGTTCTGCACTGCCACGACATTGAAGTAGAGTTACCAACTGGCTGCTATTATACCAGCACACCGATAGGATATTTGTCAAGTTCATATATATAGATATATATATATCAAGGTTTAAAATAGCATTACGAGTATTCCTGGTCTGTTTCCAGAATTTGATGATATCAGTGATGATAATTATATTTTCAGAATTGGCAACTCTATATCAAAGAGACAAGTATTCACTGTTCTAGGGTTGCCATATTTCAAAATGAAAATAAGGGATACTACTAAATTTCGAGAATCTTTGAAATGCTTAAAATGAAAAGAAGTGTTACATACTAATTTACTTTCTTACATTAGATAGAGTTGTTCAAGTAATACGTTGTTACATTTTAAATCATTTTAGTAGACCTACCTCCTTCCCTCTAGTAAGCATTTTTTTTAATTGCTCAAGATCTCTTATGTTCCTTGGCTTTCAAAGTCTGTTTTAGCTCATCCAAGGTATGATGTTTCCTTTCACACGCTTTGCTTGTTCGTGTGCTTTTTTCCCTTTCTTTTTGTAAGAACGGTTAATTCATTGGCAATATGTTCTGGTGGCGTTTGTCATCTTCAAAGAACTTCTTTCGTTGAATTTTTACTTTATTTCTGTTATTGTTTTATTTTTGTTATTTCTGTTAGGTAAATCGTGAACTTAATTAAACCCATGTCTTTTTTTTTTTTCAACTTTTGAATCGCCATATTCAGAAGTTGAAGAGAATAATTATATACCTAATAATATGAAAAAGCAAACTATAATATTTCCATCCTTTCTTCTTCGCTGAAATCCGGAATATGTAAGCGCCTCGAGAAATAGTTTCGGGACGCCGATCTCGATTCCGTGACGGTCCCGGATTTTCCGTTACAAATGGTAACCCTACACTGTTGTGCATGGCAGCCGAAATGACGTTTGACCTTGAGAGCTTTTGTTATGTTTACTGATCCGCTTACAGCGGCGATGCCAACTCTACAATGTACAAGTCCTACTGAATATCTTTTAGTAACTTTGTCAATATCTAGCAATAAGTTGCTTGCTGAAAGCCAACTTACGAGTAGCATGTTTTGTAAGGATTATTCGTTATGTTATAAGTGCCACAATTAAAAGAACACAAACAAAAATAGATACAAGGTAGCAAACTCTGTATTTTTTTCATATATACAATAAAAAATAAATTTAAAAAATGCCATTTTCTAGCAGAATGAAAGTTCACGATAAACATTGGCAGAGAATGACACTTTTTAACGCCCAAGCATAGGATTTATTTAATTGCTATTTATTTCTGCTGGACATTATCGGCATCCGAGGCCTTAAGCCAGTCATGAATGAACGATGATGTCTCTCGGCTAACACATCATCCGGGGAAGGGGTAAAGAAGAAAAGAATAGGAAGCGGCGTCGGCCATCTCAATTCATTTGTGTGGTATAAGAGAGGAAAAACCCATTAAAAACCTCTGGATGATTGGCCTGAAGAAAGCTGTTACATCTTTTCGAGTGTCTTCACCAGGAATCAAAGGACGATGACCACTTGAAACAGAGACGAGAGAGCCTTAGCACCTGCGCTGCACGGGACCCCAACTAAGCATAGGAACTTGGCCTCTAACATATAATTTTATTAGTTAAACATACAGTTTCAGAGTTAATTAAAATTTTACGCTATATTTCATTAACTATA
This sequence comes from Thermobia domestica, assembly GCF_964235325.1. Lineage (NCBI taxonomy): Eukaryota > Metazoa > Arthropoda > Insecta > Zygentoma > Lepismatidae > Thermobia > Thermobia domestica. Next base: position 67,468,859 of record NC_137456.1, read on the forward strand.
CTAAGAATTATCACTTTGTTACTGTCATAATATAAAATTTGAAAAAGGTATACACTTTAATGTCAATTTCACCTTAACACGTAATGTGGTTCTAATACAGCATTAATTTTTAGATTTTTAAAAAGACTTATTTTTTTTTCGTGATTTTCTCAAAAACTACGCATGAACTTTTAACACCCACCTTTATACCATGTTATTTATCTTAATGCGATTTATCGATAGGTTTGTGTTCCATGTTTGAACATTTTTGTTTCGTTAAACGGTAACAAAAATGTAGAATTTTGTTATCAGGAGGGGTTTGATAATAGCGCATCGTGCACTCATTTGTTTCATGCCTAAAGTCAATTCAGCTACCGCGTACTATAAATATATGAATCAATTATTTTTAGAAAATGCGAATTAGTAGGTGAATGAGAAGAAAACTCAACGATGTGTTGTTCACTGTAAGGGAGAGAAGACCAATAACGGAGAAAGTAAAGTAGAAAGAAACAAAGATAAAGAAGAGAAATATTTTATTAAGCATGTGATTAAAGGTATGTTGTAAAGAACGTAGAAAAGGGGAAGGAAGAATGAAATGTTTGTTTGATATTAAAGAGAGGTCGGCCTAGTAGTTAGATGTTAGTAAATTTCTGCAAATTATCTGCCAATTATTGTAGAATACTTATTATTATTATTATTATTATTATTATTATTATTATTATTATTATTATTATTATTATTATTATTATTATATTACTTATGGAAAACGATGGAGAAAGAGGGTTTCAAAATTTATGTCAAAGGTACATAATCTCATTAACCCCTTAAGTTAGGAAAACGAAAATCTTTATATGAATTTCTCATTAGAGGGAGAGATAACATATCGCAGCGTTTCCGGAAAAAAAAATCGCTTTTAAGGGGGTAAGAGAACAATATCTATAGTTATTTTTATTATTATTAGTGAAAATGATCTTGTTTGTGTTCTCACTACGAGAAAATGGCTGAACCATTTGAAGTGAATTTTTAAAAATGTAATTAGAAACTACTTCGATTTTTAATGACACTTTGATTAAAATGTATACCTTACGAAGCGGGCCAGAATTTATGCCAAAATAGAGTATCTCACAAGCCTCGAAAGGCAGACAGACCAGATTTGGTATATAAAGTCCTCACTTGAAATGAGAAGACACGTGTCACAGAATTTTTGAAAGTACTCTTTTTAAGAAGAGGGGGGGAGAAGGTTCTGTTTCCATAATATTTTAATTTCGCACTTTTTGGTCATTTAGTGGTGAAAGCGATGGGACGGTTGAACTGCTCAAAATGAATTAAGAGTATAGTTGACATCAGTTTTCTTTTTTTTTTTTTTTAATCATTTACACTTTGAAATTCGTTTCCTAAAGGGGAGGGAGAGAATTTAAGCTTTTTGCAAAGAATAGCAACTGTATCGTTTGAAATGATTTTTTGAATCTATTTAGGGCTTCAGATAGAGTCAGGCTTTTATTATTTCTTTTGATTCAAATACGCATATTGAAGGAGAAAAGGGGGTTCAAATATAACTAACTGTATGGCCTATGGAACCCAGAGGTTCGATGCTGCGTTTGCGAAAGCTCTCCATTGACTTCTGCCTTTAGTCAACTGGATCTAGTTTCTACTTTGTATTCCTATTTCTGCGAGATCCATCTTACTATTGTCCTCCCATCTGCGCGTAGGTCTTCCTAATGGTAGTTTTCCGATTGGATTTCCAGTTTAATCTTTGAAAGCGATCCTACTTTTTTACATCCTGGCTACATGACCCGTCCACCTGAGTCTCCTAGACTTTATGACCCTAACAGCGTTTCGTAAACAGAATAAATTATGCCTTTTCTGGTTACGAAGCTTCCGCCATTCCCCATTCCCGTTCCCCTTGGGTCTGAATATTCGTCTCTGGATTTCATTCTCAAGTACTTTTAGTCTGCATTCTTCTCTTATAGTAAGCGACCATGTTCGGAACCATACAACATAACAGGCATGATTATTGTTTTATATATTGTAAACTTCAAGTTCCTCGACAGAATTCGTGATGACAAGAGATGTTGAATTAGTAATAATAACACATATTCCTTGCTTTAAGACGATATTTAATTTCTTCGTGGATATTATTTTGGTGTGTTAATATTGTTCCTAGATAATCAAAAGTATTTAATTTGTCGAAAGTATTATTTGGTATTTTGCTATATCCATAATTTGCAGTATTACGATCCCGGTGAACTTCCATGTATTTAGTTTTCTCTGCATTTACTTCTAAACAAATGTCCCTGCAAGCTTTTAACAAGACCTCTGCATTTCTTTCTATTGTTCTCCTCTCATCCCCTAATTTCAACCTGTAACGCCCCCTTCCACCTAGCCTCGTCTACTCGAATTCACATGGAGAGTTTACAACAAAAAAAAAATAATTAAACAAACTGTCAATATGAACTCAGATCACAAAGCCTGGCAGAGAGGGCTTGGGAGAGGAGAATCGAGCAGTTTCGCGTAATCAACTATGCTAGTATTAGCTGGAATTGCAGATCCAATATTTCTAGTAGGAAAAGGAAACACACTAAACATAAACTTAAAGAACATGTACAACAGTGTTTCAAGTTTTAAGATAACAACTTTATTTCCAATATAAGGAGGTGTATATGAACTAAAACGTTTGAATAGCTTATATACACTCGTTTGAAATGTGCAATATACAACTATTCTATTAATAATTATCTGATGATTAAGTTGATTAAATCTCAAAAAATTTCAATTAAAACTTTACTAGTTGATTCTTATCTTCTTTAAATTTAATTTCAATTATATTTCAAACAGTATCTCCAATCAACAATTACTAATTCTCTTCAAATCTTGACTTTAACAGTTAATAATCTCTCGACGACTTTTACGACCATTAACTACTCATTGATAAATTTCTTCAAACATGAAAAATATTTCTGAACTAAAATCTTACAATATTTTTAGATCTTAATTAGTTAATTTATCAAATTAATAGCAGTCAAATTAATATCTGAATCAAAATCTTAACTTTCAAACTTATGACAACTTTCGAGAAAAAATTTATATATTTCTTTCGAGAGAATAATATCTAAATACGCTCTCCTTCTGACATATGGCTAACAGCTGAAAAAGAAATACTTAATTTAAACGAAATATCGGATCCGCAGGTGGTTTATATCTTGTTTCAACGATTAAGGTCAAAGTTGAAAGAATAATCGCCACAATTTCTGGGAGGAAAAATAACTACTGTTGGAAGGCAAAGGTTCGCGAAGTTTAAACCCTTTGGAAACAAACTATCAACGACCTCACAATCAACAGTTTTGACAAACACAATTACTATAAGTAAATATAATATTATTAACTCACCAGGTGTCGGAAAACTCAATGGTTTACCTATTTCCTTTTTTCCTCTCGTTTGGTATTTGGCCTCTTTGACTAACTGTTGACTATGCACGTACGCAATTCTTGCTCTGTGCCAGAAATTATACTATCACGTTGTTACAGAGGATAAATTCCAGGACAAATCTTTAGGATTGCCAGAATAAGCAGGTATCCAAACTAGCAATCTCTACGGACTCTACTAAGAAATGTCCCACACTACAAGAATTCTCTCTATCTTTAATAAATTCCTTTTTTTTTTAGAAAAAAGAAATATTTCAGAGAGATTGATAAGTAATGAAACAGGACCAAAATGCACAATGAATTCACTCACCAAATAGAACTGAATAGAGCGAATTGAAGGGACAAGCCACGCCCACCGAACAAACACGCGCAAAACCTTTTTTCCCTCAAGTTGTCATAGCATATAGTTTCTCAGTCAATTCCTCCTTACATTATTCCTATCAAACTTTTTTATATACTTTTTTCTTTCTCCTATTTTTCTAAAATGAATACTTTTTACAAAGAGGAAAAGATCGTTTTTAAATATTGAAATTGATTAACAATAGGAGTCTTAATAGACAATATATCGCTCAAAGTACAATTTTCTTTCATGTAACCATCCATTCTTCTTCTTCCCAGATCCAGAAGGATGGTGCGTTACATCCGCCACGCCTTAGAATAAAAAAAATATACAAATCTATATTTTTTTGCAGGAAATCTACAAAATAGAAAAACAAACTATTAGTCCAACAACATATTTACAAAAATAATAAATTAAATACCTATAAACAATTCTTTGAATGCAAATCATTCATTTAATAATTAAATCAACAAATTACTATTTACAATTTATTTACAAAGTTTAGAGATCTCTAAGTGCATTTAATATTATTATAAGTTTTCCTTATTCCATGGCCATGGTAAATAAATGCAAATACATTAATAGATTAGCAATAACAAAACTATATGCAAATATACAAGATCCAATAACAATAATAAAAATATATGACTAATAGTTGTAAATATTCAATAATCCTTATCTCAAATGAATTAATTTCATTTCTCTTCCATTTCTATTATTAATTCAAAACTCTAGGTTCTCTATATACTTTTATTTCCGAGACATGACTTCTACGGAAGGAATTTAAACTATTGTCTTCATCTGATACTAATACTGTACTTGGGGTCAGGAAACGACGGACTACAAAAGGACCGAGCCATTTGTCACTAAGAGACTTTGCTATTTTATCTTTAAGAGATGACTTTACATGGGATCTAATAAGAACCTTATCTCCTAATCCAATGGATACTTCCCTTCTCCTCTGAGCCATTAATTTCTTTCTTTTATTCCACGATTTCTCCATATTCTGCATGGCATTTAGCCAAAGCTCTTGGGTTGATTTACCCCCAATATCTGACTCTGAGATGTTCCATCGGTTCTCCAAAGGTGTGTTGGTCGGACGTCCATAAAATATCTCGATCGGAGACATCTTCAAGCCAGAATGCTCACTAATATTCAATGTGTATTGCAAATCGGGAATAAGATTAGACCACTGGTTTTGCTTATCTGCACAATAAGCTCGAATTGACCCCTTCAATGTCTTAATAAAGCGCTCAGAAATGTTTCCTTCAGGATGATATGGACTAAGCTTAATATGATTTATGCCAAGTCCAAACATAAACTTTCTGAAATGCTCAGATACGAAAACTGAAGCATTGTCAGTAGATATTGCTTCTGGAAATCCCAACCTACTAAACATATACATTAGCTTTTCGGTAATTGATGCTGAAGTTAAAGTTCTTAGCTTCTCCAACACCACAAACCTACTAGCGTTATCAACTCCAATGAGTATATACTTAAAGCCTTTAGAAGTTGGTAAAATTCCAATGATGTCAATCATCCAATGTGATCCTATTCTCTTATTGTATTCAGAGATTAGGTGTCCCATTTTCTTTTTATTTTCCTCCTTTGTCAACTGACATCGATGGCAACATCGAACAAACTCCGTTACTTCTTGCTTCATATTTTCCCAAGTAAATCTCTTATATAGCTTCTTCAAGGTCCGATAAATGCCAGAATGGCCGCCAACCAGTTTATCATTATGATAATATTCGATTAGCACATGTGTTAGATTCTTGGGAATAACTATCTTGTAAGGGTTGTTTACCGAGTTCGTCTTTTTCATTAATATTCTCTTATTCAGGATATAGCCTGAAACTGACTCACCCTTTTCGATCTTCAGAATAATATCTCTTAATTCAGAGTCTTCTCTCTGCAGCTCATCGATCGGTTCTTTTATCAAAGGAAGTCTCCACATATGAGCTAACCTTAGATTCTCATTAAAGGCAGCTAATCCCATAGGCCCATCAATAATGCGGAATTCAAAGGGATCGTAAACCCTTGTCAATGTGTCTGCTACTAAATTCTCGGAAGACCTAACGTGCTTTATTTGAAAATTAAATTGACAAAGGGTTTCTACTAACGGTCCATACTTCATAAGTCTCTTTGAATTGCTGAGAATCCAAGTCAAAGCCTTATTGTCTGTTAGTACGTCGAATTCCTTTACCAAGTAATGCCGGAATCGAGCAATCGTTTTTACCAAGCTAATGAACTCGATTTCATAAATGCTGCGGTGTTTGTCAGCTTCCGACAGTTTCTTACTGAAGAACGCAACGGGTTGATACTCCCCCCTGCTGTTCTCCTGCTGCAAACACCCAGCGATACTCTTCCCTGAGCCATCCACGTTTACTATAAAACGTTTATTGAGGTCAGGAGTTTTTAACACAACATTCTCCACCAACAATTTCTTCAAGCTGTCAAGAATCTTTTGATGTTCTAGATTCCATTCAAATTTTCTATTGACAGACTTGAGTTCACTTAAAGGTCCCATGAGTTCTTGCATTTCGGGCGCGAACTTAGAATAATAACTAAACAACCCGAGAATTTTCATCAGACCTCTACGATTCCTTGGTGGAGGAATATTTTGGATTGCAGATACCCGTTTCGGATCAATCTCCATTTGGTCCCCTGATACTACATAACCTAGGTAATTAATCTTATTATAGAAAAACAAACACTTATCAGGTGAGACCGTTACATTATATTTTCTAAATATATCGAAAACCTTTATAATTGTTTCCTTATGTTCCTTTACAGTATCTGAAAATATCAATACATCGTCGAAATACGTTTTTACACCCTCCTTTTCCAAGTCTCCTAACAGTTTTTTCATTACACGAGTTAATAGGTTACTCCCAGTTTTAATTCCAACTGGCACTCGTGTATAACGATATAATCCCTTTGGAGTAACTGTTGTAGTGATGTCTCTTGAGTTATCGTCTAGTTTAATCTGATTGTACGCACGCCGTAAGTCAATGCGTGAATACAGCATCTTCCCCGACAACCCTGTCAGACATTCCTCCAAGTTTGGAGCAGGAAAAGGATCATTAACTATTAATGAATTAGCCTTAACGTAATTTCCGACAATTCTAAATGTATTATTTTTATTCTTAACAAGGAAGCAACTGCTAGCGTAGTTGGAATGGTCTACTTCCTCTAAGATACCCTGTTCAACCAACTCTCGAATCTGTTCGTCAAAAATCTTTTCCTTTCCTCTAGGGATTGGAAAAGGATTTTGTTTAAATGGTTTGTCTTCTAATAAATAAATATGACCGGTGAAATCTCTGATGCATCCAACTCGTTCAGTGATAACATCTGCATAATCTTTATTAATCGAATCTATGAACGAATTAATATCCTGATTACGATACTTCCAGTTTTCATCATCTGATTTTTCCCCCTGTGTGTTCGATGGGTTTTTCACCTGTGGAGATCGTTTACATTTGGTTTCTCCCTGGTGAGAATCTTTATTGATATACTTTTTGTTTCTATTGACAAGTTTATGGAAGTTTTCTGCCTGTTCAATATCCACATCTGATGCTTCAGATGAACTGCGATGATGTTCTGTCCGTACCTTCGAAGCAGAAGGAATCTCAATATTGGATACATTAACCTTGGATTCCTGACTCTCGTCCCTATTCACCAGATCTGCACTCTTCTTCTTCTTAATCCTCCTTTTTCTTGACTTCTTAGAAGGAATCTTTTTCAAACAACCCGAAGATTGATCCATTTCTTCACTTCTTCCATCAACTTCCTTGTTCTTCTCCATGGCTATCTGCTCTTCTTTTTCATCTTGCTGAGTTTGAACTAAATCTCTACCATTAACATCAGTCGAGATCATAGCCATGTCGACACATGTTGTTCTACCAGGTGTTTCCTCTGTATGAGTGGTTGGAAATCTTCCTAGTTCAAATCCTTCACCATTCACGCTAGGAGATCTTGATGTATCACTAACTGTATTTGCTGGAGTTCCCATGGAGTTGGAAGCTCTCAACAAATCGCATTCAATCCAATTCTTCATCTCAATTAATTGTGATGAATTAGGAACTTCAATCGTAAGTAATTTATCTTCTAAGGCATTCAGTTCAAGTTCGCATTGAATTCCCCTATCACAATATCCCGAAGAATTGTAATCCGATCTAATAAAAATCGAAGAAACACTCGGTGAAGTCTGATTTACTGATTTCTTTTTCGCTGGTCTGCTTATAAATTGTCGCTGTTCTTGAGGATCTACAGACCTGAATCCACTTTTAAACACGTTCTTCTGAAATGTTAAACGGACTCTCTTTCTTCCTCCGTTCAAAACTAAAATATGCTTCTCATAATCCAATACAGCAGATGTAGATCTAAGGAAAGACATTCCCAACAAACACTCACATGGCAACTGTTCCACAACTCGAAAATTCACCACTTGGAAATATCCGGATAAGTTAACATTCAACGTAATCTCTTCTCCCGTGGAGAAATGTAAACCCGAAGGGGCATTCACCGTTTTTTCTTCCACAGTACGTATATGTTGTTCGGCACCACTGCGACGAACTAACGATCTAGTAACAAGATTAAAACTAGACCCTCCGTCTACACAGACACTTGTTAATATATTATTAATCTTGCCAATAACGAAGGTCGCTACTATTCCGTCCATCTCCGAAGGAATTTTCTGGTTTACTGTCTTTTCCATAACTTTGGAACGATCTCTATTATTATTAACTTTCGAGAATTCTGAAGGTATCGAAACCTCGGAATTTTCATTCATTCGATTCGATTTTACATAATTACTTGAAAAATTCTTATATTTCTGATTATTGTCACTGACTTTCAACTTATTAGAAAGAACCATTTGATTTTTACTTTTGACTCCCATCGCTCTATTATACTCAATTTGTTCTCGAGTACTCATTATAAATCTTTCGGCTATGTCTAATAGTTCTAAACGGCTATTAGGAAAATAATTTCCTAGCATCCTATTCCTTTGGTTTGGGTTCATTCCCATTAATATTATTCTAACTAATTCACATTCTTCCATGTTTAATCCTAATACATTCATTGAAATGGTTACAGATTTCACATATTCATTCATGAGTTCCGATAATTTCTGCTTTCTATAAATTCTGTCACTCACTAATGAATGAACAGTTGTAGGAGTAATAAATCTAGAAAGTAAGTTATTTTTAAACACATTCCAATCTAAATGATCATTCAATGCCGAAGTAACCATTCTTAAAACAACCCCATTACATTTTGGAATTAAAACTGATAGTATCATGTTAAATGAATAGCTGCTCTCCATTAGTGTTTCTTCAATTTTGAACAATAGTTCGAAAATTTGCAAGCTATCATTACCATTCACGTTTTCAATATTCATAAATCTATTCTCCAAATAAGTTAACGATCTAGAATGGGTATATTTCAACATTAATTTATGTTCATAATGAGCTTCTAAATGATGATCATCTAAATTTACATGAGATTGTACTCCCCTATCAATATTTCTACCGTCTAGATTTCTCATACTTGGACCAAAGTCAGAATTGCCAGCATGCATATTATTTATTCTCACTCTAGGAGTAGAACTGAGAATATTCGAAACTCTATTATAATAATTACCCAACTCTAAGTATCTATTTCGAAATCTATTTTCATTGGAAGAATTTAAATCAGGAGGAGAAGTCCCCATTTCTCTTCTTATAGGCGGTTCATTAAAGGTAACTCTATGTTCTGGTCTAGAAATATTCAAGCTAGGAGGATTAGCTATCCTACTAAAACCATAAGTCTCCGCTGAACTATTAACTGAAAAATTCAAATTATTCCTATCTGGAGTAGGAAAAGATCTAACACCCGAATTAGTATGCATCGGCGGCGTTAAACTCATACTCAAAGAGCCGAAATTAAAATTTAAACTCGGATGCCCAGTTGCATCAATAGTAACAAATTCTGAGTCTGGCATGTCAATGCTGATATAATCACGTTCGCTTTGAAGGTTATCCATAGTATAAAAATAAACAAAGCAAAACAGCACAATATATAAACAATACTTATAAATAGTCATATACAGATACTAAATTACTACTACTACTAGGAACACAAACTAGAAATTGATACGAAAAACCTTGGAAGAGATCTGAAATTATTCATAAACAACAATAATGTTCGACCAATCAATGATCCTCAAATTCAAAAAAACAAAACGGAGTGGCGATATATTTTTATCAATATTCGGAAAAATTATCCTCAAAATTTCAAAATTTATATTCAGAAACAATTTAGAATTCAATTTCATTCAAATTATCTAGGTTAGATACAATTATCAACTAAGTAGAATGATAATGTTGGAGGAAAATGAGAAATTTGAAAATTAACTACACAAATTTGAAAGTCTTTCTCAATAATCATCAAATGATTTATAAATATTCATAAATTTTACAAAAAATTCAAAAAATTTATTTTGGTGGAATTTAAATGTAGGAGGAAAAGACTATCTCTCTTTAATAGGACAAAATTCTTGCAAAATTCAATTCCAAATAAATATACTTAACTATCATTCCATTTTTCAAAGTCCTAACAATATTACAAACTTTTTTGTAGAATGAGAATGTTGGAGGAAAGTATCAACTAACAGCTTAAAAATGTGAAAATCTACTAACAAATTTAATTTAAAGCTGTCAATACTCCAACACATTCACAATCTTATTCTTTAAATTCAATATTAAATTCAAGTGGAATGAAAACGTTGGAGGAGTCTGAAAATTCAACTAAGTTTTTACAAGACTACTAATGGCAAAGATAAATTACCAAAATATATTTTAGGATATTCTACTTCAATAATATTTCCTATTCTTTTCACTTTGTAACTCTTAGTGGAATGAAAATGTATAAGATATCCTAAAAATAACACAAACATAAACTTACTCTCTTAAAGATCTAGATATGAGATCTTAAAATGTTGATCTTGTTCCCTACTGAAATTGTAACGCCCCCTTCCACCTAGCCTCGTCTACTCGAATTCACATGGAGAGTTTACAACAAAAAAAAAATAATTAAACAAACTGTCAATATGAACTCAGATCACAAAGCCTGGCAGAGAGGGCTTGGGAGAGGAGAATCGAGCAGTTTCGCGTAATCAACTATGCTAGTATTAGCTGGAATTGCAGATCCAATATTTCTAGTAGGAAAAGGAAACACACTAAACATAAACTTAAAGAACATGTACAACAGTGTTTCAAGTTTTAAGATAACAACTTTATTTCCAATATAAGGAGGTGTATATGAACTAAAACGTTTGAATAGCTTATATACACTCGTTTGAAATGTGCAATATACAACTATTCTATTAATAATTATCTGATGATTAAGTTGATTAAATCTCAAAAAATTTCAATTAAAACTTTACTAGTTGATTCTTATCTTCTTTAAATTTAATTTCAATTATATTTCAAACAGTATCTCCAATCAACAATTACTAATTCTCTTCAAATCTTGACTTTAACAGTTAATAATCTCTCGACGACTTTTACGACCATTAACTACTCATTGATAAATTTCTTCAAACATGAAAAATATTTCTGAACTAAAATCTTACAATATTTTTAGATCTTAATTAGTTAATTTATCAAATTAATAGCAGTCAAATTAATATCTGAATCAAAATCTTAACTTTCAAACTTATGACAACTTTCGAGAAAAAATTTATATATTTCTTTCGAGAGAATAATATCTAAATACGCTCTCCTTCTGACATATGGCTAACAGCTGAAAAAGAAATACTTAATTTAAACGAAATATCGGATCCGCAGGTGGTTTATATCTTGTTTCAACGATTAAGGTCAAAGTTGAAAGAATAATCGCCACAATTTCTGGGAGGAAAAATAACTACTGTTGGAAGGCAAAGGTTCGCGAAGTTTAAACCCTTTGGAAACAAACTATCAACGACCTCACAATCAACAGTTTTGACAAACACAATTACTATAAGTAAATATAATATTATTAACTCACCAGGTGTCGGAAAACTCAATGGTTTACCTATTTCCTTTTTTCCTCTCGTTTGGTATTTGGCCTCTTTGACTAACTGTTGACTATGCACGTACGCAATTCTTGCTCTGTGCCAGAAATTATACTATCACGTTGTTACAGAGGATAAATTCCAGGACAAATCTTTAGGATTGCCAGAATAAGCAGGTATCCAAACTAGCAATCTCTACGGACTCTACTAAGAAATGTCCCACACTACAAGAATTCTCTCTATCTTTAATAAATTCCTTTTTTTTTTAGAAAAAAGAAATATTTCAGAGAGATTGATAAGTAATGAAACAGGACCAAAATGCACAATGAATTCACTCACCAAATAGAACTGAATAGAGCGAATTGAGGGTTCACTTTGCATGCACACTTTCCCTCTCTGACTCTGTAACAAGCACAAAAATAGGCTATTTCCTTGCCAACTTCTTTCACTAACACTGTGAACTTGTTCAACACATCATGATATTTAACTTCGCTTAACTCGCAAAGAACAAATAGTAGCAAAAGATTTTCTGGCACGGAACTTAGACTTGCCCACGTATATTCACTCACAAACATGTCCTACTTAACACAAAGCAAAGCAAGAACACGTAACCACCAAACAACTCCATCCTCTCTGGGCTAACGTAGGGAACAAGATCACGGGTCCCTGAGTCACCGAGCCAGGTAGAGTTGAAGGGACAAGCCACGCCCACCGAACAAACACGCGCAAAACCTTTTTTCCCTCAAGTTGTCATAGCATATAGTTTCTCAGTCAATTCCTCCTTACATTATTCCTATCAAACTTTTTTATATACTTTTTTCTTTCTCCTATTTTTCTAAAATGAATACTTTTTACAAAGAGGAAAAGATCGTTTTTAAATATTGAAATTGATTAACAATAGGAGTCTTAATAGACAATATATCGCTCAAAGTACAATTTTCTTTCATGTAACCATCCATTCTTCTTCTTCCCAGATCCAGAAGGATGGTGCGTTACAAACCCAAGTGTCTACAACATTAGTGCACTCCGAATCTTCTAAAAACGAAGATCTATTCCACACGTCAATATGGTATTCCCCTCTCGCTTCACTCCTCTCCAATTGATTTAAATTAAACCTCTCCAGTTTTAGATGCTGAATATTTCCTTTATTCAACGATAATATCTCTCTTTTATCACTGCTATCAGGTAGTGATCAGTGTCACAGTCAGCTCCTCTGAACGGCCGGTTATCAATTATGTTACGCTGTCTTCTTCTGTCTACTAAAACGTGATCAATTTATGTGTTTTTCCATCTGGTAAGGTCCAACTATATTTATGAAGGTCGCAATGTGGGAATTTTGTACTCATCACGATAAGGTTTTTGGATGTTGCAAAGCTGAGACTAATGCCGTTCTCTTTACTTTCCTTATACAGACTTTCATTTCTTATAATCGGTTTGAAAATAACCTATAGTCCCTTCCGATCTTCGCTTTGAAATTCCATAATAGAATGTTCGTGTGGTATTACGGGAGTTGGTCAAACACCCGTACTACTTCTACCTGAACACTGTCTTTTATATCACCATCCGTATCTTCTCTTATAGTCATCTTATCTTCTGTATTATATTTACAACAATAATACCACACCAGCGACCCTTAAGAGTAATAAAAAAAAGTCTATCATTAAACATTCAGCCCGTTTATGAATGAAAAACTCCTCTTTATTTTCTTCCCCATAAAAAAGTAAAATCTTCGGACTTAACTGATCTCTTCCCTTCACATCTAACTTTCTAAGCTCTTACTAGATCCATCCCATCTTTCTGTAGCTCACTCCTTACGCGTTTTAATGCACTTGATCTATGAAGATTTCTTATATTCCGTGCTCCAAATCTCATGTTCATTTTACTTTGCTAAGGTCATGTTAATTTATCAGTCCTGGTCCGGGAGTTTTGTGAATGTTTTTGAACAATATCTTCTTTTACAGGATGAGATAGTTAGCGTCACGCCAAATTCCACAGTTGGAGGACCACCTTTTGCCGTGACTGCTTATTCAATATATTCGCAGCTAACCTCTATGTCTAGAGACCTTTGCAACCTGAGGACACGAAATGCTGTGGTGAAAGGAACTCATTTTACACTTTACATAAATACTGTATATACTTTACAAATATTTTCAATGAAAGTTGTTGAGTTGATTGAGCTGATTTTGAGTTTAACGTCCCGTTCAGCAGCGAGGTTATATGAGACGTGGACCTACTGATTAACGTGGAATCCGAACCACATGAGCTCCCGCCGGGAATCGAACCCGGGTCTCCCACGCCAAAGGCGCGTACGCTAACCGCTTAGCCACGAAGGAGCTTCTTTCAATGAACCTATTATTCCTATGTGATGAACGGACATTTCAGCTAGTTCTTGTCCTACATAGTGGTTAATGGAAAGTTGTATGTATATGCGTGCTTGAAAATTTTACTAAGACGAAACTCCATCATTGATTACCAATATCTTGGGAACATAAAGTCTGCAGATGAAAATATTCCTCATTCTTACTAAGCAAACCAAAATCTATTTCCATGCCAAATTTGGTTAACATTGCGTGAATTCTGCAGATTAAGTATGCCTGATATACTGTCTTGATTTTTCCAAATGAGCTTGGTTTACCTAAACCCTTTTATACATTAAATATACCTGTCCGTGAGACAAAACCAGGGTTGATATGTTTAAAACAAAATGTTTAAAACAAGTGTTTAAAACATGTTTAAAACAAGGGCTGTTGTTTTATTCAGTTTGTTTTAAACGTTTTAAACAAAATGTTTAAAACATGTTTTTTTTCGATGGTGGTTTAACATGTTTAAAACAACTAAAATATCAGATTGAGTAAGTTAATTTAATTTTCTAACAAACAACTCATCCTCCGCAGGATTTGTGCATGGAGTAAATTACAAGCAGAGTTATATTCTTATTATAACAGCAATTACTGAACGAAATTCTGCACATCAATGTGCGTATAACTAAACCAACAGAAATTCAAATGAAGTATTTCAACATTTCTTAATTTCCAAGAATAACGGAGGTTAAACACACTATACACTATTCTAAGATCCAAATTCACAAATTCAAAACTTGGGTATTTTTGATCACTATCATTTCCATAATAATAAAGAGTTCTCACATCATAAGCTAGAAGAACTGACAAATACAACTCATAGAAAAGAGCAGTGACTAGCCTACAAGGAGCAAATGACGTATTTTAACTAAACAGTTTTCAAGATACATCTCTATCTGCAACATGGGTAGCTAATAATGATTAATGTCTACGGCATAACAACACAATTAACTCTAGACGCCCACCAGGGATTTTAACAAAATGGTAGACTCTCACGTTCGGGGCTCTGGTGACCTCCCTAATTATCATAGAGTCATGAGTTATACACCATTGGAAAGCTTATAGACCACAAATTCCAACGAGGTAACATTCCCGCCGTATTCGTAGAAAAAGAACAGACAATAAAAAATCATTAAAAATATGAAAATATTGACTTTGCGGGGCCCTGGCAACCCGTGCAGCCACCATACGCAGACAAAATGATGAATGTGTAGGCCACATACTTGTGACAATAATATAAGAAATGGTAGCCATTGCATAATGAATTCGTCTTATGTAGGAAATATTTTCAAAAAAAAAAAAAAAAATATGCGCAGAAAACATTCATTGAATTAGACATTCTCTCCCCTCCCCCACTAGTACAACGTCCATATGCAAATCATTTTTGCTGCACACACCATGTATACGAGCAAGAATTATGCTTCTAGAGCACTTCAGTGAAATATATCTTGTGTTATATGGGACCGTCCCGAAAATAAATGTAAATTAACCAAATTTGACCCCCTCTTCCTCTATGAACAACAAGTACACATACAGGTTACTATCATGCAGGGGACTACCTCATTGCTTCACATACCAATTTTTATGGATGTACCACAAAAGGGGGAGGAATACTCGCCAAAACCTGATGAAAAAAAATTGATGAAAAATTAAAAAACGAACTTCATCCTCCCTTTCTCGGTCGTACATACGTACCCCCTGTATACATAAAATGCAACTGACGGAAAGCTTCATCCCTCAAAAATACTTTGGTACCAAACCATCTTTCAAGCTTAATTAGAGGCTGAGCTATTGATGTTTGTTGTATCCGCAAAAAACTTAAAACTCCAAAAAATGGATAACTTGATAACTTTGCCCCCTCTCTTCTCCCCCATATAAGCAAGAAGTACAAATACACGATATTACCATGTAGTGGCCTACTTCATTGCTTCACGTAACAATTTTTATGAATCTATCCCCCAAGAGGGGGAATGGCCCCCCAAAAAACTGTAGAAAAAAAACAAAAAACACTATATTTACCCTCCTCCCATATACATAAAATGCACACCAGCAAAGCTGCATCTTTCAGGAATAAATTGGTATCAAAACCATCTTCCATCCTTAATTTGAGGTTTAAGACTGAGCCATTGAGGTTTAAAGCCCTGACACAGCAGTTGCGTCAATGGGAGTTTAAAGATTAAGGATGCAGACGACCAGTAGAACGTAACACAAAGAAACTAAACTACATATTCTGTGAACGGAGATCGGGAAAATCCCGATTTCTTTCTGCGGAATTGAACATTTGGGCGGATCGAGATTAGGGAAGTTCCCGAAATTTGATCTAGCGGTTGAATACAGATGGCAAGCAATACCTAAGAGTGTAAAAATGTAATATATATTCGAATTTAGATTATTGTTTTAAACAAAATAAACATTTTAAACATGTTTTTTTTGTTTAAAACAAAGTACTTTGTTTTAAACATTTAAAACGTTTTAAAAAAACATGTTTTAAACATAAAAAACGTTCTTTTTGTTTTTTTTTTAAAAAATGTTTTTTTCAACCCTGGACAAAACCATGTCTATCCATGCAGGAGACAAAGGGGGGTTGTCACGCACTACTTGATGCATCACTTTTGACCAGGGTGTAGAAGGTCAGAAGTTAAAAATCTAGTTCATTTATGTAGGTTATCCAATCCAGTTGATCCATGATATGACTTGCCCAAGCATATCCATATGGGGTTATTATAGAGTTATTACTCCCTTCGTTGTATGCGACCCAACTATACATGGCCGTTATTTTGGTTGCATAAGCAATCTCGTTCAGTTGATGAGTTGATTTTGAGTTTAACGTCCCGTTCATCAGCGAGGCTATATGAGACGTGGACCTACTGATTAACGTGGAATCCGAACCACATGAGCTCCTGCCATATAAGCAATCTCATTCAACATGTACGCATGACGTTGCTACTTATTTTAATGTAGAAAAATCAAGTGAAAGAGAAAATGCACAGAAATAAGTAGGCCTATACTCAAATAAATACGGTTGCCATATTTCTCCACTATAAATGCAGGACGTATGTTGTCAAACAATAAATAAATAAATAAAAAAGATTTCCCAACATATATTACACAAAAGTTATTTTGACATTTAGAAATCGCCAAGCATTCCCGCTCCCAAAGAATCATCATTTATTTCTATAGTAAGCCACGACGCACTCATTTATCCAAAAGAGTCAGAAGATCCAGCTTCATCGTAATCAGAGAGTGCAATATTACAGTTCTTCTATAAAGCTAGCATAGTGAGATTACCTTCTTTAGCATGGCTTAAAAATTTGAATTTTCGGTACCAGTAAGCAAATAAATACAACCTTCATGCATTGCAGAAAAATAGATTGTAAAATATAGGATTGTCCTGTACATAGGACGTCTGATAACCTTACAAATAGATTGCATACCGCGGAGTTCTATGAAGATAGGGAAGAGTAGATGGAAGAGTATTAGAGCGTTGGGCTCCTATATAAATGATTCCAGGTTCATTTCTAAACACTATAAATTTGTGTCTGTGTTTTTTTTTTCTTCTCATTTTCTGTCAGGATTCTCAAGGGACGTCAGTAGCTAAGGTGACCGATCCTGGGGGGCCGGGCACCCCAATGCCCATGTGGGCCAACATGCATTTTAGTGAATATGCCTTTTTTATTGTTATGTGTATTTTTTATGAATATTCAGTATTTAGCATAACTTGAATTCAATTTGTCTTAAATTCCTCATATATGCCTTCTTAGACCCGTGTCTGCAACCAAGCACACAAATGAATGCCCCCTGCCCCCTGCGCCCTTGTCAGTAGCTTGTCTCAGCGCGAACTAAGATAACATTATTAAGTATTGTGGTAACGAATTAACAGATTCCCTTTAATTACAGAGTTAATTGGTTAGTAAAGCAGTAGTTCGCACATTTTCTGCCTTAATTGTTATTTTGGTGCTACTGTAGATTCTCGTAATAATTATACGCTATGTGCGTTGTTACTAAAAATATACATAATTGAGATTATTGTAGAACACAATTATTTTTTTGTCTTTCTCTAGGAATAAAACAAAATGCCTTGACTGTGTCCCGTACAAGGTTTTTCTCTCGAGAAAATAAGAGTAATTGAAATATCATTAAGAATATACTTTTTTTTTCGTTTTGTTTTTCATGTAATGGAGAACTCAATGTTTTTTTGTTTTTTTTTTTTCAACGAAGTGTTCTTGGTTAGTTGTGCACGGCAGTGGCGTGCACAAAGGTGAGAGATTCCGGGTTTTACCCCTTCTCCAATAAGACGCTATGAGAGAAAGAAATATTTACCGTTTTAAGATATGTATACGAAAATAGCCCATCTTCTAAAACGAAATGAATTATGGAGCTCAACTCCCCCTTTGATGAAATTCTGTGTACGCCACTGATATACACTATAATTCCAGTTATCTGAGCTAAAGTCCAGGATTGATGTCAGTAAATAATGTATGTATGTATGTGTGTGTGTGTGTGTGGGGGGGTATCTGTCTGTCTGTCTGTTTTATGCCTAGATAACTGCTAGCTGGATCTAAGCCAAAGTTGGTGGACAAATAGCCCATTATCAGATTTGACTCGGCTCGGCTTGTCTTGCATGTGGCACTTCATTTCTCGGTAGCTACTTTTTGGATTTAAACTACATCCAATGGGTGAGTGCCCCATCGTTTAAGAAACGAAGTTGGTTATACTTAGTAACCAAATTCAACCGAGCAGGCTCATTTCATTTCGACTCGCCTTGCATCTAGCAACTACTTACCAGATCTGAACGACATTTCATGGCCAAGTAGTCCATCGTCCAAGGAATCAGGATCGTTCTATATGGTGGGCCAGCTTGGCCAGGTACAGAAGCAGCTTGCCTCACCTAACTTTGTATAGCTATGTGGTAATTTAGTTGTACTTTCTATGGGAATTAATGTTTGAATGTGTATATGGTGTAACATAAGCTGTGTTCCACTGGTTTGCCGGTAGAGTTTCTGAGTTCCGTTTTTTTCGTAGTAAAAGTGACTTTATTTTCAAGATGCATTAGGCGTAACTTTTTAGAAGACAAAAGCTATTTTAGAGAGCTTTATCTTATAACATAAAGTTTTTAAATAATTTTCCCAATTATCTGGATTTCTACATATCCGGACTAGTCCAGAACTCGAGTTTCGTTGCTCTTATCATGTAAGTGGTGCTACAAGTATAGGAAGCTGGTAACGTGAATGTTGAACGTGGTGTCCAGATGTCATCCTTATTGGATTTAGAATCAAGTTCCGTTTGCTATCAAACGATGGAATCCATATGAACGTGAGTGAACAATATTTCATTAATAGTTTATATACAATTGTGTTACAATAACATTTTGTTTATGTTGTAAAGCGTAACAAGGATTGTTTAAAAATAGATTAGGTTACTGCTATTGAATTTGGTATTTAGAGTATATAAGAAGCGTTTTTTTCAAACCTCAATCTATGTACAAAATGAATTTTTATAGGCAACTAATCTTTTTATGTTTTATCGTAAACAAATTATAATTTTAATTTTTGTTTAGATGTTACTTAGTGCTGTTGCGAATAAGACGACGTAATAAAATGTATTAAATAGCTATATTTGTTTCGCAATAAAAAAAAGAGGAAATACTTAAGTTTTTTTCAAAAGTCAATAAATGTTAATGCATACAAATATAATACACAGGTTGATATACATATATTTTGTTTTGTTGTGTATATTTATTTGTTTATTTTATTTGTACGTATACATTTTATACAATTTTGTTGATGAACTTATTAAATATCAACGTTAATATCATCATAATATGTACCATTTTAAGCATTATTACATGTGGTTCAGTCTGCTAGGACATCTTTGTAAAAGCCTTTTCCATAATCTGGTATAACAAAATACTATAAGAGAGCACAAACATCTTTCTTTTTGTCTTTGCTAACCATATTTTGTTTTGTCAAAACAGAAGACAACACGATTCGATTTTACTGTTTTGTTCTTCGCAAACTTCAACTGAATCTCCAAAATATATACTCTTAACTGACACATGAACACGGTTGTTTGCCTTTGTGTATATGATAACGCGCTGGCTATTCGTTTTGAATGGAAGCTTGGGTTTCAGCACTTTTCTCGCACTGTCCTTCAGATTTTTAATTTTGCAGTTTTTCGTAAAGAACTTTAAGTGTTCTATGCTCTTATAAAATTAGATAGCATTGTTGAGGGTACAAGATGTTTTCCTTTCTTCTGCATGATTTTTCTATTCGGCAAAATACACGGTCTGGAGGCATGTAGTTATATCCACGAACTGGGAAGAAGTTAAAGATACATATTATGGAATTGTTCACTTCTTCCCAAGAATGCAACGAGTGTCGCCATCATGACGCTGTTTCTATTCTGGCTGCTACATGAATCTGAGAAGGGATGTAATGTAGTAGGACCATCACCTGGCTGTTTCATCTCCAGTGTCAACAGAAAGTGCAATTAAGCCGATGAGACTTGATTCAATCCTCTTGAAGATTCTGTTTCCAGCCAGGTATAGAAAACTACATTTCTCTTGCTCTGATGGTTAGAATGAGTCATGACGCAAAGATTATATAACCACACTTGCCTGGAATTTAAAAAGAATACGTATTACATTTATCGACTTTTGTGTAACTCTTGTGGTTTCGGCTATTTCTACACACGGTAAATTTCATATTTTGCTAAAAGACAATTCCCAGAATAAAGTAAAAGGTATAAGTCATGCCGTTACAAAGCATTACTTATTTTTGAATTTTTTGCATTTATCGAGTTTTTTTTAAAAACGCTCCTCAATTTATAACTGTGAAGGTTAACAAATATAAATTATGGATATTAGAAAACGCTATTTCATGTTTATCGAGTTAAAATTATCACATCAATTAAAAATAAAAGTTATAGCAATCAATAGTGCTACATTAGTGTTGCTACGTGCGGGAAGTTATAAATAAATTAAAATTGTGGTTCTTGCCTGAGATGTAATTGCCCCTTTTCAAAATACCTTTAAGAAGAACAAAATATTGTCTATCGTTAGTGCTACTTTTTTTAGTGTTACATTTTGAACATTAGGGCTACTATACGGAAAGTCATTAACAAATTAAAGTGGCGATTCTGGCGAGTTGATTGCCAGCTCTTTGTAGATTGAAGGAAACTGTCCTAATTGAAGGAACATTTGGTTACACATTTTAGCAAATAGGGAAAAAGGGAATTTTTTTAGTACAAAATGCTAAAATTTTGGTAGATAGTCGGGATGAATTACAGAGCAAAGTTTATGGCTCTGTTTTCCTTCTGCTTTGCAATAACAAAAATCGGTAAACCTAAATTCTCTTCAATTCTCGTCCTTCATAAGGGCGTTCCATGAAGAACTTTACTTTTGAAATGCCCGTTCTGTTCTAGTAAGTTGGCAGCAGAAACAAAAACAGAAATTGAAAAAAAATTATTAACATAGGACGCCCCTCAGGAAAGCCCGCGTTCTGACAGAGAGTAAGACATCAACCGTCTGTGTACATATATCTCCTCACATGTGGTTAGTACTCTCTATGTTTTGTTTCCTATCTTCGTTCCGTGTGTGATTAATTTGCTAACATCTTCTGGTTTTGTAGGGAACAGTCTCACTAGCGGTGTTGGACCATTTTCCGTTTTGATTCTTGTTAATGAGGTGATACGTATGCTTTGTCTGCGCAATTCCTCTTCGAGACATTTCACTTCTTTATTAGGGGGAATCCATTAATCATATACGTGAACATGGGCTGCTCCTTCCTTGTATTAAGTGACTTCTTGTGTTGAAATTTATTGGTGTGGTACTGGCTTCTGATTTGCTGATCTGTAATTTGGTTCAATATTGGAAGCTGATTGGTTGTTCTGTTGACGGTTTCTTAGTTCGCTGCTGGTTTCTGATTAGTTGTCTGTAGATTCCTGACTGACAGCTGTACGTTGATGTTGGACCTGGTAAGAGCCGGAGTTTTGCGCTTGTGTGGGCTTGGTTTTCACCTGTGTGTGTTTAGTTTCTTCATGTGTGAGCTTCGCTCTCTCCTGTGTGGGGTTGACGACTTCTCTATTTGTTGGTTTCTAATCTGAGGTTTTTTTGCTTCTTCTTTGGACCACTTGGAAATTATCCTCATCTGGTTTTTGTTTCTGTATTACCGCCTCTGTTTTGACATCTGTAACTTAATTTCCATTCGTTTCCTCTGTGGGTGTCTCTTCAGTGAATGTGTTCGTCATTTGTAGTCTCCCTTCTCTGTTTTGCGCTACGTTTCTCCTGAACTACAGCATAAAGCCCGAAGTCCGTTGGTTGGAACATCTTTAAAAAAGTTTCTCTTGTTGCATCTGATTTGAAGAACATGTTATAGCGTTCCTCTACCTCTATTACGTAAAATTCACTGTGGTCATTCGTTTCCTTCTAATTACACTCACATCTTTTTCTCTAAGATGGCTGCTAACATTATTAATGCAGATTGGTGGTATGTGGAGGATTGCATCAACGTCTTCGTATTCCTCGTCATTCGTTCTTGTACTTTTTGCAATTAAGCTTCTCCTCTGCTTTTGGTGGCATCTTTTCCCGTATTATGGTTAACAACTTCTTCTTCATCTGGATGTCTCCCAGACGGAGTCTTCTTTGGTCATGACATGGTCCTAAAAAAGGCCGTAGCTCTATTTGTGTCATCAAGTCAAAGTAAGTGAAGCTAAAGAGTTAGGTTCCTCTAATTTTGTGTTTGTGCTTCACTAATGCTATCCCAAAAAGTTAGTATTGCATTCCTGTCCACTGACTGTTGCCAAAGGCTGTACAATAGGGTGGAGTGAAAAGAGGCCAAAAAAATTTTTTTTTTCGAAATTTGATTTTGGATAGGGGGCAAAAGTTGCAACATATCGTAGTACTTTACCATGCAAAATTTCAATTCTCTAAAATAATTTTTAGCCGGGGCGCAATGGGCCTTAAGTTTAATATATTTTATAAATGAGTGAAAAGAGTCCAAATTTTTATTTTTTTAAATTCGAATTCGGATATAGGGCAAAAGTTGCATCATATTGTAGCACTTTACCACCGGAAATTTTAATTCTCTAAAATATTCTTTAGCAAGAGTGCAATGGGCCTTAAGTTTGATTGATTTTATAAATAAATACACGCTTATTGTTCATTTGTGTAATTTTTAGGCAGCTCTTCGCTGGAAGGAGAGTGTAATTTGAAGGTATTATGATTTGTTGTCGTGTCCAGGTGGATTTCTAAAGCTATCGAAGTTCATATTCTATGTTACAGGCTACATCAACCCAGAACTCACCACATGGAGGTGGCTGCCGTCGAGTTCCGTTCCACTTACCCACCAGTATTAGATTGAATATTCCATAAATTTCATTCACGTCTTCAAGCAAAATACTGCGACTTTGTCAGAAAAGTAGTCATGTATTTTCTTAAGTCAGATTTGGAACGAATAAAGAAATCTCTCCTGGCTCACATACCGATGAAGAACCCTCACTAAGTATTTTCACTAATCTTTCCACTGCTTGCGTATAACATGGAAACTCAGGGATATCAATACTTGTACTTTCTCAAGAACAAATTTCTCGCAATTTGTCATCTGTGATATGAGTCACTATTGGCAGTTCTGTTGTTACACCCATTTTAGTTTATCATTTCTGTGTAGTTACTAGCCTCGAAGTTTAACACTGGCATTTGGAAGGAATGAGTTTCACAACGTTTACATTGTTTTCTGGATTGGAGGATTTTATTGGTAGCACGGATTCGCGTAGATGATCTGTAGTCACCAATTATGGCAATAAGAATATTTTCAGAATTCGCATAGAATGCATTTCTGGAAATTATTTTATTGACAAAAGTCTTGTATAGTTCATGCAAACATCTCGAAAGTCTTATGGTCAAGAACAAATGTTTAGCTCCGTGTTTGGGAAGAGGTTTCAGTTTTATTCTGAACCACACTGGTACATATACTTTTACTACGAACTTTACGAGAGTTTAGAGCTCCTCTGAAGAATTTGGCATTGATATATATATATATGTAGACGCGAAAGTCTGCAAGCCATTAACCAGCTAGTATGCGCAAGTTTCCTAGGTTTCTTATCTGGTAGGTTTTTATCATAGCCTCCTCTATGACAGATTGACATATTTCATACAAATATCTTTGATCATAACTGAGATGACGCACGTTTAGGTATGTAGGGAGTTCTGAAGAAATCTTTCCGACGCTGCACCCTGGATTCATCTCACAATTCACCAATGATCTACCAATAGGATCAGACAAAGTACCAGTAGTCACATCATCGATTTATTTCAGTAAATGATAAAGTAGTAGTTCAATGATGTGCAATATACGTATGCATCATTGCAAGGGCCTCTCTAAATGTTTTTCGAGCACTCTAATGATCATCCTTTTAACTCAACATTAGTATTAGTACCATCGAAGCCGATAGTTACCTTATCTCATAGGTCCACATTATTTTCTTGTAATTCCCGGCAGATGGAACTATCAGTATTCTTTGCTAATGCTGAAACGGTCAAAGAAGCATGGCTGAGAAATTTATTACCCGGTTCTTCAAGGACACAATAATGATCTTTCCTCTTCATATCTCTATGACTTCCGGCGCCGGACACTGCGAGTATTTGGTCTTTCTTCCCATCAAAATAGATGGTACGAGGTTTCTCTTTATTAACAGTCACTTTAGTTCTTACACTTTCACGATTTTTCGCAATCTGTTTTGCAGTTGCTCTGGACTCACAATATTAAAATCTTCCAAACCTTCAGTAGCAATAGCTGCAAATTTTCTTCCAGTCATGCCGGTTTTCTCCTTCACTTTTGCTAATGTTGGGAGGAATTTCTATGCATATAATCTGTGATTGCTTTCTTGTCTTTAAAGGATACTTCCAACTGAAATCAGGATCTCCTCCAGCTTTTGCGTGTTCTTTATTGCCTTCGTTTTTGTTTTCAAAGATGACGAGGAGTATAAAGATTCAATAATGTAGCTGGTACTGTTTTGGTTGAAAGTTTGACCGCTAGTTGCTTTTCGGCTTTCCTTTCTTTTCTTTCTTTGTCCAAGTAACATCAATACCACCGATTGCCATTTTTCTACTTATCCTTTGGTCTGATAAAACACTCTCCGATTCAGGCATTTCGAGTGTCCTAACGACACATCGTGAAATCTAAATACTTGAAGCTGCTATATCAAATGGTTTATTGTCCTGCTTCTTCAATTCTTGTAATTTATTTCTTCTTTCGTGCTCCCTGTTACTGTCAATTTTAAAAGTATTTTCAGTTTCCTGTGGTAAGTGTTGATCACTATTGATACACAGCCGAGCGAAACAACAGCAATTGAAACACGTTACCAAATGTCTTCCACCTTTTCTGCTACCTTCGTGAAACCAAATTCTCTGCTGGTTCTTTACTTCCGCCCCCTTCAGCTGCTGAAGCGTAAATAAATAACATGCCATAACGTCTTCGTAAGTTGGAAGCGTTCTCCAGTCACGACCTTTGGCACTACGAAACATCTCTTCTGCTCTTGATATATTCTACCTGGTTGATTTTGCCATATTTCTTCTTCTTTATAGCACAAAACAAAAACACCAGGTGTTAGGCTGTAATACAGTGGTAGATAATAAACCCATCAGTAACTACAAAAGCGCAAAACTAATCAAATCACTAACGTAGCAACCAGGGCAGAGCTGGGATACTAATGAGGGCGGTGGACAAGTCTACTAAAAGGGCGCCCATACAAACAGGAATATATATATATATATATATATATATATATATATATATATATATATATATATATATAGAGAGAGAGAGAGAGAGAGAGAGAGAGAGAGACTTTGAAAGAAAGTATGGGTGCCATTTTATATCAAAATCACCACCAAATTTGTTTTAATATTAACGTAAATAGCTAACCTCGAATCGAAATCCTCTTTACTAGCGAAAGCATTTTAGTTCCTGTAATAACATTTTTCTGAAATAAAAAGAAGCTAAACGTATCAACAACTTAAT
Source organism: Thermobia domestica (assembly GCF_964235325.1). NCBI lineage: Eukaryota > Metazoa > Arthropoda > Insecta > Zygentoma > Lepismatidae > Thermobia > Thermobia domestica. The sequence continues at coordinate 67,495,016 of NC_137456.1, forward strand.
ATAGCACGCCAATGGACGTAGGAGGTTCATTGCCACGTTTACAAAAGCTCTTCATTGATTTCTGTCCTTAGCCAACTGAACCCAGTTTCTACTTTATATTTCAATCTCTGCGAGAACCATTTTAATATTGTCCTCCCATCTGCGCCTCGGTCTTCCTAACGGTCATTTTCTTATTTGGATTTCCAGTTACAACTTCGAAAGCGTTTCTAATTTCTTCCATTCTGGCTACATAACCTGACCATTTGAGTCTCCTAGACTTGATGACCCTAACAATGGTTGGTAAACGGTATAAAATTATGCAGTTCCTCCTTATGAAGTTTCCGCCTTTCCCCATTCCCGTTCCTTTTGGAGTTCGAATATTGGTTTAAGAATCTTGTTTCCAAATACTTTCAGTCTGCGATTTTCCCTCAGAGTCAGTGACCATGTTTCGCAACCATACAGCACAACAGGTATGGTTATCGTTTTATATTTTGAGCTACAAATTCCTCAAAAGAATTAGCGACAACAAAAGATTTTTAGCTGAATAATAGCACGAAATCTCTGCTTTCAGTTGACATCAAATTTTTTTGTGATTATGGTTTTGGTCTGTTAATAATGATTCTAGATATTTGAAAGTATCCATTTTGTCGAAAGAAAATATAAGTTGGTATTTTAACGCATCCATAAAATGCAGTATTACGATCCCGATAAACTTCCATTTATTTAGTTTTCTCTGCATTTACTTTTAAGCCTATATCCCTGTAAGCGTTAATTAAGATTTCTGCATTCCTACCTATTATTCTATCATTCCCTATTAAATTTACATCATCAGCAAACGCCATAACCTGGAAAACACAATTCAGCTCTAGGACCTGATTGCTGTCTTTGATTTTCCTTATAGTGTTCTCCAGAACAAAGTTAAATAATAATGACGACAACGCATCTCCTTGTTTCAGGTCATTCTCAACATGAAAGCTCGTGAACAAGAATTTTTCTACTCGAACCTTACTTTGAGATTCATATAAACATATCTTAATTAATCTCCTTTTTCGGTATTGCAAATTCTGTAAGCATGTTGTACAATGTTTCCCTCCTACCAGAGTCTAAAGGCAATAATTGATGTGCCAGGATGTTGTATTCTCTAATTTCTTTTCAAGTATTAGTCGAATGGTAAATATCTGGTCGATAGTTGATCGATTTTATCTCAATTCGGGCTGATAATCTCCAATAATTTCATCTGCGTATGGAGTCAATCTTGCTAATACAATGTTTAAGAGGATTTATTGGATGTTGACAGAAGAGAAATGCCTCGATAATTATTAAATCTGTTTTGTTGCTTTTTTTCTGAACTGAAACAATGATTGGTTCTCTTCACTCTTGTGGTTATTCCCTCTTGATCCAGATAAGGAGAATGAGTTTGTGTATCTTGCTCTACAATTTTTCCTCTCCAGCTAAAATTAAGTCAACCAGAATTTCGTCTACACCCGGAGATGTGTGTTTAATTTTTTAAAATAGCGATTTCTATTTCTGTCTGGTTAGGTTCTGGAATATACGGTTATACTGCATGAATTTCACTTTCTCCACGCGCATTAGTTTTTGGGTATGTGTTAAGCAAATCGTCAAAGAAATCTGTCCATCTATTTAAGATGCTATCTGTATCAGTGAGAACTGCTCCTTTAGGTTTCTTTAATATATAAGCACGAAGTTGAATGCCTTTCTTAAGTTCGTTGATGCATTTATACATGTCCCGAATGTTTTTGTTTTCACTATTATTTTCAAGTTAATTAATTTTAACTTTCAAAAGTCGCGTTTCTTCGTTCTAAAAGTTTTTTAAATTTTCCGCCAGATGACAATGAAATTTTAAGTGGTTATTTCGTTTGGATTTTGTAGCCAACGCTGTTTCTTCTGTTTTCTCTTCTCTGCTACTTTAGTTGCTTTGATGGTTGATAATCCTGGTTGAACCATGGTTTGTTCCTACGTATTTCTGTGTGACCCAATATTTCTTTTGGTGAAATTTTAAAGTTATCTCTAATTTCAACCAAGTATCTTGAGCACTATTGCACTCCGAACCTTTTAAAACCGAGAATCTATTCGACACTTCAATCTGGCTCCCCTCTCGCCTGATTCTCCTCTATTAAAAAAAATAAATAAACCGCTCCGTTTTCAGATATTGAATATTTCCTTTATTCAACGATAGTCTGTCTCTTACTGTCACAATCAACTCCTCTGAACGACCGAACATCAGTTGTGCTAGACTGTTCTTTTCTGTCTACTAAAACGTGTTTTTCCATCTGATGAAGTCCAAGTATATTTATGAATTTCGCGATGTTGGAATTTTGTGATATTCACGATAAGGTTTCTGGATATTGCACAGTTCACGAGTCTAACGCCGTTGTCACAACCTTCCTTATGCAAATATTTATTCTCTATAATCGGTTTGAAAATACCCTCTCGTCCTACCTTCGCATTGAAACCGCCTAACAGAATTTTCATATGGTATTGCAGAAGATGATCAAATACCCGTTCTATTTTTTTTGTAAAAACTGTATTTTTTATCGCCATCTTTATTTTCTGTTGGGGCATGTGCATTTAAAACAATAATATTACACCACCGACCCTTAAGAGAAGTAAAAGAAAATCTATCATTAACAAATTCAACCTACGTATGTAATTGCTGATATTACGTATTCGTTTGTGAACGGAAAGCCCTGTTTCTAGTTGGTAATTTTTAATTTGTTCCCCGTAAAAGAACGTAAAATTTCCCGACTTGACTCCTCCATTTTCTTCTCATCTAACTTCCTGATATCTCACTAGTTCCATCTTTTATTTCTAAACTCATTCGTTACACATTTTAACGCAACTGCCCTATAGAGACTTCTTATCTTTCATGTTCCAAATCTCATGTTGATTTTACTTTGCTGAGTTCGTGCCAAGTTATCAGTTCTGATCCGAGGATCCTGCGAACTTATGTGAACAATCCTTTTTTTACAGTATGAGGTTGTCAGCCTCACACCAAATTCTCAAGCTGGATTATCACCCCTTGTCTGTCCGCGACTGCTTACTCAGTATATTCGCAGCTAACCTCTGTATCTAGAAACCTTCTCCTGGATCCACAACCTGGGAACGCGCCATGCCATGGTGACAGGAAGACTACATTTTACGGAAATTAATACAGCTATATTTCAGAAATACAACAGGTACTGATTATCCGAACACTGCTTTAAAACACACAGGAACAATCAATATGCTTGGATATGTGGATGCATATTAAGACTGTGAAAGCTTCGATGCCGTAAAAATCGTAAATTAGAGACTAGTGTCAGTGTAGTATTACATAAATGCATCGTACGTTTGACTATCCGAAGTATTCTTGATGTATCACATTGTTTCGTTTTATAGATATATAACTTTATAATATTTTTGTAAGTGGTTATACTCTTTACCTGTTTTCTGGCAATAGCAATTGTATGAATTCATAATACAAAACTGAAATACAGAAGAATAAAATAAAAAAATAATGTGATATTTCGCAGGGCATCTTACGTAAAGGGCGCCTCGTATTCTTCACAGGTTCTGTACTACCAGTCAGTATTTCAATTTATTATACAAAGCTGGTATACAGAATAACTAAAACCACTTATCTATAATGTGATGTTTCGTAGGGCGCCTTATGTAAAGGGCGCACTGTACCTTACACGGGTTCTTTACCAACAGTAACTGTGTGTATTTATTGTACAGAATTGTGCCATACAAAAGAGTAAATAAAATCGTTCATCTTTGGTGTGGTCTCGGAAGTTCACCTAATGTAAAGGCGCACTGTACCTTTCATGGGATCTTTACCAATAAGACTGTAAGAATTTATTACTAAAAACTTGTACCTTCATTTATACTGTGATATTTCGGAGGGCGCACCGGGACACGTCCCGGTGTCCCGGTAGGCCAGCACGGGCCTGGTAGCAACACACCCGCTAACCAGACACGTATCCCGAGCACTCGTACAACACACTAATAACAATTGTCAAGCTGCCAAACAGTTGCACAAAACTTTAGCACCTGCACGAGCGCTCCCTGATATCGTTCTGTACCCTCTTATCTCCACCCACCAAACTATTATACTAGTGACTTAGTACTGCCAACAAGTTCATGATACCAGAAAAAGACTGTTACTAAATAGCAAAATACTTCTTTATGGCAAACTAGCAAATTGCTTATAGTTGGTCACTTTTCGTCTAATTATTCCCAAATTTCAGGGCCATTGCGCCCCTTCCAAAAATAATTTTAGTGAATTAAAAGTTATTGTTGTTATCTACTGATACAGGATGCATCTTTTGCACCCTATCTACACTAAATCTTACAGTCTGCTTCCAGCGAAGATCTGCCAAATAGTTACATAGTAAATGGAAATTGATTTACAAAATCGCAAACTTCAGCTCCCTTGCGCCCCGGCTAAAAATTATTTCAGAGAGCTGAAATTTTCTACGGTAAAGTATGATGCAACTTTTGCCCTCTATCCAAATTCGCATTTCGAAAAAAAAAAATTTTTTTTCGCTCCACCCTACTGTACAACCTATATGGCCAGAGCGAATCTTGGTCCACAAATAGGGGGTAGAGCAGAGGAAAAACAATATCTGTTTCCTCAGGAAGCGGTGTGTGATGTATTGTGTTAGCAATGTTTCTTTATTAACAACACTCTCTCCTCATCTTCATTTTTCGCCGAGACTTTTGCGCGTACGTCTCGAAGATCAATTTCAGCTCTTGCTCCTCATGCCTCAGTGGTGACTGATGGCAATATAGGGAATTTCAGGGTTCGGTTCATTTCGGTTCATAAACAGCGTTACTGAATGGATTAAGTTCGTAACCTGTGAATCCACTGGATATACAGGGTGTTTCAGAACAACACCGACAACGTTTGGGAGGTGATTCCTGACACCAAGATAAGGCGAAAAGTATAGACCAACCTGGGTGCACAAATGCTTCTTTTCGGAGATATAGGCTGCCGAAAACATTTTAAAAAATGAACTTTAAAGGTCCGTAGTTCCAAAATTATGGCACCTACTGTAGTCGGGTCAAGACTTTATTTGGAACTAGTATGTGCCCTATCCAAATATCCATGTTTCAGAATCCTGTGGTACTTCCGCAACAGTTTTTTTAGAGGTAGTTGGTGGCTACTTCAAATTATTTGTCGTAGCAAACTTCGTCTATAAAAATTGTTTCATGACTACCTTAGGATTCTGAAATATGTATTTTTGGATAGCGCACAAATTAGTTCCTAAGTGAAGTCTTGACCCGGCCACGGTAGGTCCCATAGTATTGAAGCTATGGACCTTTAAAGTTAACATTTTTTCATGTTTTCGGCAGCCTATATCTCCGAAAGGAAGCATTTGTGCACCCAGGTTAGTCTATACTTTTCGCCTTATTTTGGTGTCAGGAATCACCTCCCAAACGTTGTCGGTGTTGTTTTGAAACACCCCGTATATGTATTGGAAAGGGCTGAGAGAACGAGCTCTTACAAAAAACTGAACGACCAATGGAACGCATTCCTTATGTAGAATAAAAATAAGGGGAACGAAGTTCCGTTTTTCTTTTAAAAAAAAGCTTACTGATCATGGCCATCAATGAGTGAAAAGAAGCAATATTGAAGTACTAATAATTTATGTCAGAAACAAATTGCCTAATAGTTTCTTTTTCTTAAGAACATTTTTACTTTCACCATTACATAAGTCTTTCATTGAATTAAAGACAAAAAACAAAAGAAATGCATATGTAACGTTTTTTAAAGACACAAATGCATGTTAGTTACTTAACTAATTTTAAGCAGACCAACTAGGCAGTTTCATCTATAATTCTACGAGAAACATCTAGAAACTTCTAAGAAAATAGCAAACAAAAAGAAATGTGTTTATACAACTTATTTCATGAGAAGAATAACGAAATGAAAAGCGTTAGGCGAAGTGCTTCGTTAAAAGTGTTAAAAACATGGCGTCAGAGAAGTGCGACCTCGACTGAGGAGTGAGTTTATTGCAAAATTTCTTTTATAAAATTCTTCTTATCCTTGCTAGTGACTTATTCCCAGGAGCTATACGTGTTCGTAAGAGGTTGAAGGGCACGCGACGTACTTGTTGTACATACAACAACTCTATTTGTGTAATTTACTGCTTTAACTCGCAGCTTATACAATCGTTATAGGTAAGTCAAGTTTTATACTATATAACGTTTTGATTGATATTGTTAAGTGTATTATTATTACAAAATATATTAACAGCCTGCTCTTCAGTACAAATCAAAGAAGGCGCTGTAGCTCAATGGTAGAGTAATCTTCTCTAGTGCTTGAGGTCTCTGGTTCGATCCCATTCCAAGCAATTAGAGGCCGCGGTGGTTCCGTGGTAGAGAGTTCACTTTTGGTGCATGGGGTTCCTTGATTCGATCCCAACTCGCGCCAAGCGAGCTTTATGGTGGACAAACACACGTGCGTGGGTTTTTTCGGCGTTCTCCGTTCCCTCTCACTTTCTTCAATCCATCATTTCATTTATTTCTCATCATCACCGTCTCCTTTGGCCTAGCCGGCATATAACCGTGGGACGTAAAACTGAAAGATTTCATTAAATTTTCATTTTTCCAGTTCAAACAAGTTTGTGGTGGACAACAACGTATCCGTGAATTTTCTCCCACATCCCCAATCCACCAATTTTTCCAATATAATTTACATTAACCAAACGTTTCCTTTAAACTAAAGAACATTACCCAGATACATTAAACTAGAAAAATTTCAACTATTTTCATTTCATTAAAAATGGATATACATATTGTCAATATCAACAATTGTGTACCCACGTGTCAAATAACACTGCTGGCACAGAAGCAACGATGTAAGGTACTTTCGGATACACCGCTCCTCTGAGCTTGTCGAGTGACCTTTTCAAGGGTGTAATTTCTATTACAAGTAGTATATTCTCCACTGTCAGAAGTATGTGTGTCACTGTTAAGAGACTATGAGTTACTATTAGGGGTTTTGATTCACTCTTAGGAAAATATGTGTCGCTATTAGAAGTTTTGAGTCACTGTTAGGAAGATATATGTCACTATTAGAAGTTTTGTGTCAATATTAAAAGAATATGTGCCACTATTAGGAGTTTTGATTCACTCTTAGGAGAATATGTGTCCCTATTAGGAGTTTTGAGTCACTCTTAGGAGAATATGTGTCACTATTAGGAGCTCTGTGTCACTGTTAGGATAATAAGTGTTACTATTAGGACTTTTAAGTCACTCTTAGGAGAATATATGTCACTATTAGGAATTTTGTATCACTGTTATGAGAATATGTGTCACTATTAGGTGTTTTCTATCACTGTTAGGAGAATATATGTCACTATTAGAAGTTTTGTGTCACTGTAAGAACAATATGTGTCACTATTAGGAGTTTTCTGTCACTATTAGAAGAATGTCTGACACTATTAGGAGTTTTGAATCAGTGTTAAGATAATATGTGTCGCTATTAGGAGTTTTGATTCAATGTTAGGAGAATATGTGTCGCTATTAGGAGTTTTGATTCACTCTTAGGAGAATATGTGTCACTATTAGGAGTTTTGAGTCACTGTTAGGAGAATATGCGCCACTGTTAGGAGTTTTGATTCACTCTTAGCAGAATATGTGTAGTTATTAGGAGTTTTGATTCACTCTTAGAATATGTGCCACTATTAGGAGTTTTGATTCACTGGCAGGAGAATATGTGTCGCTATTGGGAGTTTTGTATCACTGTTAGGAAAATAAGTGTCACTATTAGGAGTTTTGTGACACTGTTAGGATAATAAGTGCCACTATTAGAACTTTTAAGTCACTCTTAGGAGGATATGTGTCACTATTAGGAGTTTTGTATCACTGTTAGGAGAATAAGTGTCACTATTAGAAGTTTTGATTCAATGTTAGGAGAATATATGTCACTATTAGAAGTTTTGTGTCACTGAAAGAACAATATATGTCACTATTAGGAGATTTCTGTCACTATTAGGAAAATATGTGCTACTATTAGGAGTTTTGATTCAATGTTAGGAGAATATGTGTCGCTATTAGGAGTTTTGATTCACCCTTAGGAGAATATGTGTAGTTATTAAGAGTTTTGGTTTACCCTTAGGAGAATTGTGCCACTATTAGGAGTTTTGAGTCACTGTTAGGAGAATAGATGCCACTATTAGGAGTTTTGATTCATTGGTAGGAGGATATGTGCTCCTATTAAGAGTTTTGTATCACCGTTAGAAGAATAAGTGTCACTATTAGGAGTTTTGTATCACTGTTAGGAGAATATGTGCCACTATTAGAAGTTTTGATTCAATGTTAGGAGAATATATGTCACTATTAGAAGTTTTGTGTCACTGAAAGAACAATATATGTCACTATTAGGAGATTTCTCTCACTATTAGGAAAATATGTGCCACTATTAGGAGTTTTGATTCAATGTTAGGAGAATATGTGTAGTTATTAAGAGTTTTGATTCACCCTTAGGAGAATGTGTGTCACTATTAGGAGTTTTGAGTCACTGTTAGGAGAATGTATGTCACTATTAGGAGATTTGTGTCATTATTAGGAGAATATGTGTCGCTATAGGATTTTTGAGTCACTTTTAGGAGAAAATGTACCACTATTAGGAGTTTTGAATCAATTTCCTACGTAACATATTATATTTTTCATATACAGTACGTAAACAGGTAATATATTTTAGGAGAATAAAAATTATTGTTATTAACAACAACATCAAGTTGACAATGAATTACATACCTATTATCGCCTTTTAAAATATTTTCTTGATTTGTCTCGCAAATTACGATGAGAATTTGACCTTAATCATCTTATGTTGTTTGCTTCGATGTGATCTATCTATTGCTGATATTTGTTTCATTTTTAGACAAGAAGATATTGAAACTAAAATTAAAAATTTGAAAATTAACCCTTAAACTACAGAGGTTAATGTTTTAACCCTTAAACTGCGGAGGTACTTTTTTAACTTTTAAACTACATTTAAAGCGTTTTCGTAAGGGTTTACAAAGAAGTCCATGTTTTTACTTCTATTTATTGAAGACACATGCAATAAAAAGTGTTACAAAAGTTATTGTAGTACCGTTTCGTAATTGAAATATCCGTAGTTAAGAAATGGAACAGCGTATTTCGAAAACGAAATATCCCGTCCTAATTTATGGATATATATCACTAACCATATTGTAAATTGTCATGTTGTTAGTGTCCTAATTAAAAAATCAATTAGTGAATACTTCCGTATCATTTTGTGTTAACAGATGGCGTGGTTACCGTAGTGTCATGTTTTAGGTTTACAAGAAAAGTTGTCTTTTCTCGATTTTCTCAAAAACTGCGCATGAGAATTTTTCTCTCTCGTATTCATTTTGTTCAGTTCGATCTAATCTATCAGTTGATATACAGTATGTCTCACCAAGCCCGTATCCAGGGGGTCTAGGGGGCCGAGCCCCCCTAAATTTTGGCGGGCCCTCCTAAAATGTTCACGGTAGGCTTGCAAATGAACTATAATATGCTGATGAAGTATAATATGGTTGGATCGGGCCCCCCTATCTTCAGTCGGACCCCCCTCTCCCTACATTTTTGGGCTGGCTACCGGCCTGTCTCACTTTTGGACAAACTTTTCTCCAGTTAAACTGTTAATAATATTGTAGAAAATATAGAACTTAAAATCTTGTCTTGAATAAAAAACAAATTTACAAGTTAATGACTTGGTTAATATAAATCCAACTATGTACTTCACTAACAATGCAAGCAAAGAGCAGAAATTCAGAGTGCGTTGTTAGGGCGCACTGCTTCCTATCCGGTTATATCATCGTTGTTTAACACATTAACTGCCACACTAAGAAACAAAGCCATTTTCTGGCTGGCCATTGTGGTTTATTACAGAAACAGATTAAGAATTTCTTGCAACGATAAAAACATAAGATTTTTGACAAACTAACTACAGGTTATACTCAGGGAAGCAAGCATCAAAATACACAAATCTTTCGATATGGTGTGCTCACGCACCTCCTATGGTAAACATATTTGTAGTTGATTTATGTTAGACCGGAGTAAAACAGACGTAAATTAAATTTAACTCATATGACAGTTCGTGTTGCATTAAGATACAACTTTTATTATTTAAATATTATGTGTTAGGAGGATCCTTCAAATTCTATTACTTTAGATTAGGAAAGTTCAGTTAAAGCGAGTTTAGTTTGATTAGTTTAGCTTCTGTTATTTTGTTCTGTGTTATTTGCTATGTAAATTATGTATTTATGATATGCTATCAAAATTTGAGCATCGCATATTGTCATGTTCAAATTTTATGAAGTTTTGATTCTGTTGTATATACCTTTTGTTGCAAACAAGCCTTCGGCCTACTCCACATTATAGGTTATCATGCTTCATTAAAAAGTCTTAACTGTTTATATTTAACAAGCTTATTACAGTTGGTTGTTAATTGATTGATTTCAAGTTTACGTCCCGTTCAGCACCGTAGGTATATAAAAGATGGACCTACAACTTCACGTGGAATCCAAACCATATAAATTTCCTCCATTAATTGAACCCAGGTATCCTGCATCCAAAGGAGCGTGCGCTCACTATACAGCCACAACCAAATTCTATTTATTTATTTATTTATTTTTGAATAAGTTGAATAACCACCTCAAACTCCATATCGTATGTCTTTCTGTGACCCCCGCGTAGCGTAGTCGCTAACGCTCTTGCCTTTGGTTTGAGTGGTCCTGGGTTCGATTCCAGGGGTCGAAAAAGTGTTAAAAGCCTTTTCAGGCCAGCCATCCTGAATGAGGTTTTCCTGTGTTTTCCTCATTCACGCCATGCAAATGCCGAGATGGTACCTAACATATAGGTCCCAGGCCGCTTCCTCCCTCCTCAATCCTTTCTTCCTTCCCTTTCCCCGGATAGTGTGCTCGCCCAGGCACGTCATCCCTCAAAGGTAACCGGCTATGGCCATAGATGCCGCAAGCCCAGAAATATAAATCCTAAATCTGTATTTCTTCTATGTACTTATTCAAGTTGTTTGTTATAAACAACAATTCTGCAGGTAGCGACATCAATTAACACTAGGCAAGTGATAGCGTACGTAGCGACATCTACCAGTGTAACTATTTACTATTACGAATTAGTGTAACACACTGGGACGTTTGTCGTTTATTTATAAGGTATACTCATTGCACCCCTTGCCTTCCCGTGACCAGCTTTACAAATCTCCTAAACAGGGTTGTATAGCATTCAGGATAGAAAAGGCACAGAATGCCATAAGGTATCTGCCTCTTTATGATTAGAAGTGCTTGGAGAATGTAATAGATATATACGGGTAAGATTGGTAATAGTGAAGGTAAAATAGGGAGAGGAGAGATTATGGTAATTTGTTGTTGATATTAAAAATGGGAGGGGGAGGACATAGTGGATAGATTTTAATAAATTTCTGCATATGGTCTGTCATTGATTGCAGAATACATATTATTATTATTATTATTATTATTATTATTATTATTATTATTATTATTATTATTAGTAGTAGTAGTAGTAGTAGTAGTAGTAGTAGTAGTAGTAGTAGTAATAGTAGTAGTAATAGTAGTAATAGTAGTAGTAGTAGTACTAGTAGTAGTAATAGTAGTAGTTGTAGTAGTAATAGTAGTAGTAATAGTAGTAGTAGTAGTAATAGTAGTAGTAATAGTAGTAGTAGTAGTAATAGTAGTAGTAGTAGTAGTAGTAGTAGTAGTAGTAGTAGTAGTAGTAGTAGTAGTAGTAGTAGTAGTAGTAACACCGTAACCTTTTGGACAATATATGGTCAAACACGTGCCTCCGCATAACGTAAGATATAACATGGGATAACTTATTTAAGGTTCAATATGTAACACAACAGACACTCCAGTTTCGTCTAATTGTGGTCTACGATGCTAACAACCTTAGCTACTGCTAATTTGATAAATGCAATCGAAAGAAATCACCATAACCTTTTGATTGATCTTAAAATAACAACCACAGTGGACCGGAGTTACCTCGCTTCACGTTGCCAAACCAAAGTTTTACTGAAAACAGAAATAACACCTTCAGAAAGCAAACAACAGCTCTACATGTAATTTCATGATCCGTATGAACATGCAACATATATTTACTCTTAATCACCAACTGAAAGCTAACAAGCAGCAACGTTGGATCAGGTACTTCAATCTCGGTAAACGATTGAAGAAAACTGCTGTTTCGTACAACCTACAGAGGTAGATTAACGTTTGTGGAAACGAACTTGAACGTACGAGTACTGTAATCGCACGGTGAGAAAGTGAGCAGAACACTGAGAAGGCACACTGAGAAAAATCGGTTCTCCGGACAGCGGTATATTGTGCAAATATACAATCTTCTTTCTTAATACAGAAATCAGGACGGAACATACGTTATCCGTATGCTACATAGGCATTGCCCTTAAGTGTTACATCATGCCGTTGCAGGATGTCTGATATCTAACAGTCTTTCTTATATTACATACATATATGTATGTTACCTTCGTCAGCTATATGTTATATACGTCCATTTGTATGTGAGATTCTGACCGCCTATATTGTTTCATACGGAAAGTACGTACAGGTGGAACACTTATGCAGAAAGTATTATAAAAAATGCGTTTTCAGTTATACGTTTGCTGTACGTTAAGTCCAAAAACTACAGGATTTACAAATGTGACATACGATTTTACGTACTGCACATACGATTATTTTTCTCAGTGCAGGTGTGTGGAGAAGACGTTACCAGAAAGTGAAGTGCGCCGAACGTGAATTGTCTACAAAAATTACCTCATTCTAGAAGGGAGGGGGTGCATCTCAGTACTTTCTAACATACGGTGAAATTCAAACATGGTTTGGCAAAGGTTTTCACCATTTCCAAGAAGCGTATTGCCAATGTAGTCAAACGCAATAAACATGAATCCCCTGAGGAGATAGGGGTGCGCACAGCGGCAAGAAAACAACACGTCAGTCCGAAACGCCTCGACAAGTACAGCAGATAATCACACAGAAGAATCTACCGAACCAGAGATTCATTACTAGGACAGTGGGGACAGTAGCGTCATTTCAGATTTGGCTTGTGGGGGGCAAGACCCCTTGATATAAGTAAAATTTATTAATATTCTATTAATAAAATCTATATAAATCTCAAACTCAGGGGGGAAATGTCCCTCCCTGCCCCCCCTAAATGACGCCCCTGAGTGGGGAGCTCGTAAACAACTGTGAAGAGGATAACCGCCCAGGATTTACGTCTTAAAAAGTTAAGTTTAATTCATGTGTTTATAGTAGAGATGCAAGGGCTCGGAAAAAAACCGGCTTTTTTGGAAAAAAACTCGGTTTTTTCTGCTTTGCTTTTTTGCTTGGGAAATTTTGGGCTTTTTTCAAAATTCTGCTTTAAATCGATAAAGCAGACTTTGTTTCGCTTCTCTATAACACAGAAAGTCATTTAATTAGTGGTTGATGCCGATAATAATATAAAACCTCGAAAGTAAACCATGAATTTCGAAAAGATATTTTAAACAATTTTACTTCAACATTTTTACATTATGAATTCCAAAGGATTAACCAATGTATATAATAAACACATTTTAACCTCCTATATACAAAAGTAAGCAGAGCTGGCAAGAACCATGGTTGTTTCTGAAAATGCCAAAAACCCGTTTTTTTGGGGGGGGGGCAGTTTAAATCAGGCTTTTTTGGGGTTTAAACCAGGTTTTTTGATTTAGATATTTTGCTTTATGTATTTATATTACAAATTCACAGAAATAAGTTTGTTTCGCCTTGGTGTTATTATTCAACAACGGGGTTATGCTGGAAGAGGTCCCATAAGCTTAAAGAAGTCCGGTCAGTAAATTTTTTAAATTGAGAAACTCCCGCCCTAGCCATCGGGAAAATCTCGTCATTCTTTTAAATGTAAAAACAATAATGGGAAAATCCTGTAAAATTTAATTTGCATGTAAAATTTAAAGGTCAACGCATTATAATCAGTACGCTAAAACTGAGTGACACACAATCATAGTCAACGTCTTACGAATAAAATCAGAAAAATAAACACACTGCTGAACAAGACTGCACTTATTTAATATAAAAACACATTTACACGTGACGTTTCGATCTTCTATCCAAGATCCTCATCAGACGTGAGTGTACGTCTGATGAGGATCTTGGATAGAAGATCGAAACGTCACGTGTAAATGTGTTTTTATATTAAATAAGTGCAGTCTTGTTCAGCAGTGTGTTTATTTTTCTAAAACTGAGGTATTAAATTACAAATTTAGTATGTAGGTATCATTGAAAGTCCAATCCAAGCTAATGTTGGAAGCTAAGTAGGCAATCGATAAATTTTACCAATTTTAATCAATATATTTAAGCAACCTTCGCTTCTTTATAAAACAACAGGCATGCAGAAATACATAATTTGGTTTCGTTTTGTATGTTTAGGCTTAACATCCTTACGTAATACCGAGGTTATCAAGGAGAAGTCTTTCGCTTAAAGTAACATCCGAAAGAGTACTTGGTTTACACATGAAAGAAGGGTTGTGGTTCGACCGAGAATTGAACATGGGACACCTTGATTAAAAGGTGAAAAGGAAATAAGACGAATGCAGATGGTTTGACATGTGAAACGTCACCATGAAGTTCACACGATTCGCATTTTTGTTCTTTTAATTTTTTTTAGTTTAAACCAGTCATTTAAAAAAAAAACAGCTGGTGTAAACGAGCCAACCCTAAGAGTAAAAACTTCTTTCAAAAAATACACAAATAACTAGCAAAATTGTATGAAGTATTTTTACTTCAAAATATTCCATACCCTCTTTTTGAAACAAAATAAAATTAAAATAAAACATAAGAGAAATACTTAGATTTGTATGATACAATTAAAGGCTGCACATGGTTCTGTATATTCTTGAAATTCTACAGTCAAGTTTTTTATAACCACCATCAAGGGCGCCCATCAGGGGGGTTAAGGGGGCGCTTGCCTCCCCTAGGGAAAATGTACTTCAGAATATTGAAACTATTTTTGAAACGTCGCTTATACTTGCCCCTCCTTGGAAACCACAACATGGGCGCCCTTGACCACCATCACGGTTTACCCAGTCCTCAAGTTTTCTGAATTTTTAACAAGAGGGATTCAACATATCATTACGGAACAAAAAAAAAAAAAAAAATAGACTACGGAATATATTTAAGTTAAGCTAAATACAACTGCACAACAAACGTGACTGGGTGGTTGGCTTTTGCGCTTCTATCGGGAAGTCCGGGATTCAACCCAGCATTCGACCATTCTGACAAAACCTTCCTTCATTCCATCTGAGAATGTAGAAATAGTGCGTGTACTGGCCGACTAGGAGTGTAGGAGTTGGCCGACTTCCTTTCTTATTGTTTTTAAATGGTTATTATTACTAATTACCAGCAGTGACGGTTTTGCGAAGGTTAGAGGATCGGTCTTTCGGACTGAAGCCTGTTCTCCAAAGTTGTGGAATGTCTAAAACGAACAAAATATCTATTAGTTATGCCTTTACTCATAAACTTTAAGCTCCCGTCAAATAAAAATTACGAATGTTTAGAAATACTAAACATTAGTAGTAAGAAAACCCCTCCCAAAACACTTTTTTAAATTCGCCACTGATTCTCAGTATAAAATGATCTTCAAGGTTGTATCCGGAAGATTATTGCTAAACATATAAACGAAACGAAATATTAGTTATGCCTGTACTCATAAACTTCAAGCTGCTCCCAAATAAAATTAGGCCTTTTTAGAAAACGAAATAATCAGAGAAACCCCTCCCAAAGTACTTTTCTAAATCCGCTATTGATTATTTGTATAAATTGGTATTCAAGGTTGTATCTGGAAAATTATTGCTAAATCATTGCACAACTACAGTATAACAGAAATGTGGAAATACGGTTTGACGGACATATTGAAAAACGTAAGTTTAACTTTCGTGCTAGAAGCTGGAGTACTAAGCTCTTAGAAATGAAACACGGATGACAAACTAAAATGATCTAGAGAAGGAAAAAAATGTCGATAACTCAAAAGTTAAAATAAAGTTAAATAACCTGTAAAATTGCCCTCAAATACTACATTCTTCATGTTAGCTTTAGTTCGTAAAATATGTGCTCCATCCATCTTGATGGTGAATTACAGAGCTAAATATGGCATTCAGGTCGTGGAAATCTTATCTAACTATAGAATATACTATAAGAAAGCTATTTGGATAGAAAAATCATGAAAATGAAAAAAGCCAAAATTTCCAAAATTCTCGGTTTTTTTCCAAAAAAGCCGGCTTTTTATGTGAAAAAAACTATCGATTCAAAAAAGCCGGCTTTTTTGCATCTCTAGTTTATACACTCACTGTGGAATACATAAAAGAACGCAGGTTCTTGGATGTATTTTGCAAACGGTATTTAGTGGGTGACAAGTGGAAATGTGTGGTAATGTTAAATATGACCTGGATTTATTTTTCAGATTCCACTCGTGTCCGTGCAATTACCATCATCTAAAGAATGCCAAGAACAAGGCAAATTTTGTTCGAACTTGCTTCGAAACGTCTTCCCGAGGCTTCATAGTGATTGCCGATTTTTGCCAAAAAGGGAAACTTCTACAGCATCAAATTGTACGCAATATGAAAATTTACACAGAATACTATCTACAGCACGTTCTGGAGCTATTATATCAGAGGAATATTCCTTCTTTGTATGTTGATGAGGTGTCAAAGGTCTTCGTTCATCAAGACAAAGCGTCCAGCCAGACGGCTCGTTCAACTGTGGCGTCATGCCTGCCAAGCACATGACACTGGTATCCGTGCTATCCCATATTCCGATATCCCTGTTAAATTCCCGATAGACTTTTGTGACTTTAGGTTATTGAAACGAGTTGTTTCCCACCGTAATCCGAGCACAGTCCAAAGGATGTGGAAAGTTTGCAAGGATGTGTAATTAAAAGTAGCTCAGATGTCTCTCAATAGAAAGCGCCTCCAATGCAAACTTCGGTGTCGGGCTATTGCCTAAAACTAGGGTAGGCATAAAGATCATATCCACCTGTGTAAATATGGTTTTAAGCTATGTTGTGGGTTTCTAAATTCTTTACTATAAATGTGTATCTACCTCTGTATGTCGAGAAACTATTAGTTAACAAACATAAACAGACACATACCAAAGTTAGTTAAATTACTTTTAGTGGAGTACTTTTTCAGACAATTGATACTTTACAGCATACTGGTGTAATAACGCAAATAATATCATTCAAAAACGAAACCGAGTTTTTAGACGGAACATACCCGTCACGTGTTCAATATCCAGCTTTGCAATAAGCATACTGAGCCAAGCCAATCGTAGAGAGCTAAATTGATTGTGCATGATTGAGTGTTATGTTAACCAAGTTTCGTTCTCTCTTTGGGATACGCGGAAATATTTAATTGTTAGC
The DNA here is from genome assembly GCF_964235325.1 of Thermobia domestica. Lineage (NCBI taxonomy): Eukaryota > Metazoa > Arthropoda > Insecta > Zygentoma > Lepismatidae > Thermobia > Thermobia domestica. Next base: position 67,512,455 of record NC_137456.1, read on the forward strand.
TTTAAATGTGCTGAAGAGTCATCATGTAATTATTTCACGGTCTGATCGTACTAGCCGATAGATTCTCAACCAATGATGATTCTTTTATCAGCTCCAAGCATCACTTACGTAAGTCTTGTTTATGAATCAACCCCCATCAATCAATGCAAAATACTCTCATGCTCCGGGCTCACAGCTTCATCAAAAGTCTCTTAAATAAACTTGGCTAAATCTGTTTTGTTTCTTATATTCGATTTTGAGCCAACGAATACTGTATTGGGTGGTTTCAACATGTTTTGTCAAACAACAAGTCCAAGTTTCCCAGTGAATTCTTGATAAGTGATTAAATTTACTCCGTTTCTTTCCGAAACCAATGTGCATATGTAGCTCGTTATATGTTGGATAGCTAGCTTTCAATGTTAAGTTTCTTCGAAAAATGAACGATCATCAAATTTTGAGAGAAAAACTGCTTATATTTTGTCAGCATTAAACCGTGTGTTCAGCGACGTAAATACGTTAGTTGTCGTCCGGGCCAAGAACTCGCCTTAACGCCCCCTGACCAACCAAACCAAAACGCTCCCCAAAATATTTGCCCCATTTTGCGCCCTCCCAATCCGGCGCCAAGGGCATAAGCCCCATTTGCCCCTTTAGTTACGTCTTCGAAAGTTCATGACGAGTTCTTTCAAATGTAATCCTTAAATCAATCTTATTTTGACCTACTACTCTGTCCGATCCCTGGTTAGCTCTGGTAGGTGGTTGACCAACTCCAGGGTGCGAGTAAAGCACCCCAAGAGTTATACTTGGAAGGAACACGTAAATGAAGAATTTAACAGGCGTATTTCTGTTAACTGGTTGAGGTCCATTTGGCATATTGAAAAGTCAAATACCAATGTGTCTAAAGTGTAAAATTTTCAATGAATTTATTCTACTCAGACTGCAAATCGTTGATTGGAGAGACGTAAAAGAGGAATCGCCCTCAAAAGTAGACAAAGAATTATTTGAATCGAATAAGTTGACCAGAATAATCAATACTATCTTGAAAATAAAGGCATTAAAGTGGCAATACACCAGACATTTATTACAAGAAGAATCGATAGATATACAAAAGCATTTTTCTTGATTTAGTACCAAGAGACAAGAAGAGATCAAAGTAACATCATCATAGAGGGATGTTACAATGAAAGTATGAGATCTGAGGGTTGGGCGCGCTTTCAGAAAATTTGAGAACCCCTGGCTTAACTGTTCATCTCCGTTGCCTGAAAATTACTATAGACTGAAATAGTGTAACGTCACATCCGTCTGGTTGCCATGGTTATCGTAGTTTTATTTTCTAAACAACATGGCCTAAGAACCTAAGTACAAAGCGAAAACAGTGACGTGTTAACTTTCGAATTGCAAACACTAGAGTAAAAAAAAAACACTTATATATGTCTAAAATAAACTCCAACGAATGAACTACGAAAACATAGAAAAGGCAAGCAATGAGGTAAATAATATGTTAAAATATGTCAAGTATTGAAAGTGAAATTTTCCCCTGATATCGCAGATTTTGTGTTTTATATATTTAGAAGTTACGTTGTGTCACAATATACTTAGCTTATTTAATATCGGATATTAAATTTAAATAATTCTGGAAAATTTTATTTACTACCATCAGTATTACACATTACATTCCAAACGTGTAGGTCTACAGAAATAGTGTTTGAATCTTATGCTGAACCACTCATAATTGGATGTTTTCTTGTTGTACTGTCAGTGTATATTTTTAAAGTAAGTAGGAAATATAAGGAAAGATCTGACACATGTTAACCAATTAGAAATTGGTCCAAATTGAAAATTCTCAGGACGCATATGATTATAAGCTTCGTGTCTTTTTTTTTTTTTCTGGTTGATTGATTGGTTGTTTCTTTATTTTGTAGCCACTGTGACTATGCACGCATATTTTAAAGGATGGACGTCAAATATCTAAACGCGCCAATATTATTAACGTTATTTTTAAAGTGGACAATTATTTTTCCTTGTAGATTTGTACTATTTTCATTGTGCCGACGGAATACGGACAAAACCTCGCGGCCGAAACATCGCCGCCCAAAATCTCGCCGGCCAAAACCTCGCGGGACAAAATCTCGCCGGGCCAAAACTTCGCGTGGCCAAAACCTCGCCGCCCAAAACCTCGCGTGGCCAAAACCTCGCCGCCCAAAACCCCGCGGGACAAAATCTCGCCGGACCAAAACCTCGCCGCCCAAAACCTCGCGGGACAAAATCTCGCCGGAACAAAACCTCTGTATATATATATCCCACTACCCCTCGCTTTTGTTGTGCCGACAAAGTGAAATTATAAAAGACATCCTAGGCTCGAACCTCATCTATGTTGAAAATTTGATTGAGATCGGTAGTATGGCTCAAGAGGTATAATGTAACATAGTCATTTAATTTTTATATATATAAATTTCCAAAGCATGCATTAGAATTTTTCTTGTCATTATTTTAATGTAATTATGTGTTATTACTAAATATATACATATAGTAATATATAGAACATTCTACATTGAAGAAGTCGTTATGAAGAAGTTTTATCGTGACGACATTTCTTCCCAGGCGACACTACGTCTCGCTTAATTTAGACCAGGCGAGATTCTGTGTCGCGAGATCATTACAACGAGGTTTTGGTGAGGCGAGTTTTTGGGTATGGCGATATTTTGGGGCGCGAGGTTTTGGCCCGCGAGGTTTTGGGAGGCGAGGTTTTGGCCAGGCGATGTTTTGGCCCCGCGAGATTTTGGCCCGCGACGTTTTGGGAGGCGAGGTTTTGGCCAGGCGAGATTTTGTCCCGCGAGGTTTTGGGCTGCGAGGTTTTGGCCAGGCGAGGTTTCGGCCCGGCGAGGTTTTGGACCGCGAGGTTTTGGGAGGCGAGGTTTTGACCAGGCGAGGTTTTGGTCCACGAGGTTGTCGCCGCGAGGTTCTGGCCGCGAGGTTTTGTACCCAAACCTGTGCCGACAGCTCATCAGTCTGTACCTTAGAGTTTTTCCATTGCGTATAGTTCATTGTGCATTACGTGGTAATGGCACTGGCATTACTTATGCAATTTTTATGTTATCAGATTACGTAGAGATGTGGCCCCTGAAAAAAAAAAGTTTCTTATATGTTACTTCGTTAATTACTAGATTTCACTCGTTAATTTTCTAAATAGTGGACCCATATTCTTAATCTGTATCTTTTCCTGCCAAATTTACTTTGTCCTCAAAATATTCTAAAATTATTATTAACTATGTGTTCTTATTAACAGTAAGAAAAAAGAACATGGCGATCACCATGGTAACGAAGAGGAAATGACAACATCACTATTTCAGTCTATTGAGCAATATCGAGTTACGGTAGAGAAAAAAGTTGTAAGGTATATAAAATAGAAGATAAAACTTTGAATATAAATATACAAGAAGATGTAAAGAAAAACAATAGGTTACTAAGCCTGAAAAAAGACGAAGGACAAAGCCATTTAAAACACTTCCTTCTTACAGATGCCACAACACAAATTACAAATACACAAGGATGTCTTTTTTTTTAAATTATGATTACTACAAGTGATCTTCCGAAGCGAGAGAAATAATGGGATAAAAACTGAATAACTGATTTAAATTTCTCTACTGAAGCCGAAACGCAATCCATCAAAATCATAACATCAATGACAAAACAACGACAGTTAAAACATCAACAACCAAAACGCCGATAACTAAAATATTGACAGTAAGAACATCAACAGCCAAAACATCAGCAAATAAAATATCGACGGTACAAAACACTGGGAGCCAAAATATCGACGGCAAAAACATCGACAACCGGAACACAGCCTGTACTTAACATTGACATCACAAAACATTAAGAAACATATACGTGGGTCGTTCAACATATATTTCCATAAGCTGCAAAAAACATATTTTTAAAGATACACATGTAAACTATACATATAGACGGGTATTTCCTTAGCTTTCAACGTAATCCCCATTGAGATTCAGGTATGTATCTCACCGAAAAAAAAAAAACAGGGCTCTGGCTATTTAGCACTGTCCCATATTCCACTTCACTACATTTGTTTCGAAACGTTCACTTTGCAATGCAGATTTTAACGACGGGAAAAAAATATTGAAGTAACTTGGCGCTAAATTGGGACTGTATGGAGAGTGGGACAGCCGTTTCCACCCTGATCCTTCAAATTTGTGTCTTGTTTGCGTGCTGAGTAGAGATGGGCGTTATCTCAAGAAGAAGAAGAAGAAGAAGAAGAAGAGACCAAGTCGCTTATGTCGAATTGTGTCGAACTCCCTGAAGAAGGGTTCAGCTTCGACATAACCGTCCTTGTCTCCTGTCAACTGGTGATGAAGAAGTAAAGCGGAATGTAGGGAGAGTGGTAAACAGCCAGAGCGCTGAATTTTTTTTTTTTTTTTTTTTTGCAAAAGGTTTCGCAAAATCTGTGCAATAGTGAAACAAATGCCTGAATCTCAATGCGGGATTATATGGAGAGGTGAGGAAGAACAAACCTACACATATATGCATAGTTTACAAATGTATTTTTTAAAAAATACTTTTCATAGCTTAGGGAAATTTATATATTGAACAACCCACATATATTAGTTGAAGCTAATTATATTAACGAGCAAACCGTATTTTGTATGATATTTTTACGTCATTTTATATACGGTGCGAAAATGTCTTTCTATCCAAACTTAGTTAGAGCTATAAATGTAACTGAAGCAACCATATTCTATATGATATTCTTACGTCTTTTTACATAACCTGAGAAAATACGTTTATTCTATAAGTATATATATATTACGTGACTGACGAACTTGTCCCACTTCTTGTAGTAAGATTTTCTTTCGCACAACAATAACAGTCTCAAATATTGTGTTAGTATTTTCTTTTGTGTAAGGTGTGTTGGTTGTCATGAACAGGTACTTACTTACTACAGCATTGCATGATAAATTGTCTGATGCGTGTTCATCTTCACTATAATCTTTCTTATTTTTTTTTATAAACAGTAAAACATTCTTTCTGTAGACCTAGGATAACATGTTATAAGTTGGAAGTTTCTTGTTCTGTGCTCTTACAAGTATACGGTTCCTGCTACTTTTTAAGTGTGATTACAACTTTCTACCAGAAGAAAATGAAGTCTGCTTTCTTTAACTTTGATAATTCTTTGGACTCAAAGAGAATATTTTTCCTTTTCGTGATCAAGGAACTATATATATATATATATATATATATATATATATATATAGTGTTATATGTTGTATAGAAAGAAGAGAGTATTAAAAAATTCAATTTTTCTTGTTTGTAGTCATCATGATATTAGCATAGAAGGTTAAGTACAGTTGTCTGAAGGATAATGACTAGTTCGTGCTTCTTAATGTTTTTTGGTAATTATCTTGTACAGTCTTCTTCAAAAATATTCTCCTTCTCCTTTTACCATTTAACAACCACTAGCGCAAATTCCGGGAGGATGAGGAGGACATGTACCGTCCAACAGGCACGTAGCCAAGGAGTGGGTCCGGGGGGTCCGGCCGCCCCCCTTCGGATCCAGATATGAAAAAATATTAAGGAAGGTTGAAACAAAAAGAAACAAGAAAAAGATGAATCAGCGTCAAAAATATAAAGCTACACCAAGCGTTTGGTTACTCTTTCTTATGAGGAGCTTTGTGTGGAGAAAACGGTGGGTGGGAGGGAGTTGAGTTGAAAACGGATATTATTGTAACGAAACATTCGCAATTCCATCTATCTCCATGCTATCCTTTGGACTACAAATGACGATCGATAAACCGGTTCGATAAGATAGACTCTCAGGTAGAACTTAAGAAATTCCCAGAACCACCAGTATATGAGCCATTTTGAATTTCGCGGCAACACTAATCCATATTATAGGATGTCTTTACTCCCGAAAGAGATCTCGTTGCTATCCTTGATGGCATTAAACGAAGATAAGAAAAAGAAGACAAAAAGAACAGAGTTCGAGTGACCTCGGAAGATTATATCTTTTTCAATGCTTTTTTCCCCCTCCTTTACGAAATCCTGGCTTAACGAACGAATATTTGTTGCCAGTAAAATAGTTTAGAATGATAAAGCCCCTGGTGTGATAACCACAGTATTTCGTCACGGACCACCCCTATTACGAAATCCTGGCTACGTGCCTGTCTCCAATCTTGGAACTGGGGAAGACTGTCCCCCCCAATAATCAAATTCAAAATGTGTTTTTTGGGGGGAGGGGGGAGAAATGTGATGATTTGTGTCCGATTGCCACAAAGGAAAGTGAGATAAAATTGATGTCCCTCCAGAATAAGCCTCAAATCTGCTAGCCTCCCAATTTTGAAGACAACTTTGCTCCCCTGATCCTTCACAGCATTGTTTGTCAATTTCATAAATATTTTGAACATCGCTCAAAAAAAAAAAAAAAAAAAAAAAAATGGAAACTGTCTTACCCATTCTCCCAATGTTGAAGAAAGATTTGCGCCGCTGTTAACAACTATATACAGTGGATCTTCATGTTACGAACTTAATTTCTTCCGTAATGCTGTTCGTAACTTGAAATGTTTATAAATCAAAATTATATTTTCCACTGAAATCAATGTAAATACATTTAATCTATTCTAGCCACAGAAATATAGTTTGTATGTATTTTTTTTTAATTAAGAGTTTATCTGTGATGAAGAATATACAATGAAAATAACATCCTTTTTAATGATAATTAGGTAACATTAAATTAAACAGAACAGTATAAGGGCTAAAAAAGACAATAGGTGTAAAAAAAAAAATATACCTTTTCAACGCAGGACTCTGATAGATAATCTTTACAGCAAACGCACAAAGTACTCCTGGGAGCATGATATTCTCATGTGTGTGTCTGTGTGTTCGTATCCCGAAATACTGTTCTTAAGCCGAGAGGAAAACAGTTCACAAAACTCGTCCGTAGACCGAGCTGTAGGAGGAGTTCGTGTCTTAGGGTTTACTGTATTTAAATACCCTTTACGAAGACGTCAAATTTCCAAGATGTATACTCAGTAGCGGATCCAGGATATGATCAAGCGAGGGGCTAAACCATAGTTTGCCGCTTTATCCAGTGTAAAGCAGGATTGAAGTCCATTTTATCCAGTGTATACCTCAGCGTCACGGAGGGGGGGCTATATCCCCTATAGCTCCCCTTGGATCTGCCCCTATATAGGCTATACTATTTACGGTGTCGTCCCACTTGCGACAGTCCTATTAGCGACAGGAGCTGTTAACTGTCCTATGAGCGACCGATTCAATCTATTTACTGGTAGCACAAAATCTTCAATTTAACGTGACTAAATTACATCATTGATAGGTTAATTTTTATTTACATTCTTTGCCATCATAGTGAGGATAAATAAGATGGCACCTACAGTTTAAAGTGAAATCTGAACCTTTTTTAAAGCAAGCGATGTTCTCTCGACGGGAAACGAACCTAAGACCTTATGCACCAAAACTACATACATTAGCCACTAACCCACAAAGGAGGACAAACCAATTTCATTAGAAGGAAATATTTACATTTTTTTCGAAAAGAGATTAAAAAATCTGTTGCTTGATGCTCAAGTTTGAATCTTCTGTGTAATTCACATAAATATATGACTGTATTGTTTATTATACTTTTAAATAGGTCGATCGCAGATCCTCTACTGACAATTCTTTTATATAAAGTTTATAGAAAGGTACCTGATCTAGATGTAATTTTCTTAACAGATTTTCAATTCGGTGACTACGTATATAATTTTATTGCTAAGCTTTTGATATCCCTTTGTAGCAAATATTTCCCTTGAGATTCTCTTCGAAGAATATTATCGGTTGATTTTCTGGATTAGTTAAAATTTCGCTGACGATCCTTTAAACACACAATCAATCGGTTAGTCAGTCTCTTATTTGATTATTTATGTGTAAAATGTTTGAAGTAGCAAATTCGACCAGATAGTATGCTTTTATATATATATATATATATATATATATATATATATATATATATATATATATATATATAGGTAAGGCAAAAAGAAGTGGCAACATTGTTCTCACGTCAAAGGGCACTACAAGAGTTCTGGAGCTGATACAGTACTGTGAGGCAATGAAGTGTAGCGAGTGGTAACGACTAGAAGCCTTTCTGTTTCATGTGTGTCCCTGCTAGCGCTGCTGTCGATGTGTGTTTTCCCGTATCTCCCTCAAAAGAGGAGAAACAAGTTGCTGTAGCCGAAATCTTCTAATAGTTGGATGCGGGCAGCGTTGCCACAATGAATTATTTCACGGACTTTGCTGTGCACTGTCTTCTTAATAATTCAAAGTAGCCTACGATCTTTAATCGTCAAGACCAAAAGGCTGAATGACAAATTGGCAACACAGCTGAGATCGTTCACTTCTTTCCTCAAAGCAAAGAGAGGGTTTCCCGCGTAAGAGGTTGGCGGGGGTAGGGTTGAAGTATGTTTCACATATTTTCCGAGGGCGCACTTGAAATAGAAAAGGCTCTATGTATTATTGAATCAAAAGCAGCAGTCCCGTAAAGTAGAGAAGGAAAGTGGAGGCGCCATAATTATATATTTCGGAAAAACGAACAACGTGAGTGGATCAAGATTGAACTGGCTCGTGCGCAATAATGTTTTCAATTCTTCGTGATTACATTTTCGACAAACTGAAGAAAACACTTTACGGGAAGCCCTACAGCCCAAGAGAACTCATCATCTGTGCCATGTGGTAACATCGACAATCAGAGCCGTATTTAGGGGGGGTGCACCGGTGCACGTGCACCCCCTCCCTTCGTCTAAAATGAAAAGCTAGCAGTGAAAATAACAACACTTTCTGAAACTTTCTGCCGTCATGCTTCCGTTTGGGGCTTAAAAGAAAGAGGAGTTTTGCAAAAGCAATAGTTTAAATCGATTTTCTGAAGGTTTAAGGAAAAAGATTCACCAAGCAAAGCAATATAACATTTGTGTCAATTAGGGAACAAAACACAAGCCAGGAAGAGAGGACAATTTCTCCTGCATATCACTTGCTATCCTCTTGAACACCTCTTCCCCCCGTGCTTTCTATGTATCAATCAGTGTTGTCAGGTGTAAAGAACATTGTCACATGTCACCAGGCCCACAACCTGAGGGGGCTAGGGGGACCTTCCCCCCCTGAACTTTTCGTGGCCTCTCCAAACCTTAACACAAAATGCTATTATTAATACAAAAAACACAATTTAACTATTGGTAAGAGAATGTTTCATCACTCCCCCCCCGTAACATATTCATGCCCTCCCAAACCTCTGTGGCTGGTTGCGGGCCTGCATGTCACTTTGAAAAGTTCCAATGAGACGGGTTATTTTGGTAGTTACTGGTGCACCCCCCTCAGAAAATCCTAGATCCGACCCTGTCGACAATCATTAACGCGCTGACAATCTACGATGCCCATCACACGTGAGGAAGAAGGTGATAGAAGTGGAAAGCAGTTACATTGAAGGAATGTAAAAGGTGTTCGTCTGTGCATAAAGCCAGGTACGAATTATAACAATGTTGCCATTACTTTTTATACTTTCCTTGTATATAATATCTTTGTTTCTACAATAACCTCTAGAATACAATGTTCTTTGTAATACGTTTAACTGAAAGAAATAGAGAGCGCACCCTCCCTATCGCACATCATTGGTGCACGTGGTTCCGGGTCCGATTCCCGGCGGGAGATCACAAATAAATAACAAATAATAAATAATTAATCACAAAAAATTAATTTCACAGTCATTTTCATTCATTAATCATCCGTGTCCCTTAGCCAAAAGGGTAGAACCGTAGGATATTAAACTAAAAAAAATAAATAAATAAATTAATTAAAAAAGGAAAATAAGCAAATAAACATCAGTAGACAGCAGAAAGGTCACTCACTAAAAGTTCTATTTTCTTTCTGGTAGATGTCAGACACTGGAAGATGTTTGGTGCCATCTAAACGTACTGCATTTAACTTCTAGTGTTGTTGCTTCAATAGTAGAAAATGGGATGCTAGTTTGAGGGAAATTTTCCGTGGTGTAGGGAGATTTAGTAAAGAATTTTTTAAGGAGAGAAAAAGGGAGATTTTACGAATATGAGATAAAATGTAAGGAAATTTAACTTGTCGACAAATATGTTACTAAGCACTGCGGCAGTATAACGAAAGACGGTGGTATTCTTTCCAGAATCTTACACACAGTGACAAACTTTTTTTTTTTCCACAATCCTTCTGCGGCCTGGCTTAAGGATGTCATTATATAAGATATCACTGAAGTAATAACAGAAGAACAAAAGCACAAATGTATAGTTAACTGCTGTATCGCCGGACCAATTTTAGGAAATTTACCGGGTCAATTGGAGAATTTATTTGAGTTTGTAAGGAAGAATGAGTGAAAGTCAGGTAAGGGGAATAGTAAAAGTTCAGAAAGTGGTTGTATTTGATGCAGGCCCGTAGCCAGCCCAAAAATTTAGGGTTGCTGGTAGAAGTTACGGGGGGGGGGCGACCCAATCATATTATACTTAATTACCATATTATAGTTAATTTGCAAGCTTACCGTGAAACTTTTATGGGGCCAGCCAAAGTTTAGAGGGGCGGCCCCATTGCCCCCCTCCGTGGATACGGGCCTGATTTGATGGTTGTTTATGATGTAAGTGGCACTGTATGTGAAGGCGGATGGACTATTTCGTGGAGAGGTTCATTTGTTTTACTATACGGATGCATAGATTGTAAAATGTACAGAAACATTTGGGCAAATCTTTAATTTGACCATTTCATGTCGAGAACAGAACCCAACCAACTCCTGCCGGACTTCTAACACGTTCCTACTGCTACTACTTCTTATACTATGGATCCGTATAGTAAAACCGCACGCCTAATTTAACGTAAATGCAGTACATTTTGGTACTTTTTTTTCTTGAATTTTGAAACTGGTCCGGCGATACAGCAGTAATGCCCGAATGTATGTTGTAGAGATATGAACACAGTACAATAATCCATATATATATATACTAAACGAAAATTGATGGACAAACACCGTGCTCGTGGGTTTTCTCTGGGTTCTCCCGTTTCCTCCCTCTTTCTTCATTCCACTATTTCACTCATCTCTCATCATCACCGTCTCCTTTAGCCTAACCGGCATAACCGTGGGACGTAAAACTTAAAGATTTCATTTCATTTTTAAACGAAAATAAGGGAAATATTATTTTAGAAAGGGAATTTTTGAGCATTCCTGAGGGAAAATTTAACTTGAGGACTTAGCATTACTGCATGGGATATTTTTGATAGCTACCGTTAAAGTTACCGTTACCCGTGATAATGTCAACGGATTGACTACATTAGAGAATTCAACAGAAATAATCGCTCTGAGTTATCTATTACAGGGAAAAACACACAATTCAAACATTGGCTTTCGTTCAAGTCATCGCGTGGAACAACAGACAGAGCAAGTCACCGTTAGCACTTAAAACGCTCACGGATTTATTTCTTTAATGAACTCGACTGACATAATTGCTTCCCTTAACTATTGAAAAAAAAAAAAAAAAAACAGAATCCAAAAATTCGCTTTCGATCAAGAGTTATTGTGTACAGTAAGGGAGGAACGTAAGTCACTGTTCCCCTTAAGATGTTAATGGATTTTTACCATTAACGAACTTGCCCGAGGTAATTTTTCTAGCTATCTATTGCAGTAAAAGAAAGAAAATGAAACAATGAATTCAAAAATTCGTGTTTGTTCAACGGGTTCCATTCTCGGTGTGGACATTCGGTCGAAAAAAATGTAAAAGAATTTTTAGGCCAGCCATACTGACACGGTGAGTAAAGTTTTCCTGAGGTTTTCCTCGTTCATACCAACCAAATGCCGGGATGGTACTAATACACAGGTCCCAGGCCACTTCCTTCCTTCCCTTTCCTCGGATAGTGTGATTATAATCGAGGGACGTAATCCCTCATAAGTGACGGACTAACACAGCCAGAAGTGCCGAAAAATCCAGAAATCTAAATTCCTAATCCTAATCGCTTCCTTTAAGAGTTATTGTGTAAGTAAGGACGGACATACCAACATTACAATATTATAAGTCCCTATTGTGTCGAGAACATTGCGAACTGTTATTGAATAAGTATAATAAAATTCCTTGTTATAACATAGAAATATACCGGATGTATCAAAAGTCCAAGACCGTAGGGCAACTCCGTTAGGATTAAAAGAGAGGACAGTTATTGGAAATAGGTCGTTTTCAATCTAAACTAATGGAATTTCCCCAATTGCACTAGATTTTGGATCCCATACTGGTAAGAGCGCCCTAATATGTTAAATGAAAAGGCAAATGTTTCCAGTTCAGCACGTTGTTCGAAGGGAACTTTATGGACACGCAAAAAAAATGACATGGGGAAAGTGAACATTGTTATGTAAGGGAACCTAAAACACCTTGCATCCATCTCCCTACAATGCTGTATTATTTTTTAGAATGAGAGCCCAAGTGAATAGCCTGCTGAACTGAGAATGGTTTATTATTATTATTATTATTATTATTATTATTATTATTATTATTATTATTATTATTATTATTATTATTATTATTTAAAATAGAGTGACAGGGAGGATGGTGGCTCAGTGATAGTACCTTACCTCCGTTGGCGCTTGTTAGATCCCCGGCCAAATAAGTATGTTCGTGGTGGACATATTGTGCGCGTGGGTTTTCTCGGGATACTCCTATTTCCACCTACATTCTCATTCCATCATCATTTACTTGCCTTAATCATGCGTCTCTCTTTGTCTAAGGGGCATAATCGTAGGACATTAAACTGCAATATTTCATTTTAAAATAGCGTGCCTTGCCAGAGTGGTGCCCAAATTGTTTATGCGATTAGAAAAATTCCAGCATTTTAGATAGAAAACCATTCATTTCCAACAACTTCCTGTCTTTCCATTTTCTTTTTTAATATTTTTATTCATAAAGAAGTTGTAGCAAGGCCAGGGACTTTTAATATAGGCCTACCCGGTGCACTGATACATAAAACAGGTAGTATATTGTAGTTGAAGATGTGATACTTTGTATGTCCAATTTGTTAGTTTTTCAGGAGACGAAAGAAAAAAAATCGCTATATCTATTCATAATATTAACAATTCAGACCTTCTAAAAGGTGTTTTATCCTTTAAAAACACGCTGATACAACTGCTCTCATCACACCACACATGGCTATAATACATTGAACTCAGTGGCATACGAGGTATCACCTGAAGTTGCCAACAATCGACATGCAAGCAAACGCTGTAATCGATTGTTTCTCAGCAATCGATGTCTTGTGACGCACGAAGATTTGCAAGAACATGGGTTATTATTGCTTTCTCATCACGTTTATGCCAAAAACTCAAAATCGCAAAAATTGGACATACGAGGGTTCACATCTTCAACGACGATATATGTAATGGCTTTCAGATTTTTTTTTTTTTTTTTTTCATTAACTCTGGGATAGAAACATTTCGAATTAATGCTGATTTTACATATACAATAGAAATAATAACACAAAACATTTGTGCATTTTTATTTATTTATTTTTGTTCTAAGAAAAATGTTTTTACGTACCAAGGGGGGAATACTCCATCTTGCTTCCCGATATGGACAACCACGTTTGTATTCATCAAGTAGGTCTAAATGATTGTATTAATGCACCTATATATGCTGTATATTCTCCTTTTGATAAACTCATCTGCATACAATACACACTGCACTAAGGAGTCTCTATGTCTAACAATTAAGTCGCAGAAGATTGTGTGTAAATTTTAAAGTTCTTTCATGTCCTTGAGCACCATTGATTGTTTGGAAATATTCACTCAACACAAATCCTAAGCACAGATATCTTGTTGGAAACCAATCAATTTTCTTTACTTTTAAGTGGTCAATTGAGTACCTATTGTCGTGACATAAGGTTATATTGTTAAAAAGCCCAGAAGAACAATTTGGAAATTGCTTTATTATTTTGCTTTCTTTATAAATAAGGTTTTCATGATGGTCCATTTGCTTTTAGCTTTTCGGTTGAAATTGTATAACCCTGTCACGTTTTAAAGCCACCATTAAGACTAATAAGCCAATTTGCAAATATGTTTTGTTCCTTGTTTATTGCTGTTGTACGTGACTCATTCGTCAGACATGGACGGTCGTCCCCATTTTATTTTTGAAACGTAGAGCCCATCTTGTTAATTTATGTTATTTATATCTATAGCTTCAGGTTTATAATGGAAAAGACAATTGTCTACTAGCTATTTCAGAGTGTATGGATTGTGTGTATGAAGGCCAATTTAAGAGCATCTGATTAAGTAAATGGAAAAACTACAAGGAAAACATTTAAGCAGATCCATCGTAAAGTATTATGCTTTTAAAGCAATAAGGTCTAACATCAAAGAGAAGCAGGTAGAAGTTAAGATTTAGCGATATCACGAGGAAATGTTTGCAGGAAATAAGTAGCTGTTCAATCTCTTTTTTTTTTTTTTTTTTTTTTTTTTTGTATGCTGCTCATGTCCAAACTTGCGAGCCTGGCTCTCAGATTCAAAAGGCTTCGAGCTCAAAACTATGTACGAGTCCTATAAATGGATAGCGAACCAAAGTGCGAGATACAATGAGATTTGTGAGAGCGAGTACGAGTAAGTGCGAGTCTCGAGTCTCACTAAGAATAGCGACAGAGATGGAGTGGGTAAGATTTGTCAGTGAGTCAGTGGGTTGTGGGTCAACAGGACGTAACCCTCTCTGACCCACAGTGACCCGCTCTACCCAACTGACCCATCGTGACCCACTAACCAACTGACCCACTCGGCTCAGTGCATTGTAGACAGCAGCTTCTGAACATTAATGAATTTGTCTTTGTTTTTACTTTCAAGACTTCCATTTTTCTTCCTTTTCCATTTGTTTCTGTTTACTTACCTGAGATTAGTACACCTAAATGAAAAAAAGAACTTCAAACACTTTTGAATATTGATATTTGTAATTGTAATAATAGCAATAGGATTTACTACTTTCTTTTGAGACAAGTCGAATTTTACATATTTTCCCCTTTACGTTGGTCTACTTTGCATTGATTTGAGACTTCCATCCTATTTTTCACTAAAAATATTTGTAATTCAACAAGTTTATGATAACTAAATTGAAATTCGTTGTAATATGGCCCATAACAAACTGTTTACCATTTTATATCGTAAAGGTCGGATCTACCGGTATTGTAATAGAGCGGTGTTTGAGTGATTGACCGTAGAAATTCAAACTCCGATTAGTTATCATTTGACAACCTTGTTCTATTACAAGTGTAAACTCTTTAGTCAGTGGAGAGGAGGGCGCGGATCACGGGTCAGGATTGAGGACGATGGGTTCTGGTGGTGGTCAGGTCATTAATTAGAATTAAGCTAGGCTTCATGGTCAAGGGACACGGGCTTGGTTATGCCTCACTGAGACTAAAGCTACTTCGATTTCACGGTTAACAAGCCTTGACCACAATAAGGTTGTTAACCGTGAAATCGAAGTAGCTTTAGTCTCAGTGAGGATAACAAGCCCGTGTCTTGAAATGAAGCTAGCTTAATTCTAATTAAGGATAACGAACCCATGTCCTTAGTGAAAACGAACCCAATGAGATTAATAAGCGGCAAAGAGAGCTAGTTTGAATTTCAGTGAGCATAACGAGCCTATGCCTTTAGTGAACACAAACCCAATGAGGTTAATACGTGTGAAATCGAGCTAGGTTCAGTCTAAGTCAGGATATCGAGGACATATCCTTTGTGAGCACGAGCTCAATGAAATTAAGTGTGAAATAAGCTACTAGCTTTCTTAGTCAGGATCTTAGTCAGTACGCTGTGCACATATTTCTATTTCGTTCCAATTGTCAGGATTCGAGTTTCGATTCCAAGTTGGCATCTGTGGGACAAACCCCGTGCTCGTGGGTTTTCTCGGGCTTCTCCCGTTTTCTCCCACTTTCTTCATTCCCCATTTCATTCATTTCTCATCATCACCGTCTCCTTTAGCTTGACCGGCATATCCGTAGGACGTAAAACTTAACGATTTCATTTTATTTTTTTCAAGTTGGTATCCCTGTCACTCTTACAAGATTCGGAATTCGACAACATGGAAGAGGAATTTTTGACTTCTTTTGATGTTAGGAATCAGCCCCCGGAGTTTGCACACATCTTTCAGGTTCACCCTATACATAATGTGAGTATTTCCCCGTTAAATACTAACAATTTTGAGAAATTTATAATATAAAAATTAAATAAATGTACTAACGATTTTGGATGACAAAATATGGGAAATATATTTCTTGACTTCGTTAACACTGACAGGATAATAAAAAAGACGAAAAGGGAAACTAAAGTGGAGGAAGATTTGTCGTGTGACAAAAAGAAGAGAAACCCTCATATACTATTGTCGCGAGATGGGAGTAATATTAATAGAATTCATTAACGAGAAAGTAATGACAATCTTAGGAACCACAAATTTTAAAGGGGGAAAATTTATATCTACAGGTTTAGTCAACGTCAAATTTAAGAAAGGAATCTTACACACCTCTTATATGTAACGCCTTTCTTTTTGTTATTTTTAAATTCTCGCAAATTATTTATGATTTACTCAGTTATTTCCGTAATTGTTTGTAAGTTTGTGCATATGACATTATCATTCGTTTTCTTCGTTTAAAAATTCTGTAAACCATAAAAACAAGTATGGATGGAATTTTAAAAATGCAGGTGATCAAACATTAGCTTTTGTCACTCCAATACCCAATTTCTTAAATTAAAGCATGTTAACATTATTACTCAAACCTTTATTCTTGAAATGGAAACAAACTTTTCGGAAAACTTAGTCCGAAGACAACTCGCCTCGAAAGTAAATTATTCCTTGTGGATGCTTTCATGAGAAAAATATAATTGTCATATGATAAGGTTAATAATGAAATATTTGTTTACGAAATGCCAAACAAAATCGCATGAGCCGTATTTAAAAAAAAATGTTAAAAAAAAAGTAAACTACTCCTTGTGTATATTTCATGGGATGTCATTTACGCACTTTTGTAGAGTTATACTATTAATGAAATGTTCATTTACGAAATTTAAACAAAACCCCTTTAAGCCATTCTCGAGAAAATTGTCCGAAAAAGAAACTCAGTCCTCAAAAGTAAACTCTTTTAGATGTGTTCAGAGAAATTACTTACACCGTGTATCGCAGAGTTGTTAATGAAACACTTATTAACCCATTTAAGCCCCCCCGGGGTCGAAAACGACCAACTTACGTATTTTGTTATTGCTAAAGCTTATATATTTGCCCCTCCGGATCGTTTTCGATCCAGTGTCATAATTAGCCAATGGGAGATTAGCAAAAAGAAATGACATTAAATTCACCAGGAACAGGTCGAAAACTATCTATTTTCCGAAATAAAACAAAATACAAAACAAAAAAGATAAGGGCATATATGGGTTAATGAAATATGAACATAAATTGCCGAAATTGTTTTTGAGAAAAATCGTCCGAAAAGGACTTCCCCTTAAGATCATTAGACCCGTTTCAGACAAAATCGCAATTTTCAATGAAGTTAAAAAGTTCGTTACCGAATTCTCTATGTCTCTCTCTTTCTCTCTCTCTTTATGTGTGTGTGTTATTTGCGATTTTTTTTTTCAATTTTGAGCCCTCCATTTGATAGAGCGCCAAAAACTATCTGAAAGAAGTCATGGAATTTTTCGCGTCATTCTTACCGTTTCGGAGATATTGACCCAAAAAAGTTCCGATTTCGGGAGATTTAAAGAGCCATATCTCGGAAACCGTAAATCATAGAGAGATTATATTTTTGCGAATTTTTCAATTTTGAGCCCTCCATTTTCAGCATGTGTCTTCGTAAAACAACATATCGTTGAACGTTTTAACAGAACTCTTAAACAAAACATGTGGAAAAAATTTAGTACTCAAGGGAATTACAAATGAATAGATATATTACAGGAATTGTTTAATGAGTATAATAATAAAGTTACATAGAACAATTGGTATAAAGCCTATAGTACTCCAGAAGTGAATGAATTTCTTAATCTTCTTGAATGTTGCCTTAAATACAATATTTTCTCGTTTGAAGGTAATATATGCCATCCAGTCGAAGGTTTGGTTATGGGAAACCCCTTATCGCCATTGTTAGCTACTCTAGTACTCCATATGGTTGAAAGTAGAATTTTGAAAAAAAACGGAAACTTGGAACAGTTTGATATCATAGATATGTTGACGATATACAGTACTTTTCTTGTACAAGGACGGTTCACAACTGGATTACTTACTAAAAGAACTAAATAATATTCATAAGAATTTGAGATTCATGGTTGAGAAAGAAAAGGATGGCAGTCTTACGTACCTAGACCTTAATATAAGAAGACATAACAACAAATTCATCAAAAGGGTTTACCACAAGCCAACAGCAGGTACACCGTACATTCATTATAAGTCTGCGCATTCAACAGATACCAAACCAAATACTTGGAAGAATTTCTTTTCACGTGTCATATGTTTTACTTCCTTAAAAAACAGATTTAAAGGCAGCTATTAAATACCTGATGAAGCTAGGTAATCTGAACGGGTACCTAACTTTATTATTAGATAATTGGTATAATCGAGTTAAAAGGAATTTCAGTTCCGATAAACCTGAAATCGAAATAAAAGATAAAAAATGGATTGGATTACCCTTTCTTCCAGATTGACAACTGCATTAAATAGAATCTATACACAATACGCTTTCCGTACAGCCTTAAAAAAACCAAAACCTTAGAAAAAAAACATCATCCAATTTAAGAGTTATTAGACAGATCCCAATGAGAAATCTGGTATTGATGAAATAAAATGCAGTTGTCAAGAGAGTTACATAGGCAAAACGAAAAGAAATTTAAAGAGTCCGAGTAAAAGAACACATTAGAGATTCGAAAGCGGAAAATCCTGTGTCAGGTTTATCGAAACATTTAAAAGACACGTAACACAGGATAGAATATTCAAAAACTTTATTTGGAGCTAGAAATGAAGTAGACTGGTTTTTGAAAATTTATTTATTCATTTAAAGAAATCAAAATTAAACCTAGACAAGGGATGGCTGAGTGACGAATGGGAGGCGGTTATTACAAAATTTTCACAGCATTGGTATGATAATAAAAATAACATGAGTTAGCAACCTTCCAACAAAAAACAGGAAAGGCACATAAATTGACCCCGCCATGTTTCAGTTTTGCTTACAACCTCCGTGACCAAGACTCCAGGGGATTGTCGAAAGCTTGGAAATTTAAAGGTTCAGAAATTACAGAAACCTGTAAGTAGAATCATTTTCAAGTGGTTTATTTACATTCTTCAGTAAACTATCCTTATTTCTCGGGTTTTGAAGAAACTTCTAAAATTCTGAAGATTCTTATGAAGATCAAAAGTTTAGAAGTTGGTGCTGTTACGTTGAAAGGTATGGTCTCTGAGCGAGTGTGCAGTCAGAAACAATATTAAGTATAGGTTGGAGATGTAAGAAATGATAGTTCCAACCTATACTTAATATTATTTCTGATTATAGGGATGAAGAAATGCACGGGCAGACATTCAAAAAACACTTTCTTGGCATGTAAGAGCCATGAAACATATAAATCCCTTAAATTCTCGAATTTGATTGTTTCCACGATCACTATATTTGCATCTCTCGTACCATCTCTCGAAAATCAAAAGGTTACCGAAGAGACGAAGCAATAGTCTGCGAAAAACTGAACGTGCGTAAAGCTGACCCATCAAAATTGAGCATATTTTTTAAAAGTAGTACCAAAAAATGTGCTAAAAATGTGCTTCACAAAATGCAAATTTTTATAAAATGTGCTCTTCAAATTAGCGAGAAATTTTATGATTAATTTCGGTGGGGCTAGCTTCACTCTAGCCCCACCCACACAACGGGGTCCCACCAAACTAGTGCTAAAAATGTGCTCCACAAAACCATCAAACCAAAAAATGTCCTCAATTATTTACAGTAGAAACAGGGTTGACAAGTTGGGGACCAGCGTGTGATACTCTTACTTATTAACTGAGAGCCATGAAATTAATATTTAAATGTTATGCTAAAATTGTGCTATGCCAAAAAAAAAAAAAAAATATCTACTAGATACACACTCAGAGGCCATTTTTACACTAGAATAATCAGCAGGTGATAACACTGGAGGAAGTGAAAGAATGGCAATAATGACCTTTATTTCTAGGTACCGTCCAAGCATTCGCCAGGCGTAGCAGAAAACTTCTGAAAAAACTTGTCAGGATGGCCGACCTCGGTATTGATGACTCCCGATTGCTAACGAAGAACGCTAACCACTTGCCTATTCTCTCTCGGTATTTGCTTGACTATTTGCGGTATAAACGAGGCCAGCAGCAATTTGGGTCTAGAGTAAATTCTTCTACAGGGTGGGCCAAAAGTCTTAAGACAGTGGAGTAAATTTGAAAATATGCAGCAGATAGGAATGAAATGACCCTAATCATGTTATAGACAAGGAGAAAATGTCACAGACCATACCATTTTCCCGGCGGCCATCTTGATATCCGCCGTCTCGGATTCAACTTCAAAATTTCTAATGGGAAGGAGTTTGTGTGACACATCATGTAGCACTAGAATTTTCTCAGAAATTCAGATATGATTGCTTTTGACTATCTCCAACAGTTTTTGAGATGTTTAATGAAAAACCAATATCACTTACCTTTACAATGTGTGTTCCACATGCTGTCCATGCTAATTAATTTTCAATATTAATCAGTGCTCCCACTCTGTATGAACTCTGAACAACACTTCAGGCTGGAAAGAGGCTATGGCTTTAGGGTTTGGCTCTTAAGGTGCTCAACATCCATATCTTCACCGCATAAACCGTCGAATTCATGTGGCCTCATAGATAGAAAAAACTAAACATATAAGTTCAGTCGATCGTGGGACCACTCGACAAGTCCATTGCGTCTAGTCCATTTCCCCGGAAATTGCTGATCAGATAAATCCAAATATTCATTCCATAATGAGGCGGAACCCTATCTTATTGGAAGTATGTGGGAAAACTACTGTCCTCGGATAACAGTGATGGAAGCACATCCTCTTGCAGTGTAATAGGAGATAACCATCTGCAGTTAGAGTCCTATCAATGAAGAAGGGTCCTATAATTCGTGTTTCCCAAATTTCACACCATGGCATTGTCTTCTTTGTTACTACCATTCTGCTGGGATCAATCCAATGCAGATTGACATCAGGCTAATATCGATGGTTTTGCTTATTATAATTTCGCCATTGACGTACAAAATAGCTTTCGTCAGAGAAAAGTATCTGATGTGCGAAACCCGTGTTTCTTGAATTTGTTGCGTGGCCAACTTGACAAATTGTACTCGACGACTTCAGTAAGGTCTTCAGGGTCATCTTTCTTGCTAATTTGAAGAGCACATTTTTTATTTCTTTGTATTTTGTGAAGCACATTTTTAGCACATTTTTGGTACTACTTTTAAAAATAATTGTGCTCATTTGGAATATACCTGCTTCACGCAAGTAAAAACTGAAGGGGAAATGTTGCATATTGATGCCGAAAGAGGGTAATCATGTTCATAGTACCCTCATCCGTTGGTGAAGATAGAGAAATGTATCCGCAGAACCGATGTTAAAAAAAAGTAATAATTTAGCATTGATAAAGTAAAACATTAATGCCGCCGTTGTGTATATTTTGTTACACTATGGTAGGCAGGAGAGTTTGATGCCCCTCATCCACAAGAAGAAAGGGAGACTGTTTCATTGAAAAACACGAAATTAAGCGCTCAGACAATTTAATTTTATTGGAACAATGAGTTTTCTTGTTGCTGACTTCAATAGTTTAAATTAATTTATCCTTTAATGCGATTAATAAAACCGAGAGAATAATATGTATTATTAGAAAGAAATACAAAAAGAATGCACAGAACAGCTATAGTATATGGGTAACTATCAGGGGTGGACTGGCCATAATCAAGTACCGGCCCGATGGCCGCTGCGCCCTCCTCACATCAGTGCCTTTGCGCCCTCCGCGGGAGGGGCTAAGACCCGTCTTAGCCTCGGGAAGGCGCACAGTTTCCTCTCTGAACACAATTTTTTTTTAAAAAAAGCTACATAATTATTTTATAAATTTGCTAGCCTTTGGCCACGCTCTTTCTCTTTCTGGGAATGCTATTAATGATGTTAGATTTACCTCTAAATATATAGATTTGACTCTAATATCGGTCATTTTGGATGATTTTTATATATCAACCCTCCCACCTTCACTGCTCCGCCCCCAGTTCCCGTCTTTACTCGGCCTACGGCCTTGCCCTTTAGCCGAGTTTGGGTGTTCGTATATCTTTCTTTGGGCTTCTCCAGGAAATTCAGATATTTTTGGAAGAATCCCAGAAACGACTTGAGGTGTACTTGGAACAAAACCCAAGCATCCGTCTTGAAGCTATTAGGATAACTCGATGGAGAAGTAAAAGCAATGCTGCTGTAAAAATATTAGGACACTTTCATTACTGGGCACCCGACCAAGGATGCCAGACCAAGAAAATCAAAACCAGTATATGTGGAACTCGTAGCAGCTTTAAGTGTGATTGGCAACTCGCAAGAATTCAATTTCAAAGTCAGACATGATGCAATGTCTCTCATTCAAAAGTTGTGCTCCTTTGAGACTATCATTGTGGCTATGATTTTTTTTAAATTGATTTTTCAGCATACCACACCTTTATCAGACTACTTGCAAACAAAAAACTTAGACTATGTCCAAGCATGGCGCCTGATATCCTCAACTCAAAATAGGTTGAAAGAAGCTAGGGATCAGTTTGACAAAGTCTACGAAGCAGCAGAACACTTTGCAACAGAAATGTCAAATAGTATTGAAGGACTCATTACTGATGTTCCTAGTCTAGAACAAGTTATTATAGAAACAGAATTGCCTGAGGTAAGATGTAGAAAAAGAAAGAAAATGGCAGGGGAACCAGCTTCTGATGAAGTAATTGAAGACTGTAAATACAGATTTGAAGTAACCGTTTTCAACTGTGTTCTAGACCAAATTTCTAACAGCATGCAGGAACGATTTGCTGAAAATCAAAGCTTGTACTTAGATTTAGAGTGCTTTGATCCTAAGAAGTTCAAGAGTTTAAGTCTGGCTTCGTTGTCACTGAAAAGAATCACAGAATTAATTCCTAATTGTGAAGAGGGAAAACTTAAAGAAGAGCTTCTTTCGTTTTCATCAATGTGGGAAGAGTTTTCAAAATCCCCTTATGAGAACCAAGAAAAGAATCGAGAAGCTGTTGAGGTTCATACGATTGAAGATTCGATTGAAGAGGACAAGTTTTCTGAAGATTTCATGGAGGATGAGGAGGAATATTTGGGGCCGACTGACGATATTGTGGCTTTAAGGTCTATAAAATGTGATGGAGTGAAGTGCAATTCTTGCTTTAAGTGCGCCTTCGATGTGATTCTGCAGTACAATATATACTCAAGACTCTACACAGAATTATTCAAAGTTTATAAGTATCTCCTTACATTACCGACAACATAAGTGTCGTGTGAGCGAGCATTTTCAAAGCTCAGAGACATAAAAACAAGACTCCGTTCAAGGCTTACAGATGAAATCTGGAATCATTGTTCTTGGTGAACTCAGAAAGAAACATTCTGACCAACATAGACAACAATCTTATTATTGACAAAATGTGTGAGAAAAGCAAGGAGATGCGAAGGCTCCTTCAAGCATAAAGCAGTGACTTTACTTCCATTTTCCAGTTTTGTTTTTGAATTTCTTTTTCGCTAGGTAGGTATATAATTCTAAATTTACTTTTGTTAATTTGTAATAAATGTTTCATGTATACGTTTTATCAATGATTTTAAAAATAGATGAAAAATAAGTTAATGTTATGATGAACATAGCTTTAAAAGGACAGAAGTATGCAAAATAGCATAAGCCCCAAACTTAACTCAGATCTTCAGTTATAATTAGGCTGTTAACAAATGTAGCCAAAGAATTTAAACAACTGGTGTGATTTTTGTAGTCTCAGTTAAAGTGTGCAGATTTATATAGACCTAATATATTTAGTACTCAAAGTCTCTGTATTTGTTTATGAAAATATTGAATTTGTATAATTCTATCGTGATTAACTACAATAGCTACTTAATCTTTTGTTGTTTTTTGTGTACTAATTTTCCGGGGAAAGCCCCCCGGCACTTCCTTTTATTAGGAGGGGGTATTCCATATAAGCGAAAGCCTCGGATGGACGGCGCCCTCCCAGAGTATGTGACCGCGCCCTTTTTACATAGCCAGTCCACCTCTGCTAACTATACTATTTATCAGGGGCGGATCCAGGATGGACTTCTGGTGGGGGCGGTCGGTTGGAATACTGTTACATAGAGCTACTTTTAAGAGCTCCAAACTCTGGGATGGGTTTCATTTATATATAAAATAAGAAAGTTTTCTCTTCTTGGGGGGGTCGATTGCCCCGATCACCCCCCTGGATCCGCCCTGCTATATACACTAAAACAAGAGTAAACATCGTGACGAGAAGTAACCTTGCTAAGTGTTCAACACTTTGCAGGTCTTCGCACCTACGATGTGGAAAAAAAAAAACTTAATCACATGGTTCATATCTAACTTAAACGCTGCCTCCGATTCTGTAGACAGTATAGCCAGTCCAATCGGTATGTTCTTATTCATACTGAGATAGGATTTAGTTAAAAAAAAAAAAAAAAAACTCCTTTCATGACTCGTGAAGCTTATAGGTATGGGCTGAAAGGGTCACTAAACTAAAAATCATCATCATCACCAAAATTTGCGATAGGTAATTGTGGAATTTGACACAATATCAGGAAGGACGTTAGAAATTATAAACTTCACGACATCATAAGAACATCGAGTGGTCTATTTCCGAACTCAGCATGCTGCCAAGACGTACTGCAGCCATGGGACCTAGGTTATGAACCGGCTACGGTAGAATATCCGAGCCGTAGTTCTTTAATCATGGATGATAATTAAAGTCCAGGATTTGATCCTCAGTTGATGAATCTGGTTGGCGATTTTATGGTGTCCTTTGCTTCTACCTAAATTTGGTCCCATTCTAAAAGTTCTTGTTACCTTTCCTATTCCCTTGATTTCTGTTTCAATTCTGGTTGCGTATGCTGGATTGCGCAATTATAAAAGAGAGTTCGGCCATTTTATTGGCAAAGGAAGAAAAATCATTTTGGGTACGATTTTTCTGCTGGTGGGGAACATCCATGGTGTTGAGGTTCGACTTCTGGTTTTCTTGCTGTTGTTGTGATGTTGATGGATTTATTGGAGTAACGGAGGGATAATATTGATAGGTGCGATTTTGACTAGGTATTGCTGGTTGCGTATTATAAGAAGTTAAATATTGAGATTATTGTTGACAATTAGGTATAGGAGCCAAAACTTGCTGTGGATTGATGAAGATTGCATTTGTTAAGGAAGAGGATACTGAGACTTGTATAGGTAACGTAGAGTCAGTAGCTAGCAAATGGGACAGTATTAGGAATAGGATGTTATAATACGTGTAAAGTTTGAGAAAGTTCCACATGGTCTCTTTTTGTCATTAAATCCTGTGCTGATTCTAAGGCGTTAAGTTTCGTTTGAAGGGCCTCTACTGTGTCAAATGTTTCTAACGCTATTTATTTTTTTTTAAAGAAAATTCCGTTGTAGCCCTAAAGAAAGATGATGGATTTTCTGTTCCTCCGAGGCATTCGGTGCTAGCTGCCGTATAGCCCTTAACTTCCTAAGAAAATATGTATCAATAGGTTCATCAGAGCGTTGCTGAACCTGGAAAAACTCTTGTTCCGCTCTATAAGGAGGTACTTTGAGCCTGGTTAACGAAATCAATTTTTCTTTTAAATTTTCATAAGTCAATGTCTTATTTTGGTTTTAACTTTTAAGCTGAAGTACAAGGCTAAGAACCGTGTCCTGCAAATAGTCTATATTGGAAGACCTTCTTTCCTTTTAGCTGCCGACCAAGATTGAAGATTGGCCATGTGTCAATATAACATTAAAAAAAACTATCGAGATTTTCTATAATATGTCCCGAGTACTTAGTTAGATACGGTATATTAAATGGCATCTGCGATGCGCTGTCCATCATGCCACCGTTAGATCTATTGTTATTCACCTCCGGTCTAAATGTCTGCCTTTCCGTTCTAGTTTTAAGCATTAAAATCGCACTACTGACGTATTTAAAAAGAAGAGAAAAATAGATAGAAAGAGAAAGGGAAAAGTTATATTTCACTAACCTAAAAAGAAAATTATTTCTGCAAAATTTAAAGTTCAATTCCGTTAACAAAAGAACGTCCCGAAGCAAGGTCCTTATACTTGTGGTCAATATAGAGAACTGAAAGCCGAGCCTATCCACCATGCAATGTTTTGTTTCGTAGAGTAAATTACAAAGTCCGGGATTTAAACCTTTCACCTCTTTATTACAAAAATAATTTCTTTTTCAAAGTCTTTACAAAGTTTTTGTAAACTTCTAAATGTTTTTCACTGTTTAATAAAGTCCTCAGCACACACAAGTGTCCTCGAAAAAGGTTCAATTCTCTTTAGCTCGAAATGATCTTAGGTTAGACAGGTGGACACAACTCCCTCGCTCAGAGCATCCTCAGAAGTGAATGATTAAAAGATGTCTTCTTTGCTCATTGCATTCTCGGGAGACAGTTAAAGGAGTTCTCCGTAGCTCATAGCAGCCCATTATTATTTTAAATTATTTCTCCACAGCCCATGGCGGCTCCAAGCGTAAGGTGTTGATAGGTGAGTGATCAGCTGTTAACTGATAGATTGCTCCTCTTGAGATCTTATTTAATACGTCTCTTCTTGAAGGGGGGTCCATGTAGGGGTAGTTGGATTTCGTGTTTCGTTCGAATCCTTCTTCGTGACTTCCCGGAGGCGTGTTGTTTTAGGACACTTACAGTACTATTGTTTATTTATGAGCGTAAAACCGTGTGCTCGTAGTAGACATGTGATTACCGTATCTGTCGGGATGGAACCTTTCAATACAGTATTATCAATATACGACATTTGCAACATGCTACCTACCGTCTCCCTTGGATACTGGCTTCCAGAGTATTCCCTAAAGAAACAGTTGATAATAACCTGGGTCAGGGCTCGTGACCTGTCCAAGCGCAAATGGACAGTAATAAGATAAAATAAGCGATATGACATAAGTAACCTCAGTGGTTCCGAAACTCAAATTTAATCGTACTTACTTTTGTACACACACTTGCGTATATACGACTGGCAAGCTGACCATCCATAACCATTCGCACACACACAAACAAAAAAGAATATTACCTTGGGCGAATTCCTATTTATTGAATATATATCTATATCTATATATCTATATCTATATCTATATCTATATCTATATCTATATCTATATCTATATCTATATCTATATCTATATCTATCTATCTATATATCTATCTATATACATAGTAAACGAAAGGGTATTAACAACACACAAAATTTTCACTTAATATAGCATGAATGCGTGAGCGAATGACACTGCACACATACTTAAGAAATATAAAACACTTAATATCACGAATATATATATATATATATATATATATATATATATATATATATATATATATATATATATATATATATATGAAAACACTGAGAATATATCCCTTTGGTTATTTTTATTATCACATTCACTAAATCACTATTCACGTTGAAATTGGGCTTTCACTGTGAAATAGGGGCAATGAGTGTGGGGATTGGAGGAAACACTAACTTCCGACGAGGCTCTGCAATTCCAAAGATGATACACTTTATAAAGTAGTTCCGTATGCAACACTTCGTCCACTTTTCCAGTTGATGCTGTAATTGTGATTCCACAAAAAAACATAATACTACTTCATAGCCATGTACATACTAACACATAAGTAAGTTCGTCTGCCGTAGACTTTTCGTTCCTCCTTCTCTCAATACCAAGCGCCAACTCCCGCTTCTGCCAATACCTGGGAAAATCCCGGTTGTCATGCCTCTCTGGTTGGCAGTTTATTTTAGAATTTAATAAGAGAAATACAGAAGTTTGTGTATCCATACATGATTCAAATATGGTTGTGGTATACTTAATAGCTCTGGCTACACGTGTTTTAATTTCGTGGGAGCAAAAAGCTGGAAATTGCAATTGAATGAGTGTTGCAGATCAACTTTAAGAATTCAGTCCATAACTGATGGATTTTCCACCTCATAGTTCGATACAAAACAGTCTAGTAAAAAAGAGTGCACGTTGGCAATTGTGGAAATTAACCATTCTGTCTGCAATTTACACAGACTGTGAGCACTGTTTCCACGATACTTGAGATAGCAAAACGTTAGTGCGTGGGACTGCAACGGTCAATATGCATTTGCTTGCAATGTAACAATTTCGTGTCTAAAAAGATTTCCAAACGTCAATAATTATAATTATTGATATACAGAGTATATACAAAATAGTCTCAGTAGCGAAAATCATGAGTTGGTAACTTCACTCAAGAAAATAATTTTAAAAAAGTTTGCTGTTTCGAAGCACTCTGCTAATGAGATAAGCGTTTGGTTCAAAAAGAATGCTTTCTTTGTATTATCGACAGCGACAGTAAGTCTAGGGAACACCTGCAAGCAAAGAAAGACGTGTCCACAATGTCTTACCAACTCGAAAGCGTTCAGATCGAAGCAAAAAAAAAAAAAAAACTCCTTTTACGTGAATAAAATAATAATTTTTGCATGATGGTTAAAATTGAGAAAATACACATTCTATCCAAAAAGTGTGACGTTGTGGCCATGCTGACGGTCATAAACAAAATATGATAATATCATTAAAAAAAAGATCATATTGTGGCAAATATTAAAAATGGAGAATCCTACATATTAACTACAACAGAAGGAGGAAGGTTACATTCATAGAATTTATTAACGTCAGAAGAAACAAAATATATCAGTAGATTTGATAACGACAAAAGAAGAAAATCATATCCATAGAATTTATTAACGATAAAAGAAAAAATATATCATACAAGTAGAATCAATAAAAGAAAGGAAGAGAAAAAGAATACTCATAGAATTAATTAACGATAAACAGAGGAAAATCATATCTGCAGAATTTGATAACAGCAAAAGAAAGAAAAGTCATCATATGCATAGAATTTGTTAACGACAAAATAAACAAAAAATATCAGTAGAATTTATAAACGACTAAATTATGAAACTCATATACATAAAATTTAAAACGATAAAGGGAGGGAAAATAATGACATCTGAGAAATTTACTAACGATGAGAGAAGGAACATAACAGCTGTACAATTTGTTAATGATAAAAGATGGAAAGGGATATCTGTTGAATCAAGTGGTTATAAAATAGGGAAAGAAGATTTCTTGTGGGAGATCATTGGTTCGAATACCACGTTAAGCTGTAACTCTACGTCTTATATAGCCTCGATGCTGAGAGAAATGTTAAACTGTAAATCAACCAACTAACCGAACCAACGGCGTCGACTTTCCAAAATTTATTTGAGTGCATATCAACGGCGGGACGCGTTAGCCTATATGCTTTTAGGGAAGTCTCGATGTTTGATTTATTTTTAGTTAAAATATTTATGAATACTGTCATAAAGGACTGTGCTGTGATAAAGTAAAATATAGCAGTATTATAAGGAGGTTGTCCTACCTCAGTCAGTAACAGTTGACATTACGAAAGCGAAACGGGTTCAAACCCGGGTCCAAACTAAAAATCTTGTGGGTGCGCCGAACTCACGAGATCGTTTGTTTGAGTGCCGGAGCCCCGGAGCACTCACATAGTCGGCGCGCATGAACCGAACAAAAGCGATCAAAT
The DNA here is from genome assembly GCF_964235325.1 of Thermobia domestica. Classification (NCBI taxonomy): domain Eukaryota; kingdom Metazoa; phylum Arthropoda; class Insecta; order Zygentoma; family Lepismatidae; genus Thermobia; species Thermobia domestica. The sequence continues at coordinate 67,542,290 of NC_137456.1, forward strand.
ATATAAAATATATTAACACAAACAGAGTAATTGATTACGTAAATTCATAAACACAGCAGAGCGGAATTAAATTGTAGAAAAAAAAATTCTTACAATCCTTTCTTCGGAAAGAGAGAAATCATAACCCTAGGTTTCATTGATAAAAAAGATATTCACATTTAAAATCCTGTCTTCTCCAAGAATAATATAAGCATATAGAGTACATCTCCATATAGGATATTACTATACTTTTTTATAAATTAAATCATTAGGCTTAAATATGTTCTTTAAATGTGGTAATAGGTAGCAGGAAGAATAATGTAGTTTTCTTTCTTGGTTTTTACAAGCTTGATGACAAAGAGAGAGGAGTAGTTACCAAAATCAGAAGAAGTAGATTACACTGCCATCTTTACGACAGCTCTTGATTTACTTCAGTTATAAATAGAGACCGTATGTTAGGCAAAATGTCTATTCTTTAATAAAGATATGATGAAAAATAAGGTTTTAAAATTTATATGGGGGATTGTAGTTTCAATTTAAGCCAATTTTATTTTGCCTATTTTGCCTATTTCGCCAATTCCTGCCTAAATAATTGCTTTGTTGCCTTAATGTTGCCTGTTCTATTCATTTTCTTCAAAATAAGACTTTATTGGGGTAAAATATATAATTTAGTATTTCAAGAAAGGATTCTACCTCTTCCGAGAAATATAAATGTTGTTTGCAGCGATAAGATGTAAAATTTTGAACTGTTGTGTGTACTGATAACGTGCTGCAAAACTTTGGACTGCTGTGTGTACTGAAAAATTTGGACTGTTATGTGTAGTGATAAAGTATTGTAGAGAATGTATTTACCAAATATACATGAAATACATGTCAAAGAAGGTATTAACAAACAGGTATGTTTCTATATTCTTTGAACATTATCTATGACTTGAATTTATTTTTTTAAATTGTATTGAGTATTTATCTTTAGTGTTTCGAGTTACATTTTAGTGCCGATTTTACTGTCTAATTTTTAAATTTTAAGTGTCCATTGGCCTGCCTATTTTCCACGTTTTTAGTGCCTAAACATCCGGTCTCTAGCTATAAATTATTTTTTTAAAAAATAAAAAAATCATACAATTTTAACAATAAATTATTAATCAGGCTTACTTTATTAAATGATTTTTTAAGTGTTTCACGTTTTAATATATGTGGCTAATAATGCCATGTATGTTGGGGTAATAACACCATTCTAAAAATGTTTCCTAATCACATAATTTATAGATACATGAAAATATTTATTGCTGAACCTATTCTATCAGCCACTCACGTTAAAACATAGTGAGTAGAACCTACAGAAGAACATAAATAGAACGTAGATAATAATAATTAGATAGGAATACAGAAAAACTCAGCTATTAATACACCGAAGATATATTCTTCACAGTAATGTTACATGTTTCTCTTAACTCTTGATATGAAAAACTTTAATGTAAATTGAATAGAAGAAAATGAAAATATATACAAAGTTTTACATTGAAATATTCAAACATTTTCGTAACAGTAAAAGGGGTAAAGAATGAGTTTATGAGTCTTTCTGTTTCAAATTAACTACACATAGGGTACACATCTTTTTCTCTGATATGCTTTGTACACCGTGTACAAACTGTCCCCAAACTAGACACATTCGCTTACTCGTATATTGGATGATAATAACACCAAAACGGACCTTTTTATAAAAATCTCCCTCTCACGATTTATTATTTGAAATAACGATTTTCTCCTTCAGGAAAGAAGGTCTATTCAATTATCCAGTTTTTGCATTGCCAAATGTTTTTTTGGAAGACCGAAAAAACCAAAGAAGCTTAGCATGGCGTTACTTCCCGAGTCACCTTACAAAAATAGATTAACAATCTGTTACACTAGAATAAAGCTGGGAATTTTTAGAAGCAACGCTATAAAATTTCATTTTCATCAAAAATTACGCATGAGAATTTAACCAAAAACATTTCATTTCACTAAGGTTGTAAACTGACCAGTATTTTACCGGCAAACCGGTATTTTTGCCAGGCGGAACTATATATTTCAAGGTTTAAAATACCATTATTCGTAGTCTATTTTGAAGATTATGAGCGGGTGCCGGTAATTTTATTTCCAAGAGTTGGCAACCCTACCTACATTTCACTCACCTTAATTTTTTGAGTTCAACGTCCCACGAGTTATGCTATGAGGCTAAGGGATGAAGGAAGTGGGAAGAAATGGGAGAACCTCGAAGAAACCCATGCACACTAGGTTTGTCCATCACCAAGCTCACTTTGACATGAACTGAGATCGAACTAAGAACGCTATTCACCAGAGGCGAGCAGTCTTCCACTTACCCATGTCATCTATCGATTTATACAATTTGTCTTACCTTTGCACATTATCATCATTATCACAGGTATTCTGTCATTTATTGGTAGGTCACTTGTCCCGATGGAGAAGCTTCCATGCATTGCGATGTTCGGGTAACCTCTTCGTCTTCACGTACGATGTTTCTGTTTTAATATCGTCCATTAACTGTTGCCTCTGTATCTTACCCCTCACTCCTTACCTTCACAGTATACTCTCTAGCACGTCCCTCATCATACAGTTCCTTCTTAGCTAATGTCAAAACCAGTTTCTCTTCTCCATTATATCTAAAACTGTTCTTTACAACTCCACCATTTCTAACGCTCTCTCATCCGTTTTTTGCTCGACCCAGCTAATTCTTTCCATTCTTCTCCACACTCATATTTTGAAGGCTTCCAGTCGTTTTCCACCATTTTTGAGTAATGTCCATATTTCTACCTTATGCAGTACAATACCCCATACGAAGCATTTTATGTTGTTTTTTTAACTGTTTATTCAAGGTTCCACAAACAAGACTTTTCTTCCTCTTAAAGGCTTCTTTTGCCATTCCTATCCTTGCTTTTATTTCACCTTCACACTTCATATCATCACTAATAATACTACCCATGCATCGAAAACTTGTCAACTATTCTATTTTCTTCTCTTCTATTTCTATATCTGACACAGACCGCTTCGTTCCAATCACCATGACTTTTGTCTTTCTAACATCTATTTTCATCCCATATTCTTCACAGTCCTTCCTCAAATTTTCTAACATCTTATTAATTTTCGCACAATATCATAGTTAAAAAAAAAAGGTTACGGTTATAGACTTGGCCATAATTTCGGGTTGTATCTTATTAACCATATCATTTCCTTTCGTGTCGCTAGCAGACATGGCGTGGGTCAATGAAAACTTGACCCATGACCCACTGTGACCCATAACTCACTGGACCCACTACCCACCGTGACCCACTCTGATCCAGTACCCACCTAAACCAATCGTCATTAACACTATTCCATGATCCAAGCCCTTCTCTTTAGTGAATAAAGAGGAATGTTATTTATGCTTGTGTTAACTTGTGTGGAATCCAACGAGCGCAAATTTTTTCACACCTAAATGATCATACAATATTGTTTATATTTGACTCATGCCAATGCCTATAGGGTTCCCTGAATTTCGCGATAAGTCATATGTCGATCAGTATTAATTAATTCACGAACAACCTCAATGTTTTTGGGCACTATGGCTATCGATGGACGACCTACGCGATCCTCATCACTCAGACCGACCCAACCACACCTGAATTCCTGAAACCACCTGCAAATTGTCATCTTGGATGGGGCTTCATCAGGAAAAGTAGCAGTCATCCGACGAACACACTCTTGCTATGTTAACCCTTGGCGAAAATCGTAATAAATCATGGCACGGAAATGGTCTCTCGTTAGATCCATTTTTGACCACGATCACCTCACTTCAAACTGGTGTAATGACAGAAATTCAGAGTTACATACGGTTTTGCAATTAGAGTGAACGAAGGTGACAGTTTATACATAAAAATAAAACTTAACAGATTACATTGTTCCTAGTACGTGATTCCCGAAACTTTCAGAGCAACCCTTGTATTTAGAGGAGTTGATTGGTTGGTTGGAGTTCAGGGTCTGTCTTCAGCACCAAGGCTATATAAGAATTGGATGTACAGTTTAAGATAGAATCTGAATCACCTTAATGAGATCGAACCACGGGATTCCACTCTGTATAGATTTCTAATAGGAAAACTCTGTCTCATCTCGTATCTTATAAAAAAAAAATAGCTCGTATCCTGGATAACTCTAAACGATCCTCTCCACGTCTCTACTCAGACATTAACTAATTTCAAACCAAAATTCAAGGTATAGCTTGGTATCCTAATGATATAACGAACGAACCATCTGTGAAGGCTGTTGAATAAGTCTGTATATTTACTACAATGGAACATCTGTATAAATATTCAATTTCCGTTTGGTAAGAAATATTACATCATATACAATTACTCATCACTTTCTGAGTAGACTATTTTCTTTATGTGCTCTAAGCACATACAAAAAATAAAATCTATGAATTACTATCTTCCGTAACATTTATTATTGAACTCTGTAACCTTACTTTCACCATAAAGTTTTTTTTTTTTTTGTCTCGGGATTGTTTTGTTCGCACTTTCACTATGCAGACCCTGTAATCTTGAACCGACCAGAAATCTCTTTAATGCCTATAACATATTTGAAGGTTACTTTGAAGCAATCATAAAATGCATACTGTCTGTTCAATCTGATAACAATAAGGAAGGAAATATCGTAATACTTAAATGTTCGTCTTTCTATAATTTCCAAAGCTCACACACATAGAATGGAACAGGGGCGGATCCAGAACCGACTTCTGGTGGGGGGGGCGGTGGGTTGTCATACTGCTACTTTTAAGGGCTCCAAACTCTGGGATTGGTTTTATTTATATATATAAAATAAGAATGTTTCCTCTTCTGGGGGGACGATCGCCCCCCCCCTGGATCCGCCCCTGGAATGGAACTCAAAATGTATTTTGCAGTAATCGATTACGGACACACTAACTCTGACATATTTGCATCATGATTTTGACAATAGTATTCTTGGTGTGCGTGTTAGTAGATATCCCCTCCTTCATAAGCGTGGGAAAATTTTGGCGATATCATTTCCTGGAATTGGGAGGCAAGTTTCGACAAGCCTTTGGTTGCTATGTTCATAGCCTTTTACGGGTAGTACAGAAGTGCGTGGGAAAATTTTGGTTTATCTGAACCCCTATGAGAACAGTTTGTTGTTATTGCTATGTTCATAGCCTTTTACGGCTAGTACAGAAACGCGTGGGAAAATTTTGGTTTATTTGAACCCCCGTTACCCCCTACTCCTCTTTAGTTGCTATGTTCATAGCCTTTTACGGTTACCACAGAAGCCCGTGGGAAAATGCTGATTTGCTGTTGCTATGCTTGTAGTCTTGGACGCCTACCAGATGTAAAAAACAAGATAAAACATGCCTTTTTCTTGTTCTTGTCGTTTATTGGCTAATAATTTGAATCCCCAAACCCCTCATTCCTCCTGCGAAGAGCGTAAGCGGAACGTATGTGCTTGTGTAGATCATTCTGTTAGCAGCTGTTGCAAAGGAAGAAACGTCAAAAATTTAAAGATGTCATCGTCAATGAGTTTATTAGATAAGCTTAATAAGCCATCAATGGTACCCTTTACAAAAATGCGAGATTTGGAGATTGGAGTACCATTTCGTATTGTAAACTGTGAGATAATTACAACGGTATATGGTAGGAAGGCCTGTGTGACATTTGAAAGAGGTGAAAAAGTGATTTTACCTGGACGTTGTACTGAAAAATTGGAAGCAGATAATGGTGCATTATTAACGTATTTACAAAGTGGGAATGTCTGTTTAATATATAAAGGAATGAAGATTAATGTATCTGGACGTAACATGCACGATCTTGAATTTACTGAACTGGTTTACACATCGTAAGTGTATGGTGACATGTACAAACAAGATGAAAACATGAATTTTCCTCTTTGCCCCTCCTCTTCGTGCATGCGCAGTCATCTGTATGCATAGTGTCGTTATTCTGTACTGACCAGCGACTGGAGTAACATGTCTTTGAGTGCTTGTGCGTCAACTATGGATACCAAGAAAGAGTACTTGTTAAATGTTGAATATGGACTTAATTCAATGAAAACCAAATTAATTTGCATTGGACTGGATAGTGATACATTTGAACCAGTGATTCGTGTTGGCAAAGGACTTGTGTTTGGAGTGGAGTTAAATTTGGCAGAGTGGGAGAAACTTGTACATTTAACCCCATTTGTTACGGACTATTTAAATTCTCAAGTGGAAATTACATTTATAAAATCTCTTGGTCGAAAAAACGAACTGGTGGTACGAAAACTAATGGGTGAAAAATTAGTGATGTTAGAGAAGAAAGGAACACTTCATGCTCCTCGAAACACTGTGTACTTATCTTCAAGTGATTGGCTTTATTTCTTGGAAATATTACCGTGTATTGAACATGCTGTGAAAAACAGTAAAGTTTGTAGTGTTGTGCTACGTGAATATTTTGACTTGTGTACAGATACTATTCGTAATCATGTACAATTACAGTGTCTTACATGCAGAGGACTTGCCGGAATCCATACCTGTGTAGATGAACAGAGCATTATTAATGGTATGAACATTAGTTTTCCAAGTGTCTCTCTTGATAAGAACAGTAATGTGAACATTGATGGTGAACGTTTAAAATTGGAAATGAAAGTATTTTGCAAACAAAAACTTATAGATTCAATAATGGCTGATTTATTTGATAGTGTATCGACACAGCCATGGTGGGGGGAAACCGAAACTCAACCTTCGGAGGGTATCAATGAAGTGAACGACTCTTCATAAAAGAAGGAGAAATTGATTTGTTTTTTTTCATGTATACGAAACAACGTAATATCAAATGTAATAAAAATATATATATAGTGGAAAGTGAAATGTTTTATTTGTGTGTGTGTTTTGTGTTCGTTTCATACACCTCAATATGTTAGGATTTTAAAATTTTTTATAAGAAAAAAATCCTAACATATTTTTTCCTCGTATATTATAAGTGATACGTATAATAATAATAATAATAATCATAATGAATTCAAATTCTTGAAATGAATGTTAAAATAAAAATTAGTATTTGAAATTATTATTATTATACAACTTTGTCTTAAGTATGATAGGACTTTTTTTAATTTTAAAAAAGGAATTAAAATAATTAATATTAAAATTTTAAAAACAAAAGTCCTATCATAATAATAATAATAATATTGAATTCACATACTTGATTTAATTTACGAAAGAATAACTGATTAAGTATTTGAATTCATTATTATTATTATGTAGCTATATGATTACATCATTGAATTAAAAATCAGTTTTAGAATCTTTTTTTTTAAATCACTATGAAATTCTTTAATTCAATGACTTAAAAATATGTTTTATGATATGTGTATTTAATTACATAACTGATCATAAAACATATTTATTTATTAGGAAACGGAGAAAATAAGAAATAAAACATTTGTTTTCAAAGAGAAAAAATAATACAAAGTGTTTATTGTTGATGAAACTATTTACACAATTAAAACGCCGGTAAGTATAGTATATTTTAAAAGAACGTTAGATTTTGTTTCCACTGTCCGTGGATGATGATAACTTCACAACTGCCATATACTGTTCACTGATGATACTACTGCTGTTGATGTTGATGATGAAACGTAGATACAAGTCAATCTGTACATTGAAGATGATGTCCATACACACGATGACGATCTTTTACTCTCTGAAATGAAAAAAAATTGAAAAACAAACTTAAAATTTATTTTATCTATAATCATGAACAAATAATAATACATACAAACACATTATAATAAAGAAGAAGAAGAAATGGCTACCTTCAATAATATGAAAAGAAAGTAATCAAAACAAACGAAGAAGAAGAATGAAGACATGATTACCTGTAAAAGTAAATACAGCAAACGACGATCATTTTTTTCTGGAGTTGATGAGAAAGTGTAATGAAATTCATTTAAGGACTTTCCTTTAGCTTTGAAGCATAGGAAAAGATATGAATAATGCCCACATAAGGATGATTTTACACTTTGAATTTGTTTATTATTAAATGTATAAGAAGTGGAATTTCTACGTAGAAATTGAATATGATGCATTACATATGGAGGAAATCCAAATGTATCGAAGTAGTGGGCACGGCCATCAGTATGAATATATACGGAAATCCAGTGTGTGCCAAGTTTGTTCGAGGGATCTGTATTTATGATGATAGCTGCAGGTAGTGGAACATGTGCTGGTAATTCATTGGCTGCATATACGCCAACGAAATGATTGTGAAATAAAGAATTTGTTTGCAAAGCATTTAATAAATCTAGTGTAGAGGACATCATGTATAAAAATGCAGACATGTACATATATGATATGATATTTAAATAACGTACCTTTAAAAATCCATGATGATGTTCCTCTGATGATCCACTTCTAAGAGAGATTGGAATTCTCCATACACAATGCAGGAGATAGGTGCTGGTAGAGGCTTCGTAAAATGAACTTCCAGACGAACACACCCATGCCGTATAAGATTCCAATGCTGCACAGCGCTGGCTTCTCCATCTTGAGTAATGTCGAAAACAAAGATAGTGTATCCTTGAGGAAAGTCAAGGCGAGGAATATTGTTGCCATGATTGGAAAAGTGAATGCCTGATCCACAGAATAAGGTATGATATGAGGAAACATAGAGGTTGTTTTCGAAAATTGGTTGTAATGGTTTTGAAGGTACAGGTTTTCCATCAATGTATAGAGAGAAGAAATTGATGTCAAAATGTTTGAAATGAAATGGATTTGAAGTTATTGTTCCTGTATAGGCATCATTTTGTGTAAACGCCACAATCACTCGAGTTGGTAATACTCCCATAAATAAATTATCAATTGTTTTTGATTGAAGATCCTTTGGAATGACGAATGACTTCATTTGCACTCTTGTGAGAGGATATTTGGCTGTTGTTGATTGTAGAAGCTTGTTATGGGCTAGTTTTATTGTAGGACTAACATTAATCTTTTTAATATGTAAAGCAGCGTCTAAAATGTTCACTTTAGCCTCAACAGACGCATCACTAGCGATGAGACAAAAGTTTGGCTTTGCAGGAATTAACTTGAGACGTAATTCTACTCCTTGGATTAAAAATTTATCTTGATTAAAAATATCACAATGAAGATGTCCAAGCATGTCGAATTTCGCACTTTTTTTTGTTAATTCATAACGTTGTTGAAATCCTTTATTACCACTAGATGTTGCATCCATATGTCCAGCAGTATCTTGAAACCAGAATGCACATTGAAGATGAGTATTTTTAGCAGAATCATCATAATTTAACAGTTTTTCAATGTATGATCGATATGGATGATTATGAGATGGAAATGAAATCAGTTTGTTATTTAAATACACTTCCACTTCACTGAACATAGAATTTAAAAAGTCATTAATAGGAGCCACAGCTTTATCACTTTCACCAAATGCTGATCCATCAGGCTTAACGATTTGAGCTTCGATGTAAAGAAGAGTATGTGGTAGATCTATGTATTCATCACTTGTTCCTGGGATGACAAACTCTATAGGAGCATTATCAGCTAGTGAACTTATTGGTTTGTATGTAACAACATGATTATCCAATATACTGGTTTGCGTTGGTTTTGTAGAAAAAATATCTAGTTCACTTTTTACACACTCGCAGGATTGATGATGTAAGAAAGCCATAATGCTGATGATTTAATCAAAGATATCGTGTGATAACTTCCTCTTCTTATAAGGCTGATTTTTCTTTGTTTTCTGTGTACGTTTCCTCTTGCCCTTCTCCTTCTTCTTCTTGCGCTTGATGATGTGTAATGGTGAAGGGTTAAAGATGGAATGATGTGTAATTCTTCTTTTCCTTCGTTGATATCCAGATCCTAGCATAGATTTCAGTTTATTTTTTGCTTTGTCTTGCAAGACGGATCTCGCTTCACCCATTCGTTGATGAAAGGATTCGTTAATAGGTTGATTGTCGATGATGACATCAGTAATAACGTTTGCTCCAGATTTTAATAATTCCTTTCCTACTGTTTTAGCTCCTTGTTTTACTAATGGCATGACAGAACGAAATAATCCTCCAAGGAAACTTCCAATACCATGTCCAACTTGATAAGGGGAGCCAACATAAACGTTTCCAGTTCCAGAAAGAGCTTGTTTTTGATAATATTGTAAATATGGATTATTCATATTTGTCGATGTTGACGCACTGGTCGAAAATGTAGTTTAACGCATACAGTTCCGAAAGTGAATGCCAGTGGAGAGCCTGTACTATCTCTTATATCTATTTTGATGTGTTCAAAATGCATCTTCTCTATAGGCACATAATGTGGAGGATTAAAAATTTCTATAACACTACTTCCAAATGTATGATTCACAGGATTCATATTTATGATACGTAATAATGGTGCTACTGTATCTCCAACAAATACAGATTGAATTATATCACAATACACATACATTGTAGATGGAAGTCCTAAACGTAAATTTGGAATGCTTTGGCCTTGTTGCATATCCTTTAAATCAACGCTTGGATCAAACCCCAACATCGCACTAACACTTGGTGATAATGCAACGTCTACATCTATGTCTTTATGAAGACGTCGTATAAAACAGGTATTACTCTCACGAGTATAAGAAATATGTAAATTTGTGAATCTGTTGTACGTATTTATTATCTTTATCAATTCTGATATGTCAGTGTAATAACGTACAGGAATAGTTATAAATTTCCATTCATCACTTTTTGCAGGTTTGTAAAAAATTTTATTATTTTCGTCATTAATATTTAATATTGAATGAGGATAATGAATTTCAACAATAGCCACTTCCCACTTTTCATGGAATTCCATTCTTTGATGAAGTTTCGTAGTGTATGATGTTAAGGTGTTATCAGGAAAATATTCCATAGAACTATTACTGGGAAGCGTAACGTAAAAATCTCCATCAGGTTCCATTGTACTTCTCGATCTTCTTTACGGATGATGCAGGTATCCAGGAATCGAAAGAAGAAGGATATCCTTTCCAATGAACAAGATATTCTTTTCTGCTGCCTTTTCTTCTTGTACGTATGATTTTATCTATGTAAAATGTCTTTGATAACGTCACAGGTTGTAATTCCTCTCTGTAAAATAATCCATCCAGTGGTTCCTTGTTTAAATCTTCAATTTCATAAACAGGTGGATCTCTTGGTATTATCTTCTTCACTTTAAATATTTCCCAAGTCCAATTTTGCATATATCCTTTATCAAATGTACGTTTAGTTTTACTAATTCGTACTGTATCACCAATCTTAAGATGTTTTGAGAAATTTGGATTCTTCTTCTTCTTCTTCTTTATTTTATTATCATATTGATTATGCCATACTTGTAATAGGTTATTTTGAGAAACATTTGCAGGTGACATCTTTATACTTGAATGATAACCTTCATTGTATGATTTCACAAGAAGAGGTAATACATTTAAATAATTATACGTTTGATACTTTGTAAAATACTTCCACATTTTTTCTTTTAAAGTTCTGTTAAAACGTTCTACAATACTAGCTTTTATATCAGGATTTTTAGTTGTAATATGTTTTATTTTGTTGTGCACTAAGTACTTCTGTATTGTTTTATTAGTAAACTCACTTCCTTTATCTGTTCGAAATGTAATTGGTTTTCTGTCTTTGAACACAATTTGCAATGCTTTTAAGACATCATTTGTACTTTTAGATTTTAATGGCACAGCCCATGCATATCGACTGAACACATCTACCACTGTCAGAATATAACGATATCCATCATTAAATTTATGAAGAGATTGAAGATCGTTAATATCACTTTCCCACGCATCATCAATGTTATTCACTACATAGAAATCTCTTTTAAAACGACGACGTACAGGTTTGTGTAACGTATATGTTGTTTGTTGCAGTAACCATCTTCTTATACAATGTATAGGAATTTTCTTCTTTGTAGCTATCCACAATTTTTTAACAGTTGAAAACGAGGCAGGATGTGAAGGGTTGTAGTAAATCTTGCTTAACTGTTTGTTTACGGTTTCCACCTTGACCATACTGGACGTTTACAGGCACGTTTCCTTTTCCTTATAGGAGATATTACTTTTTCCTTTTCTTCTTCTTCTTCTTCTTCGTCGTCTTCTGCAAACGATTTCAGAGGTATTTTTTCCCTTGACGATGATGCTGTTGGTGATGCTTTAGTTCGTCGTAAAATATATGACAAACGTTTTGGATTTCCAATAAGTTCTTGAGGTGTGTTATTACAAGATAAATAATTACAAAATTTCTCCCATCCCGGTGGATTTGTGTGTTTCCGGGGTCGCGACACATCAGAAATTAAATCTACAATGTGAGATCCTTCTAGTTTATCACCTCTGATGTAAACAGTTCCTTTATTATCCCACGTGATATTATCATCATGTTTCATTCTATGTAGTAGTAATTCAGCTCTTTTACGAAACATTTTGGGTATAGATAATAATATTTCTTCTTCTACTTCAGGCTTCTCTGATTTAGTTGACGTAATTGAAAGTGTCACAGGTTCTTCTTGTTTTCGTATTAAATGTAAATATTTTTGAAGAATATTGTTATACTGATTCCACTTTTCTTCATCACTAAGCGATGATAACTGTAAAATCTCTTGCATTTCTTGATCCAAATTAGATTCACGTTTCTCCAGGGCTGATGATGATGATGATGTTGGTGTTTGTATACGATTCAGAACTTCAGGTGGAACTAAAATCATCTTCTTTGCGTGTTCCATTGTACTAACGGAATAGTAAACTTGATAATGCACCAGTTAAAATAGGAGCTAATAATGCCGGTAGGAATCCACCCTGCTGCTGTACTAATAAATGCTTCTTCTTCTTTTGGATGGAGTTTCCTTTCTTCACAAGATATCGAAGCGTCCTCTTGTATCGCTTTAATCTTGCTTTCTGTGTCTTTGTAAGAGGTACATTCCCTTTTAATACATTATAACAACATTCACAAATACTTCGAATCACTGAAGAGTCTGCATTGGCCAGTATAGCTTTACGTAATTTAGGATTTGCTTTGCTCAGCGTACGAAGAAGATCTCCGTGTTTTACTCTTGGAGACATATTGTCAGAATGAAGAAACACAGTTTAAAACAATCATTATAAACATATCTTCTTCTTCTATTTCGATGGAACATAAACGTAATGATAAATATCATCAGGAAAGATATTTGTTTGAAAACGAAGTTCATCTGGCGTATCCTGTTTTAAATCAATAAAGAAATATCCATATGGTAACTTTGTTGCGTCGTTGAAACTTTCTTGAAGAAATTTTGAATTCTCAGGAGTTAATTGATAACTCAAATGTTTAATTTGTGATTTATCTCTTGGATTTTTAAATAATACGAGATAAGAACAATTCAAACTCATATCTCTGCTTCCTTTTCCCTGATGAAATATGTTTTGTGTAATAAATAGTACACTAAGATTTCTATGATGAGAACCCTTTGTAAAGAAATCAACTATATTGCGGTTCACTTCACACATTTGATCATCAATAATAATAAGATGTGGTCCAGTTTCAGGTAAAAAGTCTTTTGTTCGAGGTAATCCTTCAATAAATTGTACTTTTGTCGAAATTTCTCTGTATGCATTTTGCCATTCTGCATAGTACCAATAAATATGACGAAACGATGTATTAACCATACGTGATAAATTGGACAGGAAACGTATTACAAAGGAAGTTTTTCCACATCCACTTGGTCCGGCAACAATACATGAAAAGGGATGTTTCCACGTCGTGTCCATGTTAAAGAGTATGATTATTCTTTCTTCATACGTATATTTATAAAGGGCCTTATTACATTTCTCTTCTTCTTTTGTTGGAAGTAGTGTAGCCATATGGAAGAGTATCATATGAATTTGGTATTCTACGTCGTTTAATATAATTTATCTTATAAATTTTTGTTTCGGGCATGCTGACGATAGTATGGTCTTTCCTGCGGCAAATTTTTTTCTCATTGGTAATTTTTACTTCAGTAGGACGAGATTCTTCCTCTTCTTCTGCATCCTCTTCATTATCTACTATCATTTTCTTCATTACATCAAAATTTAGGTGTTTTGAAGATTCATAGTTTAATGAAAAGCCTCGTATCTTGCATACTTGAAACTCCTTCTTCGTGCTGGGATCAAAAATACGTAAGCTGTAATTCTTCGGGCCCGCCGATACATATTCTGAAATATAGGCTTCTTTACCATATTCGAGGACTTCATTTGTTAAATCGCCTAAAAAGTCACCAGTTGGAATTGTACTTTCACCAGGTTTTTGCGTATACATGACGGAATCAGTATCAAAATATAATACTCTTTCTTGTAGTTGATCTAAATATTTGTACAATTCTAATCTTGCTTGTGCTGTTGTGTATGCGGCTATGACAACATTTACTGTTGGTAGTGAAACAGGAACGTCATCGGTGTATTGCCAATATACATATAACATGTCATCATTTACTGGGAATATTTGATGAACATCTATATCATGAGATGTTAATTTTTCATATAATTCCTTGGGTTCATTAATAATGCTGACATGACCCATGTTCTCACGTTGACCAAATTTTCCCCAAAATGAATTTAGCATTAATTTAGCTAAACTTCTAAGTGCTGGATTATGTTTAATTTTGTTCTCATCTAGACGTATTCCTTCCTTTTCATAAAATTGCTGAATGTACTTCTTCTTTAATTCATCTGTTTCACACCATGATGGCCATCCACTAGCTTCTGTTTTTGCTTTCAGGAAGGTGTTTATGTATTCTGCAAATAAGCCGCCACTTTTTGTTTTTTCATCATATTGAACAACGTCATATGCCCATATTTCATGAATATCTATTATTTTGTATCCTTTTTCTAATGCCTTTCTTACTTCATCTGCTACCCATGTTCCATGTAGCACTCGGTCTTCATCGTTGTGATTACAAGGTGCTTGGTTTAATTCATCACAACATGTACGGCAGAGTGGAAACATCAATCTATCATTTGATTTATAAGGGAGTACAGGATGAAACAGTTGTTTTGGAGGCAAAATACTGAGCTTAACTAAACCTTCTACTTCTTCAATGGTGGGAATATTTGAATCTCCAGGCAGGTAGATAGTAGGGTGACGAATTGGAAACTTCTTAGTCTTAGAGATAAATGGGTACAAGGAAATAACATCTTTGTAATTTATGGTCTCTCCTTCAGATTCTTGTGCTTTATGATACAAACGTATGGCATTCACACGTCCTCCATAAAAAGCGTCACGAGGATTTAATGGTGTTTTCTTTGTATACGGATGATTACTAACATACTTCTTCATCTCTTCATTTCCTGCCAATTGTTTTTTAAATTCACAACCCCATATTTCATGCACTTCACAGCCAAAATCTTTTAATTTTTGGATTTTCTTCTTTGTTGCTTCATATCGAAATTCCATGGTATCGGTATCATTGTTATAGATGGGTTTATCTCTGTCGTTAGGGTAACAGTAGATACAGCCATGTGTAAAATCGCCCTCATATTCCCACACGTGTATTTTTTTTGTATTGGGAATGCTCCCTTTCTCTCTCTCTCTCTCTATCATCGAGAATCGAACCTGGACCAAAGTGGTATTAAAAGATAAATAACAACCATAAAATAAATAAATAAATTTAAAAAAACTTATCTCAAACCTATCGATTATATCCGCATTCCTCAGTTTCAATTACAACGCCATGACTGTAATAGACCTTATCAACGAGCGAATGGTGGCACAGCAATTGGAACCTATCATACTATTCCTGTGCGTCCTCATACTTATAGTCGAGACGTTCTATTGGTCCCCAACCGGCTTCCTTTGTACTCAAGCAGAAAATTTACTCTAACCGCCCTCATAAATAACACTCCAAATAAGCCATAAACGGCACGTGTTCGGTGTCGAAGTAATACGTTGTTGCCATCGCTAAACTTTCATTATCGATGGATACATTATATAATAATAATAATAATAATAATAATAATAATAATAATAATAATAATAATAATAATAATAATAAAACACAATAATCATTAAATGAATTCAGTATAATAGTATGGACAGGGGCGGTCAAGCACGGATTTCTGGGAGTGGCAAAGAAAGATTGTATTTTTTTTCTCATCGGGCTTTTGCGGCACTGCCTTGCGGGGGGGGGGCGGTGAAGGACAGGGGCGAAACACTTAACATGTTTGGTTCGTACAAGCGTTATTGTTAATGGAAGTTACATAATATTAACAATATGCTATATTTAAGAGTAATATAAGCACATATCATGAAACTAATGATTGATTTCTTTGTTCTCTTCATTACAACGAATTCAAATTAAATGAAATATTTCGGTTTAACGACCCAGCATTATGCCATTCAAGCTAAAGGAGACGAAGGGAGAAGGATGCAATGAAAACAAAAGTAACGAAAAAACTAGATAAATCTGTCTTTCTCGAAGATTACTGAAGAATCAGTAAGCAAGAGGCTGAAAATTGCAACATCGCTTTCTTTTTCAGCAGGTCAACTGGCAGGCCACCCTGAACTGGAAGGACATGTTGAATTATCCCTCCCATGTAACAAAGAAACACGCGGTTCCCTTCAATTGTGTTCCGTTTCCTTTGTAGCCGCGTGGGGACGGTTCGGCCGATTTTACTATACCCAAAACCACATGATCTCACAACCACCCAACCAATCTTGATCAGCTTTTCAACATATATGATGGTCGGGCCTTGGGTATATTTTATCGCTTCCTGGAATTGGTAGGCAAGTTTCGACAAGCCTTTAGTTGCTATGTTCATAGCCTTTTACGGGTAGTACAGAAGCGCGTGGGAAAATTTTGGTTTCTAGTGGATCAATGGTACAGTGCTCATCTTTGATGTATGGTGTATCCAGGTTGTAATCCACCCCCAGACAAGTGAACTTTCTGGTAGACAAAATTACTAGTTTAACGGACATAATTAAAAATTGGACGTAAAACTATGATTCGACTCGAACGAATATTTCTGGTGCATTGGGATCCCTAATTCGATCCTAGCTAACAACAAGTGAAATTTCTGGTGAACAAGAGCGTTCATCTTTTGTGCATAGGTCTCCGAGTTGAAAATGAAGCCCTCCTTCTCCGTGTTCAACTTTTGCTTTCAACAAATGAATTTTATGATAGACAAACACCGTATGCGTGGATTTCCTTCGGAGTTCTTCCGTTTCCTCCCACTTTTTGAGTGTACGTTGATTGATGGTACAGCGTTCACCTCCGGTGTTTGAGGGGGGCCCTGGTTTCAAACCCCAGCTCCCTCCGTCAAGTGAACTTTCTGTGTTGGACAAACATCACGTGCGTGGTTTTTTTCGGTGTACTTTCGTTTCCTCCCACTTTCTTTATTCTATCATTTCATTCATTTCTCATCATCACCGTCTTCTTCAGTCTAGTCAATATATCCATGAAACTTAAAATTGGAAGTTATTATTATTATTATTATTATTATTATTATTATTATTATTATTATTATTATTATTATTATTATTATTATTAAAAATAAACCAAGAAGTTCCGTTACTAGTGATATACATATATCCTAATTATCAGTCTTATGGCGGCTCCCTTTCCTAAATTTAGGGGGGACACAATGACTCATTGGTCTATTCCTCTTCCTAGCATATGCTACATACAGACAGACAAACGTCAGCCGGTGTTCACTGACATTTTGTCACTTCAATGCAACGTTTTCTTATCATCGCTTGATTAATAAAGCGGTAGGTAGGTAGGTTTGTGTTTTGCTTTTCGATAAGCTAATCTTCTCTTCTCTTGAATACGAAGCAACAGACAAAGAAAAAAAAGATACTGGGAAAACACATTTCTTTGACGCTGTATATATGTATGACTGTCTGTGTCTGTTTGTAGAATCTGGTTTCTTTATCACACACGAAACAACTATGAATAAATACACTTTATAACTTTATTCTTTTTTTAAAGACAAAGACTAAAAAATAAAGACAAATATATTATTTTACTCTAGTTCGATTCTTAGTGAAAGAGCATTAAATATTTCTATTTCGTTCCTTTCTGTCGTGAAACGATGTGCTATATACGTGAAATTCTTTTTTTTTTTTCATGCAAGGATTAATTCAACTCAGTGGTCGTGAAGTACAGGTCTTGCGTTTGATTCTCAGGTCTTGCGTTTGATTCCCGTGTCCTGCTGGTTCGATCCTCGATGAGAAAACATTACACATTTTAAGACATGAAAGTCATTCAATCATTTCTGTCGTGAAAACGAAGTGAAATTCTTTTTTTTTCATGCAAGGACTAGTTCAACTTTAAAATCATGAAGTACCAAATTCGATCCCAGCTCCCTACCAGAGTAGAATTTTGTGTAAAGTCTTTATTTCATAAGTTAGCGAAGCTACAATCAAGGTTAGTTGACTGCTTCACTTTCACTCCCAAAATAATAATAATAATAATAATGTAATGCTGTATTTTTTAAATTAATTTTTATGGTTGTTATTTATGTTTTAATACCACTTTGGTCCGGTTCGATTCTCGATGAGAGAGAGAGAGAGAGAGAGAGAGAGAGAGAGAAAGAGAGAGAAAGGGAGCATTGAACACTTGAAAGCATTATAGTGCTTTGAAATGAAGAGCTTCGAACAATGTACATATCATATGCTACGCTAAAACCAATACATGAAATTCTTTTTTTTTTCATGCAAGAATTAATTCAACTCTAAATCGTGAAGTACTGGTCTTGCGTTCAATTTCAATGAGAGAGCTTTCAAAATGAAAACATATTTAGTGTTCAGGTTCGATTCTCGATGAGAAAGCACTGACTATTTTAAGACATTAAGTATGCTCTTCGCTATTCAATACATAACGAAAAGACGAAAATCAATCAATCAATCGAGAAGCTTCGAACTTGATATTCAATCAATTGGGAAGCTTCGAACGTGATAGACGTCCAAGAGTATGAGCATAGTAACAACGTTCGCTTGCGTTCTTCGCAGGAGGGAGTGAAGTGGAGGGATTTGGGGGGTTCAAATCCATAACGAAAAGACAAAAATCAATCAATCAATTGGGAAGCTTCGATCATGATAACTAATAGAACTCTCATCCGTCCAAGAGCATTTAGCTATTCAATACATAGCGAAAAGCAAAAATCAATCAATCAATCAATTGGGAAGCTTCGTCATTAAAGAGTATGAGCATAGTAACAACGTTCCCTTACGTTCTTCGTAGGAGGACGTGGAGGGGGTTTGGGGGTTCAAATTCATAACGAAAAGACAAAAATCAATCAATCAATCCATTGGGAAGCTTTGATCATGATAACTAATAGGACTCTGACCCGGCCAACAGTATGAGCATCCAAGACTATGAAGGCCAAGAGCATCTAGCTATTCAATACATAACGAAAAACAAAAATCAATCAATCAATCATGAAGCTTCGATCATGATAACTGATAGGATTATGATCCCTCCAAGAGTATGACTACCCAAGACGATAAAGCCATCCAAGACTATCATCATAACAACAAACTGTTCTCATACACGTTCAGATAAACCAAAATTTTCCCACGCACTTCTCTGGTAGCCGTAAAAGGCTATGACCATAGCAACTAAAGGCTTGTCGAAACTTGCCTCCCAATTCCAGGAAATGATATCGCCAAAATTTTCCCACGCTTATGAAGGAGGGGATATCTACTGTGTTAATGGGTGCTTACACTTTGTAATCAACACCCTCATACATCTTTGAGATTCCTACATAAAATGAAAAAAATACTTATATTTTTGTAATTAAGAATATTTTTAAAAAGGCCCACGCCAAAGGCGCGTACGTTAACCGCTTAGTCAGGAAGGAGCTCCTTGGACTATAATTTTTGACTACGTTAGGGCAAAATACTGCATGACGACTTCCATCTTTGTTCTTCCGGATAACAGACGAAGTTTCGGATGGTTGATGGTTGATCATTGAAAACATCAAATTAACTCCTCTATTGTCCTTCTATCTACACATATGTACACAGGAATTCCGTCCGTGCTTGCAGAAAAAATGAATACTTTTTATATGTCTTTCTCATTGTTAAGCATTGGAATTTTTTTCCTATTAGGAATTATACTTCGATAAGCAAATATTTGACTTTGCTTCAACATGTCAAGGGTCATAGAAGGAACATGATATGATGTTTTCCTTCCATTCCTTGAAGTAAGTCTAATACCACTCCGCTACAATACAGTGCCACTGGCCCTTTTCCCCTTACTTTGGCCCCGACTTTTCCTGTGTATACACCGAATTTCAAATTTTAGCCCGATTTATGACAGAGTATCCAAATTTTGTAGCCCCATTTTACATGTATGTCTCGCATGTATCGTTTCAAGGATGAATATTTCTTAAATTTCACCATTGCTTCATCAACAGCAATCTCTGCGTGAGCGTTGTAACATCGTAAGAATGACTTGAATAGTTCATCAAGTAAAGGGCGAACTTTATACAGCTTGTCATAACCAGGTAAATTACTTCCAGGCTGCAACGAGTTATCGTTGAGATGGAGATAAGAGAGACGGAAACCAAAGCGTTTTACTGGCATAAGACGTGAAATGTATTCAGAATGCAAATCTGGTTCATTCGACCAATAGTTCCAAGAATCAGGGTTTCTTGTAATACACATGTACAAGTTAATTCTAAGAAATACTCGTATTTCATCGTGGTTAGCTGGAGTAAATCTGTTACCAGTCTGAGTACAGTAGATTTCTTTGATATACGGTCATGTCCAAGGGCGCCCATCAGGAAGGGGGGCAAGGTGGGGCGCTCGCCTCCTTCTAGAAGAAATTGTACTTAGGAATATCGAAAACTCAATAGAATTTTTACATTAGTCACAGCAAAATTTGAAACTATATTTGAAACGTCACTTATACTTGCCCCCCCCTTGGAAACCAAAACATGGGCGCCCTTGGTCATGTCTACGAAATCACTGTCAAACAATAAGGAGAATAACTTGTATAGAGTTGTCGAATCAATGAATGGCCTTTACAACGTCAGAGACTGCTGAATTTCCAGTAAACGGAGAAACAGGCAACATAATATATATCTTACCCAATAATACCTTTTTACATCTTTTAAACTCGAACTTTCTTCTGCAACAATGTCCATTTCTATCACCACATCCACAGACTGTACACCTGGTGAATTGTTTCCAAATATCATAAACGACGTCTAACCTTTCTGTGTCACTGCCGTGATCATCATTTAGAATACAGCGTTGCCAATGTGTGTGTAATTACACAAAATGTGTGCAATTTTGACCTGTGTGTGCATTTTGTGTGTAATGCCAATCTATGTGCATTTTGTGTGTAGTTTGGCACAATTCAAAATTTTGATCATTAATGATTTTTGAAAAGTTCCTTTCATTCAAATATTCATTATTTCATTTTTTCTGAAAATTATCTTCTAAAAACTGCGTCAACGCCGGACTCCAGGGCGGCGCAATAAAACTTAACTTGCTTTCTTGGCACTTCACTTCTTGCTTTTCAGAAGAGGGTGTCATGACCATTAGCACCCCCAAGCAAAGCAGGTTTTGTTAAAGCGAAGCAATATGAATGAATATTGACCCTCGATGCTGGCCAAAACATGAGGCGGAGGGGGTATGACGTATTTTTTGTCTTTTCACCACTTGTCAAGAAAATGCCGTTTTGCAAACAGATGAGCCACAGAGTGAATAGAGGGATATAAGGTCTTTTATTGAACGAGAAGAAGGTGACGCTTTTACTATAATAATAATAATAATAATAATAATAATAATAATAATAATAATAATAATAATAATAATAATAATAATAATAATAATAATAATAATAATAATAAAACTATGAATCTTTGAACAATGGGTGGTCGATGTACGTATAGGTGTGTACATTATCAGGCATAGTTATGATATGGACAGATAGTTACATATGGATAGTTACATAGTTCTACATATGGATAGATAGTTATGTATTGTGGAATTTTGTGTGCAATGTCTTCCAGTTTGTGTGTAAAATTGTGCAATTTAGACGAAAGGTGTGTATAATTTCCCTTGCCGTATCTGGCAACACTGCTCTTGAAGGAATTTAGTCCTCAACAACGTCATAAATTTCCTTCTCATTCTAAAACCGTGGCGTTATAATTCACTAATTTGTATTACAATACGTTAGAAGCAAACGAGATACACCCACTCGTTATCAAATATTACTAGCAATAGCAATGCACTTCACACGATGAAAAAAAAAAAAGACAAATGAGAATCGTACTTCGTTACAATTGTGTGTTCAAGAAAAAATGAAATGAAATCTTTGAGCTTTACGTCCCGTGGTTATGCCAGTTAGGATAAAGGAGACGATGATTGTGAGAAATGAATGAGATGGTGGAATGAAGAAAGTGGGCGGAAACGGGAGAACCCCGAGAAAACCCACGAGCATAGTGTTTGTCCACCACAGTCCATAATTCGCGAGCTGGGATCAAACCCGGGACCCCAAGCACCAGAGGTGAACGCTCTACCACTGAGCCACCGAATCCCCCAATTGTGTGTTTAAATAGATGCGCTGAGTACAAATTAAAATCACAATTTAAGTCGTAGGTTTTTTTTTTTTAAGTTCAGTTTCATTCTCATCCGAAGATGGGCAGGGCGTAGAAGGTGACGCCTTCTCTGGGGCATGAGAATTCATTTATTGGAAGATGTTTATCAGGACTTATTTATCCACTGATATAAACTAATTAAAAACAGTGACGTGAAGTGCAGTGAACAAAATACAAGGAAAGGTGTTAGTTTGAACAAGATTCTTAATCTTCTACTCTGGGGCTACTCAGAGCGGGGGTAGACTTTTGGAGCCCTGTTAGTGGAAACGAAGAACTGCAATAATGAAATCTTGCACTATAGATGTATAGATGACGGCTATAAATGCGTCCTTGAAAGTTATAGAAATTTGACGCTTGTTCACGTTCATGAAATGCAAGAAGATGGTAAACGCGAATAAGCGTAGCGTGGTCAAGTCATAATTACGACACTCACGGAAAGCTCTCTTAAATAAGTTCATTCCAAAACGATAGTCATAACGATACTATTTTAACACTGAATACAATTGTGACACATGTTATAACAATGTCGCTGCATAGATCAACTTAAGCTGATAAGAAGCTCGCAAAGAATATATTTTAGTGAGCTTTATGAAGAAAACAAATGTAATTTTAATTTCAAATGAAAGTCATTTATTTACAAAATATGTCATATAAATATTACAGTTCTACTAACAAAAACAATTAAAATTTGGCTAGAAAATGAAATAACCATATTAAACCCATCTAAAGGACGTCAAAGAATTTATTCATAAGAAACATGCCATGGAGTGACTGCTCCGCCATAGTTTAGACCAGGGATGCAAATAAGCAACAAAATTTTACTAGCCCAAGAAAAGAGCTACTAGCGCGCATCCCACAACAAAAATTATTTACTTATCTTCGGTATGATATGAAATACTCGCCCGCACTGATGCGCGAGTGGTTATTTGCATCCCTGGTTTAGATTCTAGAGAGAAAAAAGAAGGTGATTTCAACGCGTAACCACCGCCCATAGAAATTCAAATTTTGGTGGTTAACGTTTGAAGGTACAGCCCTTCAAACGGTTTTAATATGAGTCTGTGTGATAAGCACAACAGTAGAGAACAATAGACTTTGCTACCAGATGTAAAGAAAGAAACCACAGTTAAGTTAATTTGGGCATAAAATGAATCTTATTGTTAATAGGTTAACACTTACAAATACTTAATTAATATTTTGAAAATACCCTATAGTTGTGAAATAATCTACACTGTCGTAGTTAGAGTAAACGGATGATTAACAGAAGTAAGTTAAACATAAGAATTCGTGAGAAGATGACAGTGGGAATATCGAAAAAATCAAAGGGAAAGATCTCACATAGCCTGGGATCAAACTAGGAATCCTTTGTAGAAAATGTGATCGTTCTTGTTATCCTTAGCGCAGTCATAACATCGGAGCTAAGCTTCTAAAGGGGAATTACAGACAATTTTCCAGCCCTCCTCGCTGGTTTAGTGGGTAACGTGTGCGCATTTACTACACATGGTCCCGTGTTCGATTCTCGGTCGGAGATCATTGGAATTTTGACGCTATTGCGGTGGTTTCGGATTCACCTTAAAGTGCAGATCTACCTTTCTGATATAGCCTCGGTGCTGAAAGAGACACTCAAATTCAATAAACAAACAAAAAGAACAATTCTTGTAGAGTGAAACATGTCTGGTGGATAGGAAGAGGCAAGTTAAGTGTCCCGTCAGCGAGGAGTGTCCCAAAGAAGAATATTAGCGTAGTATCCCGTCGGCAAGAACTGTCCCAAAGAAGAATACTTAAGAATGTTCTGCCAGCGAGGAGAGTACAAAGAATTGGTGACAAGGAGCTTCCAGTCAGGCGAGGAGCATCCTAGGAAACGGGGGAGAAGCGTCACGTCAGGCAAGGACTATCCCAAGAAGTGAAATGTCTCATCAGCGAAGATGTCTTGAAGAAGAATATTGGCATAGAACCCCGTCAGCAGGTAGTGTCCCAAAAAGAATATTGGAGTAGTGTCCCGTCAGCGAATATTGTCCCACAAAAGAATATTGGCATAGTGTCCCATCGGCAAAGAGGGTCCCAAAGGAGAAGAATTGGTTGGCTTGTTGGATTAGTGTTTAGCGTCCCTTTCAGTGCTGATGCTGTATGAAATGTGACCCTACAGCTTAACGTGGGATCCGAACCACATGAGATCTAGCCGGGATCGAATTCAGGTTTTTCTGTATCTTAGATGCGTACTCTAACTATATATCAACGAGAAAACTCCCTAAGAGGAGAAATTTGGGAGTGACAAATACTGTCCGGATCTGAAAGAAATTTGGTGGGCAAGAAGCCCATCATTTAACTAATAAGGGTTAATATATTTGGGAGTAGAGCACGACTACAGACAGACTCGGCTCGCTTTATATTTAGTACTTTATTTCTTGGTAACTACACTGAAAAAAATGACTTGGTGAGGAATATCATATTTATTGGGTCAGGTTATATAGTTAATTTATTTGTTTAGT
The DNA here is from genome assembly GCF_964235325.1 of Thermobia domestica. Classification (NCBI taxonomy): domain Eukaryota; kingdom Metazoa; phylum Arthropoda; class Insecta; order Zygentoma; family Lepismatidae; genus Thermobia; species Thermobia domestica. The sequence continues at coordinate 67,567,374 of NC_137456.1, forward strand.
TTAACCAGATACATGATCATTTATACCCAAACATTTAGTCATTAATACTTATTTGGTCAAGAAATATGGATTGTTAATTTTGTTATACCAACCAAAGCTTAATTGATTTGGTTTTCTGTGTTATCTGATTTCTGAGTATTCATGGGAGAGAAAAAAGGGGTGAATACATTGCTTCAGAAATGAATGTGGTCTGAACATTAACAATATATACCTTTAATCTACTTAACCTCACAGGCCATTCCCTTCGAACTCGGAAGGTCCCGCATTCATATCCCGGAACCGGCCATGCTGACAAGTTTTTCCCGAGGTATTACTTGGTCATACCTGATAAGTGCCGAAATGGTGCATGTAAAATTAAGGCCGCCCGATACCTTCCCCTTCTTCTTAGCTTAACCTATCCGGGCAAGTAGGCCCCTAGTTGTCATTAACACCCTAAGCAATAACCAGCCCAATCAGTCCTTCTTTCGCCCAAGGATAGAAGGAATACGGTAAGCACTCGAACCAGTAAAGACGTCAGATTTAATTTCTTCGGGGGCAGGCCGAGTGGCACATACATTTTAGGGAGGGAAGTTATCTTTAGTATTTTGAAACGATAATTATCGTATTACATAGGTGGAGACAGTCGGAAGGGCGAACAATGCCACCGTGCCCTCCTTGACCCAGTCTAGTGCCGTCAGTGGGTCGTACTGATGAACTCTGGATAATAACGAAAACGTCATTTCAGATAAAATAGTATGGTAAACCACTTTGTTCCTAATACACTTAAAAGATGGCAATATATCTATTCACGTAAATGTTGTAGGAAAATTCTTAGGTTCATTACACTATTTTCGAGAAGGTTTACAGGTAGTATTAAACGTTTTTCTCTACTTGACATAAATGTCAAATATACTACGTAAAGTTTTGCCTATACCAAAAGGTTAACATTAATACAAATTCTCAATATTAATAACTAAATAATTGTTCTATAATTATGAGGAGACATGCTTGCTGTTTCAGAGGGAAGTTTCAATACTACGTTATGTGTTCCATTTTGAACTGATTAAATTGAAGCATTTTAACTTACAAACAAATTTCACGATCGCTTCAAATAAGCAAAATGTCTGCACACTAATGACATCTATTAGTGTCAGGCAGACAGAGCAGGTAGTGACACCTATCAGGATGATAGCTTGGTTGGTCAGTTGGATTCAGTTAAACGTTCCTTTCAGAAACGAGGTTATAAATATGAGATGTAGACCTACCGCTTAACGTGGGATACGAACCACATGAGTTCTCGCCAGGAATCAAACCTAAGTCTCCCGCACCTTTTAAGAATTAGTGTGACACACATAATTGAAGGACTGAGAAGTATTCCTTTTGCAATACGGGATGACGAAGTAATGGAATCCTAGGCGCGCACCTAGAAATTTTTGTTGGGAGGCTCCAAAAATTTGAAAGGAGGGACCAATACTGAAAGACACTGTGTCTATGTAAACCATAGTATTTAATTGATGTTATTCTGTACCCGAAAACACTATAAATAATTCTAAAATATTTGTTAAATACTACTATATTCTCAGAAAAAGATGATAGAACTACGCGCAGATTGTTTTTATATATAAAAAAGAAAGAATACATGTGAAGTGTGAGATTCAATCTGTTCACTATATAAATGCATGTCAGGTTGTTTTTTTTTTTTTTTTTGAGTTGGGGCATCCGGACCTGGTGGACCCCCCACGTGAATACGCCCCTGCATATTACTAACAACCTCATCACACTTTATCAAAATTTTATTGAAAGCCAAAAATTGAAAATTGGAAGTTTTACGTACTAGGAATATAAAGTTAGAACACAGTATTACGCTATTGAAATTTTAATTCAAAGAAGCAACCGTAATATTATTAGAATCCTTAGGAAAATGGAAAATAAAGAAAATGATGCAAAAGTTTATTGATTATAGGCCTATATTTATTTAAATTAGTAACACGGTAAAAGTAAAGTTAAACCAAGTAAGAGGTAAACAGTTTTAGGATCGGCCAAGACTACAACTTATATGTATAAGTAGATGAGAAAAATGAAAATAATACCAGCACCTAGCTTGGAATTGCTATTTACGTTTTTCAATTCTGACAAAATGTAAGAGACCAAGCAGAAACGTTTGTTTGAGTTTTCGGTATTCCTTTTAAAGTTCTTATACAAGTAAAAAAATGAAAAGCGGAACCTACTATTTACACTGAGAAAACAAAACAGTAAATTATCTGACGTACGTAAAAAAGTAGGTTACATGTGTAAATCCTGTAATTTTTGGACTTTACGCACAGCAAACGTATAACTGAAAAAAGTATATTTTTTACGTACTTTCCGTATAAGTAAGTGTTCCGAAAAATGTACTTTCTGTAGAAACGAAAGAACTGTACATAGGCGGTCAGGATCTCACATACAGATGGACATATGAACATATAGCTAACGTATTTAACACATGTATATACCTGTATATGTAATATAAAGAAGACAAATGTCTTATATCCTGCAACATCATGATATAACATGTAAGCGGGAAAAGTTTGTAGTATATGCACTGAGAAAAATCCGTTCTCCGGACAGTGGTAGGCTATATTGTACAATTATACGGAATCCTCTGGCTTACTACAGAAATCAGTACGGAGCATACGTTATCCATATGCTACATACACACAGCACTTAGATGTTACATCATGCCATTGCAGGATGTCTGACATCTAACAGTTTCCTGTATATCAAATGCATATACTTATGTTACATTCCTCAGCTATATGTTATATACGTCCATTTGTGTGTGAGATCCTGACTGTTTATACAGTATTGTTTCATACAAAAAGTACGTATGGATGGAACACTTGTACAGAAAGTATTATAAAACATGCGTTTTCAGTTATAGGCCTACGTCTGCTGTACGTTAAGTCCAAAAACTACAGGAATCAGGCATGTAACCTACCTTTTTAAGTACGCCACCTACAATTTTTCTCAGTATGGGTAACGTATGCTTCGTACTGATTTCCGTAGTAAACATAACTATTCCGTATATTTGTACAATATACCGCTGTCCGGAAAGCGGATTTTTCTTAACGTACTTTGTCTCGAATTTTGACGAGATTTTAATTTGTTGTAGTTCATTGACGCACCATGAAAAGCCTCTTCCTAGGGAGGGCCGTTCTCAGTTATATTACTTCACTTGCAAGAGAGGTGGATTCCATGCCCCTGACTCAGGCACAGCTACACTTTGAAAAATCATTTCTCAAATTATCTTTTTAATACTTACAGTTGACGAGGCTTGGGTACCATGTGAGTACGTATTTAGGTGTAAATTACAATAGCACGTTTATTGACAAGGAAATAAAACTGAATTTTGTTAGAAAAAAGTTAATGCTATTCAAGTGAAGATGTCTTTCTTATAATTCAATGGTCAGAGCAGATGACTTTGGCGACTCAATTCCTGAATTCAATTTCCGATAGTGGACACAGAAGTTTCTGTATTTATAACGACCAATTTTATATAAGATGACAAAATCCTAGTTCATGTGTTTATATATAACTACACAGAGAAAATTCCGTTCTCCGGACAGCGGTATATTGTACAAATATACGGTATCCTCTTGCTTACTATAGAAATTAGTACGGAGCATACGTTATCCGTATGCTACATAGGCACTGCCCTTAGATGGTACATCATGCCGTTGCAGGATGTCTGACATCTAACAGTTTTCCGTATATCACATGCATATACTTATGTTACCTTCGTCAGCTATATGTTATATACGTCCATTTGTGTGTGAGATCCTGACTGTTTATACAGAATTGTTTCACACGGAAAGTAAGTATAGATGGAACACTTATACAGAAAGTATTATAAAATATTTGTTTTCAGTTATACGTCTGCTGTACGTTAAGTCCAAAAACTACAGGAATTACGCATGTAATCTATCTTTTTAAGTACGCCACCTACATTTTTTTCTCAGTGCAAGAGGCTACTGATTTAACAAAATCCATTTACACACGGCATCATGATATTACCGTTTATTATTGTACGTAGTGCTCTCAACGGGTCGGGTCGGGTCGGGTTGAAGACTGACCCGACCCGACCCGTGACCCGAATTGACTGACCCGACCCGATGACCCGACCCGACCCGACTGACCCGAACCGTGATCCGGCCTGATTGACCCGACCCGACAACCCGACCCGAGCTGACCCGACTGACCCGACCCTATAACCCGACCCGATTGACCCGACCCGATAACCCGACCCGAGCTGACCCGATTGACCCGACCCGACAACCCGACCCGACAACCCGACCCGACAACCCGACCCGAGCTGACCCGATTGACCCGACCCGATAACCCGACCCGACAACCCGACCCGAGCTGACCCGACCCGACAACCCGACCCGAGTGACCCGACCCGAGTTGACCTGATCCGACCCGATCCGTTTGAGAGCACTATGGTCACAACACTGGGTGAACACCAAAATGCACTCCCATTGGGAATTGAACCCGGACCACGTGTACCGAAGTCTTACACGTTAACCACTAGCTAGATCAAGCGGGGATTTGTATATGCATCTTAATGAATATTTGGCACTTTTCAGGTTTGGTTATTTCTTTTTATAACTGATACCAATGTCCGATGTGGGAGAAATTTATTTTTATTTTTATTTTATTTATTTATTTATTTATCTATTTATTTATTTATTTATTTATTTTTCTTTAGTTCTATGTGACGAAATTTTTCTTCAAGGTCAGTGTTCTCACCTGCTGGGACGGCAGGGCGTCTTCTCGGAAGGCAGTAGCAAGAGTCTCTTGGCGGAGACAAAAGGAAATCGTTTAACTACAATGATAAGGGTTGAGGAAACAGGAGAACACCTGTGATTTTTTCCAACCCTTCAACTTTCATTCCAAAATAGGTTCTTATGATTCCTGGACCCGTACCACTTTGATTTTTCTTTCTCGGTAATTAAAACGTATTTTACAGTATATATAGTTGCACGTAAGAAGATACATAATATGAATTTAAAAATACAGGTTGATATTTAATTATAAAGTACTAATTTTATTTCATCACTTTCAGCCCAACAAATGAAATTCAAACAATTCGCTCCCTAGGTCTTGGTCATCAATACTGCGTCTTATTCTTTGTCTTGCAGTCAAGTCTTGGTCCTGCATTTCGTAGTCTTGGTGATCTTTCATTCTATACAAGAGCCAAGAATGCTCACCTCATCGGTACAAATGAAGACCAAGTGTGATTTTGATTATGATATTTCATACTATACGGAAAGCTAGAAAATACGCTCATCGCTACTTGGTGATCATCAAAACAAGGCCAAGAGCAAGATTACTATGCAATTCGTCTTGCATATCCAATCTTTATCTTGTTCTTGTATCGATGTCCTTGGGCTTGGTGAAATAAAATGAAATATTCACTTTAAGCAGGGGTGTAGCCAGCAGGTTCGTGTAGGAAGGGCCCGTCGTTTTTGAGGGGGGGGGGCGGCTACAATGTACAAAGCAAAAAATGTGTTGCTGCTAGTGTTTTTCAGGCCTAAAGAAAGGAAAATTTTGGTTTCCTTCTGGAAAACTAAAAACACTATTTTATCTTATTTATTATTATTATTATTATTATTATTATTATTATTATTATTATTATTATTATTATTATTATTATTATTATTATTATTATTATTATTATTATTATTATCCATAAATTATATTCAAGATAGTTTTTATTATGCTTAATCAAGAACTACTGCCCGGGACCAAACGCTATACTTTTGTGCATAACTATAAAGATAACCAGAAAGTTCTGTCCCTTTTCGTGGAGGTCTGTGTTCAATTGGACCTCACACCGTGAGTTGAATGCGAGTGGAGATAAGGCGAACGTCAGTTGTTGGTGTGGGTATATCCAACATACTACCTGGTTGTGGCAATTCAGATACACAGTGAACTTGCGTAAAGACAGAGGGAACATGGGACATCCACAGAGCGTCATAAGAGCATGTATGCTGAACGAGTTCAAATGGAGGTCAAACGCCGCTGTAGCGGGACAGAAAATATGCCAAGCCTTTGTTAAGGGTGTCGTGACGACGCGGACAGTACAGCGATGGTTTAACCAGTTTAAGGACGATGACCAAACACCCGAAAACACCACATGCCAGAAGACCAACACATGTACGTACAAAGAGGAACTGGGACTACAATTCAGTGTGTGGAGAAACCATTCGGTAGCACATCCATCAAGTTGGGAAGCACTACAAGTTGGGTCTCACATGTTTTGACTCCGGGCCAGAAGGCAACGCGGCAGTCGCATGGGTTTATTTACTGTTTCGGAGCCATTTCTGGACAGGGCGTTGACATGTGATAAAAAGTGGGTCCTATACGAAGCTCCACGGCGCCGTCATCATTGGTTAGCATTGGTTAGCAATCCCATGAAACGATTTCAAAACAGCCGAAACCAGCACTGTACCAGAAGAAGGTCCTTCTGTGTGTTTGGTGCATCGTGCATCGGGATCTGCTACCAGCTGGTCAGAGTATCAATGCAACTGTGTAGTGTCAGCAGTTGAGCTGTGCTCAACAAAAACTCAAAACTCTGGAGCCATCACTCCTGAATTGCAAATGGGTCCTCGTTTACGGGACAACGCTAAGTCCCACGTGGCTAGGATGACTCAGGACACCATTCTCCGCCTTGGATGGGAAACAATATTGCAACCACTATATTCCCCGGGTATTGCACCGTCCGATTATTACCTGTTCCATTCTTTGGACAATCACCTTAGAGGCCGCCAATTCAAATCCCTAGTAAAAGTCCAAAATGCACCTGATACCTTCTTCGTTTCACGGCCCACCAACTTCTACCGCGATGAATTCCATGGCCTTCCAGAACGTTTTCAGAAGGTCGTCGATGTTGATGGGGACTATTTTTGATCTTCCAGGTTAGGTGACGTATCGATGTTCGAATGTGGTGGGTGAAAAAGCAACAAAACTTTTCTTGGTTACCTTTTTATTTAAATTTAAGACCTTGTATACAGAACCTATGTACACGAGATTGATTTTCTTTAAATTTCACTTAATTTCTTTATAGTTTCCTGACAAAATTTTTTATTTATTATTCGTGACTAAAAAAAAAAAACAATTATTTTATTACACTGAGTAGAAATAAAAGAGAGCGAATGAAATCCAAACTGAATAAAAACATTGTTTCTCACCAAATTTTCCATTCTCTGTCTTTTAAAATACTTGTTAAAGCATATAAAAATATAATGTACTTACAAATCAGTTTAGTACCTTTGTTTTATGGCTGTATTTATAATACCTTGTTAAAATGTTTGTCTTTAAACTGTCAAATATAAATCGCAGTAAATTGTGTAATCTGCTGTCACAAAAATGTATCCTATTTTTCGATCGGTATGGAAAAACAATATTTCTCCATACTATTTTACCGTAAATTATTAATTGTCAATAACTTTGTTACTTTTAAATGAAGGAAGCGAGATAATTTTACTATGATGTTTTTAAAGCTGGTCATTTGGGGGGGCAGGAAACCATTTGGGGGGCCTGGACACGATGGTTCCCCCTTGGCTACACCCCTGAGTTTAAGGTCCCTCGATTCTGCTTCGAGGCTAAGGGATATGGTGACCATGAGAAATGAATGAAATGGTGGAATGAAGAAAGTGGGAGGAAACAGGAGAACCCAGAGAAAACCCACTACACGGCGTTTCTCCACCACAAAGCCTACTTAACACAAGCTGGGATCGAACCATGGACACCATGCACCAGAGATGAATTCTCTACCACTGAGCTACTGCGGCCCTGCTTGGGCTTGGTTGTCCATATCCAATCTTTCTTTTGGCCTTGCTTAAACAACTTCTAGTTTTGTTCTAAATCCACACTCCATATTGGCGTAGATATTAATATTACAGTCGATTGGTAAAATCAATCTTCCACATTTAAAAATTAAAGTACACAGAAGTACAAAAATAAGCATTTACCATAAAAACACTAGCTGCAAGTGTTCAAAATACATTTATGGCTTCTGTAAAATCAATTGAAAATTGCTATTTTTAATTAGGCAGCTAGTGTAAAACAGCAGTTTTCGACTCCAGCCGAGTTTAAGCTCAACCTAAACTTAGTTGACCAAAGTGAACTGACCCGACTGACCCGACCCGACAACCCGACCCGACTGACCCGACAACCCGACCCGACTGACCCGACAACCCGACCCGACTGACCCGACCCGATAACCCGACCCGAGCTGACCCGATTGACCCGACCCGACAACCCGACCCGAACTGACCCGATTGACCCGACCCGACAACCCGACCCGAGCTGACCCGACTGACCCGACCCGACAACCCGACCCGAGTGACCCGACCCGATAACCCGACCCGAGCTGACCCGACTGACCCGACCCGACAACCCGACCCGAGTGACCCGACCCGATAACCCGACCCGAGCTGACCCGACTGACCCGACCCGAGCTGACCTGACCCGACCCGACCCGTTTGAGAGCACTAATTGTACGTAACAAATTAAACAAATACACTTCTTAATAATTGTTCATGTAGCTTACACAAGATGGATCTGCAATTATATATTATTTATTCTTCTTTGCTATGACAACTAGAAAAGAAATTACATCTATATATCCTTTTTTGTTTCATAATCTTCTTCTTCCTTTTCTTTGAGCAGCTTGTGCATAATTTAAAAGTAAATTCTGCCCACAAATACAAGTAAGAGTTGAAATACAAGTATAAATACAAGTATCGTTACATGTTAATCAGTGGCGCCGATCTCTAAATAACTTTTCTTTAGGGGGGAGGCATCCTGGTTGATCAAACTATCACCTAACAAGATAAATTAATGAGGTGTATATTTGTATATCTTTACATCCTGGACATTATACTACCCGATATCCTGAACAACACTGCGGGTAGTCTACCAAGCAAGGATAATATCCATAATGACTTCCATAGGGGAATCTAGAAGAACCTATTTTGATTTGTCCATATCTGGGAACTAAATGGATGATCACGTTCATCAACAAACTCGGTTCATAATTTTTAAACTAATTACATCTTGACCAAAATTGATTGTAAACCATTAAATAATTCTTGAGATTTTGTGTTGAACAGACACACAGTAAAAGTATGTAAAAAGTTTTTAGAAAACCAATTGAGGTCATCGTCTTTTATGTTGCAGCTTATCAGAAGCTTTAAAACAAAGAACAGAACAATTAACTGAAAAAAAACTATATGAAATCTTTGCATTCACGTTCCACGCTTGCTATATGTAAAAACAGAAAGGTTTAGCTGATACATCGTTAACTTAGCTTAAGAGACCTCATCACGGCGAAATTAAAATACCGCTAATTTTACAGAAATTATGTAATATCTTCAAATAGATAAAAGATAATCGAAATGTGGAACAAGAGCGCCCTAGACAATATCATTTTACATGAGATACCGTTATCACGACTCAGTTATCTGCTTTTGATTTCGATCCACTTTGAAATTCGGCATTTATTTTCGCGTTTCTAAACGGCTGAAAGCGGAAAGCCACGAGGTGACTTGTGATAACGGTACCTCACGCAAAATAATATTGTCTAAGGCGCTCTTGTTCCACATTTCAATTATCTTTTATCTATTTGAAGATATCACATTATTACTGTAAAATTAGCGGTATTTTAATTTCGCCGGGATGAGGCCTCTTAAAGGATGTTCTGGATTCAAACTCCGGTAATCATCTTGATTCCAGTTTTCCCATAGTTTTCTGACTTATATATATATGGCTGTAATTTATTTAAACAAAGTGAAAAATATTTTCAACAGAGAAGAAAAATATACTTAGGGTATCAAAAGTCCTGGGCCCTAGGTTAATTTCATTGTAAGTAAAGGTACAAACAAGAATTTTAGGAATGATCCAGAAAATACATAAAAAGATTGAGATCTTGGCCAAGAATTAGTTTTTGGATCAGGAGCCACAATTTTTCTTAACGGCTCCTAAATCGAGTTTTCATATTTTCTACGGAATAAGTACATCATACTGAGTTAATTGATAGTTTGGATTGATGGTTTTGATTTGGTTACACTATACTGTATGTAGTTATCCACATAGGTGTACAAGAAAATTTTTGATTAAAATATATTGTATCTTGGATCAGGGGTTTCAAAGTTTTTGAACGGCCCCTAAATCGAGTTTTCGTATTATCTACGCAATAAGCACATAAAACTACTGAGTTAAGTGATAGTTTGACCACATCTGTAGTTCTTCAGTAGGCGTACAAGAAAACTTCTGATTAAAATATATTGGACCTTTTGATCCAAAAAGTAGATTGAAGCAAAAGTTATGGTAAATAGATGGATTCAATCTGAAATCTTCATGCCCTTACTTTGATTGAAATAGTAATTTATAAATGTGCTTTCATTATGCATGTATTCATATTTAAACTTTACTTTATATCCTTTGAGATAGAGCACTTTTTAGTCTTTTTGTGATGTTAAGAAGCATATACCAAACACAAAATGTACATTCTGTTCAAGAATCCTTATCTTGGCTATGTATTTTTCTTGCCTAAAGTTTGTAAGAGTTTATCTTGTGCTCACAAGTCTTCTTTACAATTTAATTAGCGTCACTGACATCTACTTTTAATGGACTTTAAATCTAATTATGTATGTACACTTTCAGGTTATAAGCGTAATAAATAAACCAGGTTGACTAGTCTAATAAATCCGAGTTTCGCTTTTACAATTTTAAACTATAGTAAACTTACAAACCTAGAATATTCTAACTGGAGTGATACATTTATCAGTTGCGGTCTTAATAAACATATAAGCGGAAAGATGGAATTTGCTCTTGTTATATGCTGATTATTTTTTTATATTACAGATGGTCAATTCCGAAATTTTTACTTTCCGGCACCCGGAAAGCAAAATCTGAAAACTTCCGGGATTCGGAAAAATCCCAGAATTTACGAAATTCTGGATTTCACAAAATCCCGTAATTCAGAAAAATCCCAGATTTCAGAAAAATTCTGGAATTCGAAAAAAATCCGGAATTTAGAAAGTTCCGGAATTCAAAACAATTCCGAAATTTCCCAATTTTCGGAAAGTGAAATTTCCTATTTCGAAAAATTAATTTTCCGGAACCCGGATTCCAGAAAACTTTGGCCATCCCTAGTTTATATATAAAAAATATCGCTAGGTACTATCGTTTATAATCTATGAAAAAGAAAAGAAAACATATATCCTTAACTTCCGATTTTAATACAGGGATCTAAGCTGATGTTTAAACCTTTGGAAGACTAAATTAATATAAAAATAAACAAATTTCCACTGCGTATTACTGGTTTTCCTCTATGCGGGGTCAATATTTAAACTAGTGCTGTCCACGAGATGGAAAATCTTATTTTTTTGCCTTATTCTGCAAATTTATGTACAAAATTTATGCTCAGATTTTCTTAATTTCATCAAGAGGTTATCAAAATACGTCAGCATCACGAGTGGTTTATTAAAGATGCTATATAACACGTCCATTTAGACAGCTCCCGTCTCTTTCAAATTCCACAAAAATAGTCTAACATGTTTGCACATCATTTGTTCATGTGTGCTCACTAAATTTTCGTTTTTGCACTACAGAAAGTGTGAGATATTGGCGTATCTAGTTTAGCCAGCCAGCCCTTCCATCAACGCCGATTGGCGCAAAAATGGTCTCAATCGTAAGTGCATCATTTGTGCACGTTTCTGCACAAAAATTCTCGTTTGTGTGCGAAAGGGAGTGTGAGATTTTGGTCTATTTCTATTTGGGCACCAGTTTCATCAAACTTACCGATTGGAGCCAAAATGGTTTTGGTTAGGTTTACGGCTCTTGGGTCTGGCTGAGAAGCAGGGGCGGATCCAGGGGGCGATCGGGGCGATTTTACCCCCCCCCCCCCCAGAAGAGGAAACTTTCTTATTTTATATATAAATAAAGCCCATCCGAGAGCTCTTAAAAGTAGTTCTGAGTAGCAGTATTACGACCTATCGCCCCCACAGAAGTCCGTCCTGGATCCGTCCCTGCCTAGATGGACTGGAACGATTGGAGTCAAATGGTTTTGGTTAGGTTTTCGGCTGTTGCGTCTGGCCTAGAAGAACTGGGACGTTGGAGCCAAAATGGTTTTGGTTAGGTTTTCGGCTCTTGCATCTGATCTAGAAGGACTGGGGCGATTGGAGCTAAGCTTTCTGTATTCATAGCTCTCTGGCCTATGATTAAAAGCCTAAGAAATAAACTTATTTGTTTATATATTCAAGTTCATTCTCCATAAAATTTATCATAGTGAAACAAAACTTACAGAATTTGCTCCGTTTGAACCTCTGACAAATAACATAATACTTCAGTTTTTCTTTTCCTAGTTAGCGGGAGCAGAAAGGGCATATTCTCGTATGTAATGTCGTGCTTCGACTCTTCGGCCTAGCATAAAATGAAAGAGATGACCGGAAAGAACTTGTAAAACCCATAATTCTTCGTCTTACAATTAAATAATACTAATAATACCATCCATTTATCTATACAAGAGGGATAGGTGGGCATAATCTATAAAATTTGTCCTATTGGAACATTTATGGTATTACATGGCGGAGTATGCTTCCCCTGCTCCTACCAAACAAGGATAAGAAAAATAGTATTTGCTTATTTAGAAGCAAAATACAGGAGTTTGAATCTTCTAGGTATTATTACACGTTAATACCACAAAAAAATGAAAAATACATGTGAATATAGAATAATTAATATACTATTTACAAATATGAAACCCCCTTGTCCTGGGAGCGGGAGCTCTTCAGAAGTACAGAAAATATTCCATTCCGGTACTTTAAGACGCCATACCCCTAATATAATTAAATATATTTAACAAATCGTTAAAGATTAAAATTTTAAAATTATTTTAAGAATAGATTTTAATTATGAAGTAGCTCAAGTGGTAGAGCGTTGACTTCGCATTCGGGAGGTCGTGGGTTTGATTCCCGCTGCCGACCATCCTGACTGTGGTTTTCCAGAGTTTCCCTCAGTCCTACCAGGCAAATGCTGGGATGGTACCTACTAAAACAGGCCCTGGCCAATACCTTCCCAAATTCTTTCCATTATTATTGTTGTTGTTAGATATCCAGTATAAAATGGTCTCTGAGCTGTATCTGGTGATTGTTAAATAAATAAAATAAATACAATTATTAAGAATAAATGTTAAAATTATTTTATTTTCACAGCGTAATGGCGAGTAAATTCTGTAACTTTTGTTCCATTTGGACAAGTTTTATGGGTCTTAACTCATGTCCCCTTCAACTCGTACATGTAAATATATAAGTGTATCATTATTGTTAGTTTGATTTAACTTGTAGATCGAAGAGCTATTGTTCCTATAAGTCCCAACACTTCTATACTAGAACCAAGAGCTGAATCATGGTATTACATGGAATGATTATATGCCCCCTTTGCTGTCGCAAATGGGAAAATTGAAAAATTATGTCATTTTTCAGAGCTTCATGGAGTGCAAATTCTGCAAAGTTTGTTTCATTATGACAAATTTTATGGCCCCATGTCCCCTTTTCTATATGTAAATAGATACGTTTTTTGGGGGGTGTTAATCGTAGAATAAAGGGCTATAGATACTACAAGTTTGGCTCCAGTCGACCCAGTCGTTAACCGAAAACTTAACGGAAGTCCATTCGCGCCATTTTGAAGGTGGTGTTCAAAAAGAGATACGCCCTTTTGTACGCATATGAGATTTTTTGTTGCACAAACATGCATAAACGATATACTAACGAATGAGACCATATTGGCACCAATTGGCGTTGGTGGGGCACCGATCGGCGTTTAGATACCCCCCCCCGTCCCACACACACAAATTAGTTTTTGAGTTCCTTAACATTGCTTTGTGAACAAAAGCCAGTTTTGCATACATACACAAACGTGCACAAACGTTTGAGACTAATTGCAATGACATTGCATATTTTTAAACGTTGATCAATGCTCGTAATTGTGTTCATGTAATCACGTTATCAGTTTATAGTTTCCATACTAGCTGTCACAGTGTTGGAAGTGGAAAACAAGCAGAGGCGGTATGTTTTATTACGATTTTGACTCGACATACCGGCTATATAAATGTTGAAATACAGTGAGATTATGTTGCCTAAAAGATTGCATTTCTATTTACATAATGACTGAAAACCGTAGGAGAGCTTCTCTGTAGTTCCGGGGCGGGGGAGCATGAAAGTACTTTGATTCCCCACCAACAACTTTCTGAAAAAAAAAATTAAAAAAATATCCCCTTATAATGTATTATAGAAAATTATACACAAAAATGCTCAAAACCCGAGTTTTATATTAACAATTTCCTGTAAGAAAACTTCCGGAAATCTTATTCGATTTAGGGGTAATCCAAGCCCCGAAAATCCGACCACCCCACAGCAGACAACCCCGAAATCCGACCATACTCAAAACAAGACATTTATTTGCATCAAGGCAAGATGACACACATATACTGTATAAGAAAGAAAATTAATGATACATCAAAATATAAACTAGATGAATTTCTTTGAATATAAATTCCTCGTGTTAAATATAAAAGGTATAGGAAAATGATAACAAAAATTTCTGGGTTATCAGCTTCGAAATTATTTTTATATAAAGAATAAAATCTTTTTACGTGAAAAGCTATTCGTCAATTACTGTGTATAAAAATTGATTTATTAAAGGTATTAAGAGTCTTCATCCCGGCGAAATTAAAATACCGCTAATTTTACAGTAATTATGTGATATCTTCAAATAGATAAAAGATAATTGAAATATGGAACAAGAGAGCCCTAGACAATATTATTTTGCGTGAGGTACCGTTATCACAAGTCACCTAGTGGCTTTCCGTTTTCAGATGTTTAGAAACGCGAAAATAAGTGCCGATTTTCAAAATGGCTCGAAATCGAAAGCAGATAAGTGAGTCGTGATAACGGTTTCTCATGTAAAATAATATTGTCTAGGGCGCTATTGTTCCACATTTCGATTATCTTTTATCTATTTGAAGATATCACATAATTACTGTAAAATTAGCGGTATTTTAATTTCGCCGGGATGAAGACTCTTAAGCATCTACTTCCAGTGACGGTATGTCTTGATCACTTATAAAGCAGAGGCGGTACGCCATCATCACTGTTAAACCAGAGGCGGTATGGCATACCACCGCATACCGTTTCACTTCGACCACTGAGCTGTCATGTAACACTTAAACAGCGTCTGAGATCTAAGATTGAGGTGAACTAGTGTAGGCTAGCCAACAAGACTCAAGAAATTTTTTTTCTTCTAGTCTCGAAAATGATTAGAGAACTGTCACCGTTTCTTGTCTCATCTCAAATTTGAAAATGTACTTCTCATCTCGACTTACTCAGAATTGAGACGAGACAAAAAGTTTCTCTTCTCGTGAGCAACACTCTTTTTAACCAGAAACGGTAACACATTTCTACTACAGCTCACAGATGACGAGAAGAACCCTAGCAGAAGTAGTGTGACCTAGGTATGGGCTCGCCCACTTTTTTCTCACGGCGGTTTCAAATGACACCACGGAATAGGACACAGATAACTTTACCCGGAGTGACAGACGACATCTAAGTATAGATCACACCTCAAAAACCGAAAACGGATCTGACTGTGTCGTTGACCTTTCCCCGCTACCCCTGTTTTATGGTTCTTCTCTTCATCTGTGAGCTGTTCATTTGATTTCAACGCAGACATTAGAACCGAGATTGACCATATTCTTGAAATGATAAACTCATATGAAAAACCTTACACGCTATCCGTTACTGTTATTTAGCTCCACGGCGATCAATATTCATACCATAAACCGTTGCAGTTACCAGCGACCGTTATTTTGCTCTATGGCCATCAGTATTTTATCTATGGCGATTGTTTAGCAATCTTGTGTCCTTCTAAATTATTTAGTAGCTACGTACAAATCTAATCAATGTTTTATTTATTTTTTGAGGAAAACGTTTTTGTGTAAATTTGGCTGTTCGCGTTCTTTTCTCAGTATTGAACTCCCTCTAGGCTAAATGGTTAGCGTAAGCACCTAAAAAGTTGGAGACCTTACAACGACTCACCAAAGGTAGTCGTCAACCCTGGTTCGGCTAATAATATAAGTAAATCTTTAGTGGCAGTAATCGTTTACACCTTAAAATATCTTCCGGAATAATGTTCACTAGTATTATCACCTTTTCTATTGAAATTACAAGTTCATGATAAGTGTTAGATGATTTATTCGTTGATTCTCTTTTAACGTATATTTACACAAACTGACTTGCAATCAAAACATGTTAATTATATATCTATAAACAACTACATAGCAACCAACTATACAATAATAATGTATCTTTCTTATATCTTAAAAAAACATTCTTCTTTTGTTATTTTTAAGTAACATTATATCAGGTATAGTGCTTGTGTAGAAGTACTTTCTGCCCAAGATACAAGTAATTATCAACCGATACAAAGTATCTCGTTGTATAAAATGTCGCCCGATGATGGGACTGAATATAAAAGTTACAAGGTAGCTTGACTTTTATATTTAAGAACCACTGGTCCGTTTATAATAATGGTATTCTATTAATTGTGTCCTTTACATTTTGATCGCCCCTCGTATATAACTTTATTAAATTTCCTTCATATAAATACATTTATAATAAGTCTTTTATTCCTTTAATATTTATCTTTTATTATAAAAACGTCGTCGCTTACTAATATAATCAACGAAGGGTACGAAGTCAAAAACGTAAGAAATAATTTCATTTTAAAACACATTACAATGATCAACAGATTCAATCATTATTAAAAACGGTGATGTTAACAATGTTTGATCTTTCTAGGGCGCATTATATAACAACTACGTTAGATGATAATTTTAATGTATACATCGTATCAATGAGGCGTCAGAATACAGAAGAATCTTATTCGAGTAACATATAAGGTGGCGCATGTAGACAGTCGTCGGATAATTAGCTTAATAGAATGAACCTTATACTTAACATAATCCTTGATAATTAAGTTTCAACACAAATCAATATAATATAAATAACCTTTGCTTTTAATCAATTATGAAGCGAATTATAATTCTTCACATTAACAAGAAAGAATTAAAATCATTTGAAAATTATCATTTATTGAAACAAACGTGATAAAGTATCTAAAAGTCATAAGGGTTTTTTTTTGGGTACGGGAATAGGGTAACATTGAAATTTTTATTCATCTAATTGCTTTATCCTTATAAAATAAGTTCCTACTCCCAGCCATTAGAGGGTTACGCCCTCTCTTTGGCATAGGTTACAGTACGTATTGGTGTTGCTAATACAAGTACAATAGATTAAGGGTTGTTTTCATTATTGACATTAACACATAAATTTGAAGATAAATGTTCATAAGAATCTATAACTGATATGGGCTTAACCCTTACTACATCAACTGCAGTCAGTTTAAATTCGTACTTGCATATGATTCTAATAAAGTACATTGTACTGCACAATCGTGATTATGTTCCGCATTATTTTGTACATGAATTGCATCATTGTTTTGATTTTGATACGAAGTGCCATCTCTTGAATTACGATTACGTCTATCCATGTAGTTTACTGTATTTCTGGAATTTCGCCATGCATTTCGACTGTTTTTGAGTCTACTTCGGTTAAGTGATCTGACATAATTATTGTCACGATTAGTTAGGTTAGGTGGATTCTCAACATATCTTTGTCTATTTTGCTCGTTCTGATTGTTTAAATTTGCTCGATTTAGGTTATGTTCCATATTGTTCACATTACGGATATTTAGATTACGAACAGGTACAAGGTGATCTGAATTGTTTTTAATTTTACCTACTCCCGCTTGATGATTCAGTGCCTGGTATTGAGTTTCATAACATTGGACAAGCATTAATAAGTGATTAAAACTCATGCACTGCGTAGAAAACAGGATCTGTTGTAATTTAAACGGTAGTAGATTTCGAATAGATGCAATCACTCTAGATTCCGATTGCAACGGATTTACGACTTTTAATTCGTTATACGTATTTACAACAAAATCAACAACAGATTTGTGCAAACAAGGATTAAAAGGTTGGTTTCTAATTGTGGCATCTCTGTTTGCAAGTAAAAAGTCGTTTTCGTAATTTGCAATCAGCGCGGCTTTGAATTCCTCATATGTATTGACGTGATCTCGTACTGCTTTAAACCATAAAGAACATGGTGGGAGTAATAAATGAGGGATTAGTTTCATATATTGCGATTTATCTATACACATTATACTGCACTCATCCTGAAATTTTTCTAGGAAAGAAGTAGCATTTTCATTACATTTACCACTAAACTTACTCATAGCACGTATTTCGCTCATATTTACACTTAACTTTACATTCCTTTCACCATTTCGTGTTCGCGTTGAGTGACAATTTCTACCTACTGCGTTATGCGTAGTTCCACCATCTCTTTTCCGCCCATCTGTATTCCTTGGATGAATTCTTTCCAAAATAATGTCCTCATCGGATGGATTACTTGAAGAAGAGATAACGTAAGGTCCACGTTGATCTGCTGCGGGTGAATGCGAGGTCATCTCTTGTGAACAAGGGAACTCCAAACGATCATTAACCATGTTGTTATGATATGCGTTGTCCTTAATCTGTAACGTCCTAATTTCCTCTTGTAAGGTAGATATCAATTGAGTATTTGCACGTATTTGGTTAGAATTATCTGTGACCTGAATCTTTTGCTGATGAACAGAAGATTCTATTACTTCCAAATCCTTTTTTACACAATTGACTTCTTGGATTACATGGTTGTAATTATCCTGGCAATCTTCAGATAATCTTTTTAGCTTTTCATCAAACTGTAATGTGATGTCTCTCACCGCCTGGATAACAGATTGTTTCGTCTCTTCTGATTTTTGATCTATTTGCTCTAATCTTCTACTCAATTCTTCTGACTTATGCTGGACCGTTTGTTTTAATTCGTTGGACATCTGAGCCAAATTTTGCTTCATGGCTTCTAAATCGTCTTTTCGGCTTTGTTCCTGTCGCTGTAATGCCATTAAAATTTTGTCTTCTAATGTCAACATTTCGGGTGTAATGGGAGCTATATTTTGCTCGTTGTTAACACTGTCAACAGTTTCATTTTCTACTATCTCACCGATCATAATTTTTCTTGTGATTACTCTGCCACTTCTGAGAATAGTTGAGTTCGTATTCATGAACCTTCTTACAGATGTAAATTCACCCTTACTTTAGACTTCGGGATATGAATTTACAAGAATCCCGGGTGAGGTAAACCAAAAATTTTACAACGACTCACCAAAGGTAGTCGTCAACCCTGGTTCGGCTAATAATATAAGTAAATCTTTAGTGGCAGTAATCGTTTACACCTTAAAATATCTTCCGTAATAATGTTCACTAGTATTATCACCTTTTCTATTGAAATTACAAGTTCATGATAAGTGTTAGATGATTTATTCGTTGATTCTCTTTTAACGTATATTTACACAAACTGACTTGCAATCAAAACATGTTAATTATATATCTATAAACAACTACATAGCAACCAACTATACAATAATAATGTATCTTTCTTATATCTTAAAAAAACATTCTTCTTTTGTTATTTTTAAGTAACATTATATCAGGTATAGTGCTTGTGTAGAAGCACTTTCTGCCCAAGATACAAGTAATTATCAACCGATACAAAGTATCTCGTTGTAACCTGGGCTCGATTCCCGGCAGAAAATCATGTGGTTCGGATTCCACGTTAAGCTGTAGGTCCATATCCCATATAGCCTTGCTGCTGAAAGGGATACTAAACTATAAATCAAATCAAAACCAGACTAATTTTTGGAGTATCGCAATTTTCTCTTTATATTTTGGAATTTGCTTCTTCTACAGTTTTAAATTATTTCCTCGCGTAATACACTTCCAAACCTTCTCTATTCTAATTTCATTTAGTCCAAATTGACTCTGGCTGGCTGGCAGTGCCGGACTATGCTCGCGTAGTGGAAATGTGATTAATTTTCTTTAATTTTACGATGGCAGGAAAAGGCAGAACCTTGAGAAAACACACGTTCACGATGTTATTGAACACAAACTCACATGGGCTGGGATCGAACCAGAATCTCTTGAATAGAAGAGGTTAATGTTGTACCACTGAAATACCATGTCACTGACAGTGGGGAGTAGAATATCCAGTTCGCGGTGGCTCAGTGGTAGAGCGTTCACCTCTGATGTCTTGGGTCCGTGGTACGATCCCAGCTCGCGCCAAGTGAGCTTTGTGGTGGACAAACACCGTGTACGTGGGTTTTCTCGGAGTTCTCCCGTTTCCTCCCACTTTCTTCATTCCACCATTTCATTCATTTCTCATCATCACCGCCTCCTTTAGCCTAGCCGACATAAACGTAAAAGTTAAAGATTTCATTGCGTTTCATTTTAGAATGTCCAACTTCTAATACAAGAAAATGTACCTTACTTGGTATGATTTATATATTATAAAGATAGGTCTTTTTACTAGACTTGTTTTTGAAAATACATAGCTTGTTCCATCCAGAAATTCTAGTATAGTCTTTTAAAAAAGAAAATAAAAGAATAAAGAATTAAAATAAAATCTTTTTTTTTTTTTTAAGTTCCTTCCTTCCTTCCTCAACATTTCTTAACCTGAAGGTAACTTTCGCTGCATCCCAAAGTACTCGTATACCATCAATCTATTTGTTTATGTCGTAACAGAATTAGCCATAAAATAAACAGACACACACAGATACGAAGACAAGTTCGTCAAAAGAAAATTAAAGCAAGTTTCTGACTTCTTGTATAACTAAGTGAACAAATTCGTGATGTAACTTTCTTTCTCAGCTGGACTTTCCCGCCTTTAGAGATGACCCCATCATCCAACACCGAACTAAAAATGCCTACTGGGGAATTCTTTGCAAGTAGCTCATCTTGGACGGTTGCACTAGTAAACAGGAAGCCAATGGTTCCGCCTTTAAATGAAGAAATATGATGTCGTCACAAGCGAAAAAAAAAAAAAGTTTTTTACATCCATGTTCAATACTATGATGAAGCTTTGGCGTTTGACATTCTTGCTTGGAAACTAAATGCTAGTTGGTTAATTGAGAATTTCATGACTCTTTTCATCATCAAAGTTTTGAAATGAAATGAAATGAAATCTGTAAGTTTTACGTCCCACGGTTATGCCGGTTAGGCTAAAGGAGACGGTGATAATGAGAGATGAGTGAAATGGTGGAATGAAGAAAGTGGGAGGAAACGGGAGTACCCCGAGAAAACCCACGAGCACGGTGTTTGTCCACCACAAAGTTCACTTGGCGGGGGCTGGGATCGAACCCGGGACCCCAAGCACCAGAGGTGAACGCTCTACCACTGAGCCACCGCGCCCCCCATCAAAGTTTTGAGATATTGATTTATATGTTATCGGTGGTTCAGAGCCACAAGTGTTCCGACTGGGAACTGAACCCTAGCTTTCAACACATTAAATGTATGAATGCTATTTACCCACTGTACTCAATAATTTTGATTTTGATTCTATTTGATTTTAGCATCCCTTGCAGCAGTGAGGTTATATAAGACGTGAACCTATAGCTTCATGTGGGATCCGAACAGGGCCGGATTAATCCATCTGGAGACCCGGGGCTGAAAAATATATGTGGCCCCTAATTCATTTCTGTGAAAGTACAGTAGGAATGGTATGGGAATACAAATAGTTCTACGACATCAACCATGTCATCCATTAGATGATTTTGTTCCTAATGGGAAACTCATCCGTGGGTAAGCGGTTAGCATACGCGCCTTTGGCGTCGGAGACCAGAGTTACATTCGCGGCGGGAGCTCATGTGGTTCGGATTCCACGTTAATCAGTAGGTTCCGTCTCATATAGCCTCGCTGATCAAAAAAACGTTAAACTTAAAATCAACTCACCTATACCTAATGGGACTTTGGATGTGAATGTAACGAACGAAGAAATTTGTTTCATATTTTTGATCATATTTTATCTTATGATGATGATTGTATCTCGTGTTATATCTTTTTAGACAGTCAGTTGAGATTTTAATCAGAATGGAGGCCCCATCGATCTGGAGGCAGGTTCTACAGCCCCTCCCCCCGAATTGCCTCCTTAATCCGGCCATGTATCCGAACCTGATAAGCTCCCACCGGGAATCGAATCCAATTCTCGTGTACTCAATTACGGAAAAATATTGCAACTTACGTAAATAGACTGCAAAGTAAGTGGGTTAAAAGACTGAAGGTTCATCGTGCTGCAGAGGCATATAATACTCAGATGACAAATAAAGAAATTAATAAACCCACAAATAATAGGGTTTGGAGTTTAACGACCCTTTTTCATACCTAAGTTGTATGATACATGGACCTATAGCTTAGTGTGGGATCCGAATCACATGAGTTTCTATTGGTAATATAACCCGAGGTACCCGACCCACACCAAAGCCGTGTACATCAACTTTATAGTCATGAGAAAGCTTTAATACAAGTACATGAAATCTTTCAGTTTTACGTCCGAGTTTATTTATTTATTTTTTTTTTTTCTGTTTAGGCTAAAGCAGGAGGATGGTCAACGAAAGGTGAATGATTATGAAAGAACCTATGCCATGAAAATGTGAAAGAAAACGGGAGAACTCCGAGAAAACACACAGATATGATATTATCCACTACAAA
This sequence comes from Thermobia domestica, assembly GCF_964235325.1. Taxonomy (NCBI): domain Eukaryota; kingdom Metazoa; phylum Arthropoda; class Insecta; order Zygentoma; family Lepismatidae; genus Thermobia; species Thermobia domestica. Next base: position 67,590,100 of record NC_137456.1, read on the forward strand.
ATCACATGAACCCGGCAGGGGCGGATCCAGGGGTGGCGATCGGGGCGATTGCCCCCCCCCCCCCAGAAGAGGAAACTTTCATATTTTATATATATAAATAAAACCCATCCCAAAGTTTGGAGCCCTTTAAAGTAGCAGTATGACAATCCACCGCCCCCCCTAGAAGTCGGTCCTGGATCCGCCCCTGGAAGCCGGATTAAAAAGGATCTTGTTTAACCAGAACCAGGTGAACGCTTTCCCAGTCAGATACTGTAATTTTCCATAAATCTACAGTAGATACTATCCAATCAAAGTCAATCCAGTAAATACCCACTCCCTAACTTCTACATTTATATTACCTTCGCGAATAAAGTGGTTAGTATTAGCTCTTTAGGTCTAAAGACCTAGCTTCAACTCCCAAAGAGAACTCATAGTCTGAATTCCATGTTAAACTGTAGGTCCGTATCTTATATAGCCTTACAATATAAGCTGAGAAGAAATGTTAAACTACGGCTAATGCGTCAAAATTATTTCCAGAGACTTCACAATTAGAACACTATTCATGAAGTAGGGTAAGGGGGTACAATTTCGAACACTTTAGAAACTTTTTTTATTTTTGAACAAACTAGATGGAAGAACAGGATAATTTTTGGTAAATACAAAGTTTGTAATCTATGTGTTGCGTTACAGAAATATTAAGAAAAAAGCTCTGTTACAATGTCCATAAACATAATTTATTTGTTAGCACAGAAACGTTCAGATTTGTACCACATCAGGTACAATTTCGATCACATTCATTTTCCACAAATAAATTATTTCTTACCTTGTGCAACCTCACACACTTCATGATACCACACTTGGCAAGACTGGCATAGTATCCAGTCGCCTTTCACGAGGGACTCTTCACTGTAATAGCTCAACTGGCAAAAACCGCATATGTCCTCATTTGTTGTAGTTAATGCCCTACTTCTTTGCGGCTGTCTTGTAACTTGAAGCTTCTTTCCTGCAGTAGGCCGGTTAACAACCCAGGATTTCTTAGCCTGTACTTCAACAATGTGAGCGTTGCTTGTAAGATGGAGCGAGGTTAGGAGTTTTCTTTTACGTGTAGAAGGTTTCCTCTCAATGATTTTGAGGATATTACGAACCAAAGCATTTTCCAGAGAATCGGAGGGTTTTGGTATAGGTAAGAGAATGATAGGTTTGTCTTCGTCTTGTGGCATAGGAGAACCTGTGGTATTTGGTGTAGGTGAGATAATAGTGGGCCTATCTTGATCTTGTGACGTAGGAGAATCATCAATTTTCGATGTTCCTGGTGCAGAAATGTCATTAGTTTCAGTGTTGCTCCTAGACTGATTTTTTTTTCTTCCGAAGACGATACGAACAGGAGGGAAGGAGAAAATTTGGACTTTGGAACAACGTCGTTCGAAAAGGGCATGATTCCAGTACACACAAAATCTTTTATGGCCGTGCCAACAGAAGCTGCCTCGTTCCAAGCCTCGCAAAAGAGAAGATTAAATCTGAGCTTCGACAGAGCCTCGTTGGGATGACGATGTTGCCAGTTTGCTGCTTTTCTGTGGCAGTGTGCCTTCAGAGACTTCAACAAAGTTCTATCTAAAGGTTGAAGAACGTGCGTACTATGAGGTGGTAAACCCACTAGCTCGATCTCATTCTCCTGGCAGAATTTCAAGGCATTGAAATTGGTGTGGTTTCCATGATTGTCCAGTATAAGCAAAACTTTACCAGGAGTTTTGTATGTACAAAAATGTTTCAACCACCTAAGGAAAAGACTTTCGTTGATGTAGCCAGACTCGCTCAACTCCACAACTCTGCAAGGTGGCAAATCATCATTGAATTCCGAGTACATTCTGACACCTTTAAAAATGATCATCGGTGGAATGTAAGAGCCAGAAGCATTGCAGCAAAACGACCGTCACGTTTTCTCCTTTTTCAACGTTGGTTAGTGACACGATCTCACGCTTTCCTTTTTTGACTTACTATTTCCATGGATCTGTTATTCAAGCGAATACCAGTCTCATCCATGTTGTATATGCATTGAGGCTTAAACAAATTAAAGTCATTCATTATACCTTTCACAGGCACGTAGCCAAGGGGTGGGTCCGGGGGGTCCGGACCCCCCCCCCTTCGGGACCAGAAAGGAAAAAAAATAAGGAAGGATGCAAAAAAGAAACAAGGGAAAGAAGAATCAGCGTTAAAAATATACAACTACAGCAAGCGTTTGGTTACTCTTTCTTCTGAGTAGCAATGTGTGGAGCAAACTGGGGCTCAAGTATAAAATTGATATCATTGTAACGGAGCATTCCGAATTCCATCTAGCTTCATGTTAATCCTACGACTACAAATCACGATCGATAAACCGGTTCGATCAGATAGACTCTCAGGTAGAACTTAAGAAATGCCCAAAATCACCAATAACATGAGCGTGGCAACTGAATCCATTTTATATAATGTCTACTGCCGAAAGAGATTTTGTTGCTATCCTTAACGATATTAAACGATGATAAGAAACAGAAGAAGGAAGACAAGAAGAACCGAGTTCGAATGACCTCAAAAGACTATCTTTTTCAATATTTTTTTTTATATTCTTTTAGTCGAGATTTCTCCATAGTTTGTTATTAATATACTTACTAACATATTCTCATTTTATTGTCCTAACAAACCAATATGTGTACGTTGCCAGTAAAATAGTTCAGATTGATCGAGCCTCTGGTGTGTAACCACAGTATATCATGTCAGCCCCTCCCCAATATATGTTGTCAGTAAAATCATTTAGAATTATCAAGCCCCTTGTGTGATACCCATAATATTTTGTCACGGACCCCCCCCTATTACAAAATCCTGGCTACGTGCCTGCCTTTCAGAATTCTAAAGTATTTCCTCACTTCTTCTTCATTCATACCTGCAGCTCTAGCTCTCGATAGTCCTTCTGGTTTCCTCAAACTTATGTTTGGGTGCCTTTTCATAAAGGCTTTGAACCAGTCATGACCAGCTATCTTCACATCTGGATTCCATGGGTGCCGAACTCCACAGGCCACAGCCATATCAAAAGCAGCACATTTTACTTGCAAGGGTGTAAGTCTTAATCCTCTGTTCTCGAAACACACTAACCTATTCACCAAAGCCTTCTCAGTTTCTTCCGATAGTACTGTGGGATGTCCAATTTTGCCTGTCAACCGTGGAGTAAATCCAATCTGTTTTTCCTTTTCCTTGCCTACACGGCCATGAAGAGTGTCTAGTGGAATGTGATACAATGCCGATGCTCCTCTTAACGATAAATCACCCGATAAGACGCTCTTCACTGCTGTTGCCATATTAGAAGGATCCCACAAAAGACGCTTCTTCTTTTCAGTTTTCCGTCGTGGCATCTGTAATGACAAAACATGAAAAGCACACTAAGAATGCTAGCAAAATTGGCTGATATGTACCTTGAACCTAGTGTTCAGAATTGTACCTTATTGGTGTTCGAAATTGTACCTTTCGCTATACTTTATCTGCGACTAAACAGTTACAAATGCTGCTCATAGATGCCATCTGGTGTACCATGCTTGTTTCTATCATGGACCGTGCAACATGCTACAGTAAACTAACAACCAACATTTCGCAATTTAAAGCAACAATACAAGTTCAAACAATGAGCTATTTTATAGTACGACATTTTCTATGGTTGATATACATACCTTTGCTTGAAGAATAATTTCTGTACGGCCTCAACAAACACCTAAACACAAAACTCTATCAGAAACAAACAAGCACAGGAGTCACAGTCAACGCCATATTCTTCACTCAGTGTTGGAAACTGTTGTATTTCGAAAAATGGTGCAAAAGCTTACAGTGTTCAGAATTGTACCTGTTCGAAATTGTACCCCCTTACCCTATATATATTTCCCATGCAATCGACATTTTCCACCTATTTCAGACAACTCTGTTTTAGTGTTACCATGATATTTGTTGGCTTATAGATATATATATTAGTGAAGTTCCATTTTTTTTCTTAAGTGAAGTTCCATTTTTTTTTCTTAAGTGAAGTTCCATTTTTTTCTTTTAACTTTTCTGTTTACATGTTTGCTTATCAATCTTCGTGTACTTTACAATATTTGTTAACTTTACAGTGATAAATATACTCGCTTTCTCATACCTAAAAAGAATCGATTCACTCCGTTTCATGAAAAGTATAACACCCATCTTCAAAGTAAAATTTACCACTACTTGTTCAATCAAGTAACACCTCTTTTTTTAAAAAATGAGAATATAAGTTAGGATAGTGGCGTACGCAAGGGAAGGTCTGGGATTTTAACCCTGTCCCTTTGAGCAAGATATTGTGAAGAAATAAATATTTATCACGTTAAGGTATGTATAAAAATACTAGAATTATATGAACTTAAGACCTTCAACCTCTTCCCTTAACGAACTTCTGCTTACGCCACTGAGGTAGGATAAACTCCAAAAAATTATAAAAATGTGTCATCCTTCTTGACTTGATTGTCAGAACAGGCTTTTCTGAGAGGATGCCTTAAGGCGTCTCCCGAAGAGGAAACACGGCAAAAGATATGCTTCAGTGCTTTCATTCATGAACGTCGGACTTGCTCTCACGACGGAAGTCTATTGCTATAATTTGTACTTTATACCATTTACGTCAATAAATTGAGTTGTCTGCAAGTGAGCGGTGGAATCCATATAGAATACAACTTCCTTACTTCTGTCATAACGCAAGCAGGGTGATCTTCATCTTTGATACGAAGAGTTTTAGGTTCAGTTCCAAAGTATGTGATTTTATAATAGCGCGGCTGCTGTTTCACGTTGTGTGGTTCTGCACCCCCCCCCCCCCGAAAAAAAGTATTTAATTAGGTTACTCTTTAATGAAAACTACCATTGTTATTTATAGCAAAATAATACTGACACAACTTTCAAGAACTCCATTTACATCAGGCAAATGCCGGGATGGTACCTAACATACAGGTCCCAGGCTGCTTTCTTCCTTCCCCATTCCTTTCTTCTGCCCCCTTTCCCCGGGTAGTGTGATCGACGAGGAACGTCATCAGGGGCACACACACCCTCAAACTCCACCGGGTCCGAACCCGCTCAAACTTCCTCGACATACATTAGTACCGGTACACTTTCCTAATAAAACTACTTATTTAGCAGAAAAATTATTGATGTAACCTATAGTCCAAAGATTTGATGGAGGCGTATAGTTTGTAAATCCGCCATCTCCATTTTTTTTTTTTTTAAATAGATAAGTAGATTTACTGGTATTCCTTTCCATGCCCGACACGATGAGAGAGATTTTTGTCATTTGGTAGTTATAATGAATGTTCAAAAAGCAGGAAAGTATTTCTAGAAAGAAAATTTTATCTCACATAAACTCTGAGTTATCAGTTTTTCCTGTTTTTCTCGAAACCTTTTATGAAGGAGATGGCGGATTTAGGAACTATAAGCCTCCGCGGTACTCTTACTTTTCATATACTAAAAACAAACTAGCTCTATCATTTCTATCATTTTTTTCATAGAATAAAGGTGGCACCACTTAATTATTACTTATAGTATTTTCGGATGCAGACCTGTTCAATAACATAGACGTAATGTCTTGCAGTATTGGACCTTCTCCCCCAAATTTTTAACTCTCCCAACAAAAAATTCTGGGTGCACACTGCACACCTGGGCGTCATACCTCATAAAATGCCTAAGCCTAACTAAATATGCTGAAAGCCCAGTAATTTAATTTCTATTCCTATACAAACACTGCAACGAAGAGAACGATCGCGTCGTCTGTGTAAGCCTGCCATATTTTCCTCATAAGAATACGGAACACTTTTGATCCCCCCCCCAAAAAAAACAACTTTGCAACACAATGTATTTTTGGAATCATTTTCACTTCATTATTTGAAATGAATACAAAGAAATAATAAACAATCTGTAGTGCAATCTTTTCGTAGGAAATTTTATGCTTCTGGAGAACTCTCTCATGAGTGTTTTGCATTTACATGAGATTTTATTTGAAAATACTATCCAAATAATGTGCTATTTAAGAATCTAACAGACGAAAAAAATATGAATGTCCTGCAAAGTCACAATAGTGCGCGTTTTAGAATAACTCAAGAAAATAATAATAATAATAATAATAATAATAATAATAATAATAATAATAATAATAATAATAATAATAATAATAATAATAATAATAATAATAATAATGAAATTTTACTCATACATTGTCTTGCTGATATCGATAAGCTGATATTGAGGACAGAAATGGGACGGGATTAATTACGGGACATTTGCCTGTCTCGACTAAATTGACGGGGACGCGGGACACTCAGGCTCAAAAGCGGGACTGTCCCGTATTTTACGGGACGTATGGCAGACGTAGTCTGTGGTCGTTTGAGTTCAACAAACGCACCGATTAACAAGAAGCATATATATGACATAGAGCTCTATTCCCTAACATGGAAAAGCTCATAAATACTTCGATCACTTCTATCTTTTCATATTGTGGACAAGTAGTTGCAATCACTTGACAACCGGAAAATGAAATTAAATCTTTGAGTTTTACGTCCCACGGTTATGCCGGTTAGGCTAAAGGAGACGGTGATGATGAGAGATGAGTGAAAATGGTGGAATGAAGATAGTGGGAGGAAACGGGAGAACCCCGAGAAAACCCACGAGCACGGTGTTTGTCCACCACAAAGTTCACTTGGCGGGGGCTGGGATCGAACCCGGGACCCCAAGCACCAGAGGTGAACGCTCTACCACTGAGCCACCGCGCCCCCCACACTTGACAACCGGGTCCACTTTTGGTAATAGTTACGAATGTCTTCATTTCACAGCGCTTGATTTAACTATCCCGTCATGACAGAGGGGATTGGTTCCAGCAGCCTGAAAGAAAGCGAAGAATCGGTGACAACCCACAAACACGCTTCGATAAAAGAATGAATAATCGTATGATGAGTACATAGAACAAATTATTTACATAAGGACAGAGATACAGGTATTTAGTTATAAATTTAACCTAGAAATGACAAGGTGAGCCTTTGAGTTTTATGACCACTACATTTCTTACGTAGCAGTCTTGAATAAAGTCAAACACTTCTACTTTCTTTTTGACTTCTTATAGTATATTCCTTCGAGGTAATCTTCTTTCAACTTGAATGCTTTTAATTATTTTTTTTAGATTAAAAATTGTTTCTAATATTGACAAGATGTTTCTGAGAGGCTCAATTGAAAAGTCAATATTTTTCCTTCAAATTCCTTATCGTTATAATTTTTAGGTAGTCACTAGATGATAGTATGAACGATTGAACATAATGTAGTGATTATATTTTCATTTTATGATGATTCAGTTATTCGAAGTTCAAGTTATTTGTTGGTAGATCATTATTGACTGCAGTCTTTTTCGGTGGAAAATGTGTGGTAACTTTTTATCCAGTTCTACAATCTGATTACAAAACACTGGCAGAAATTAACTAACATAACATCTTCAAATACATAAAATAGTGCAATGGCAGGTAAGAATTTTCAGTTTCAATCAACTTACCTATATGTTACAATATTTATAGACTTACAGCAAGAATGCTCATATAAAGTTATGCTATACATCACTGCGTCTTCTTTACAATATACTGTACCTGCATAATATACCAGCAGATCAACATGCCCAGTGATGCCAACCCGTGGGAAAATTCCCATATTGTTGGGATTTATTGATGATTTCTCGAAATTGGATAAAGGGCATTTTCGTAAAAAAAAAAAAAAAAAAAGGCAGAATTTATGAGATTCAGTGGCGTATTTAAGGGGGACTGCCAGGCTTAAGCCCCCCCCCCCCCGACATCTTACTTACTATAGTAAAGTAAATGAAATATTTCGCAGAGTTTTCACATTTCCAGGCAAAGCTTCCCCCCGAAACAAAATCGTAAATACGCCACTGATGTGATTTATCATATATTTATTCCATTGACGCTAACAAAACTGTCGTGTGAGCGAGTAGAAATTGAGCCTTCAATAAAGGTAAAACTAATGCTGTCAAATTTTGTTAGTACAAAATGCATGTGAGTGTTACAAGTAATTTAAGCAGTAACTTCTGAATTAAAAAAAAAAAAAATAGGCTCCATGGAAAATTAATTTACCCTGGTATTAAAGACAAATAAAAAATTAAAAGTAGAATTAACAGAAGATGGTAAAACGAGAAACGTCAATTTCCAAAATGTTCCAAACGAAATAAGTGAAAAGTGAAGTTTCTCTATTTTTATTACATTCATTGAAAGACCATGGCACAAAAACGTGAAGGGAATACCAAACTCATAACAAAATGTACTTATTTTTTATCAGTATTTTCAAATTGTCTCTTTCAATTAAGGAATATGCCTGTTCATAAGCTTTTTTATATATGTATATAAACGAAGACGATCGGAATTTTTGGATCATGCACTCATATTAATTTCTCTCTTCATGTTTTATTAGTATAGCGTGGGAAATTCAAGAGCAGAATGAGAATTTTTGCCTCTAGAGATGGGATTTTATAACGTTTTTTGGTTGGCATCACTGACCATACCACACTCTTCCGTCACTAACTCACCCATCAGCTTATTCATCATGTTTTTCCATCATAGCACTGTCTCTCTACACCACTAATAAAGGCTCCCCATACGTCTGTCATTAATCCAGAGCAGGGGCGTCATTTAAGGGAGGAAGGAGGGGGCAATTGCCCCCTCTAGGAGTTTGAGGAATACATATGTATACTTTAACCGATTGACTACTAATATGCTAGTACAAAGCAAGAACAGCGCAAAGCAAGAACAGCCCAGAGCTCAGTTATGATTCAATACATTTTGAATTTGCGTCCAGTGGCGGACCTAGTCCGGGGCCGGGGGCTAAGCCCCCAGTATTTTGAATGACAAAAATAATTTAACCTATTATTTATATATTTTGAAAGTTTATAGTAAACTCATAATATACTTATCATAGTCTCAGTTTTGTCTGACCCCCCCCCCCTTAAGTGCTTACTTTCTAGGCAAGACCTAGAATTTTCACTGAATGATTTATTTTACGTTTCTCTAAATCATACATATTGAAAATATGTAATTTAACAAATATTTTAATAAAAAGCAACTGCAGGTATATACGCCAGTGCAGCTAAATATGCCAAGTGTTCAGTGCCGGGACGTTTCCGACGAAATCCGCTAAATTCGTCTCCAATATATGCCACGGTCTTGGACAAGTCCGATTTGACGAATACTCCGGAAGACAGCGCTGAGACCACCACGCTGTGCAGTGTTGTTTGCTTCGGGAGAGCTCCGTGGAAGGACGTTATTATTTCAATAGAGGTAAAAATCGTACCGTGCTAACTCAGAACAATGCTGATTGTTTACAGCAATGTACGTCTTATCTTGAGTCCCTGTAGGAACACTTTGCTTGTAAGTGTAATTTCAGTATTTGTGATTCCATGGCTACTAAATCAATACCAAGCATAGTGCAGCGAAATACGCCAGGGCTTGCGCAGGACTGACTGCAGAAGACAAAGATGTTTTCATTTGTCCCACATGTTCCATGTAATATCGGTGCAGTTTTTTTTAAGTCACAGTATCACGTGACACTGTTTATCTTCATATCGGCTAAAATTAAGAATGCGCACGAGACAAGATTTGTAGCTGTCTCGTCTCGAAAATGTACTGTAAAAGTGATGTCTCGACTCGAAAAATGTATGTTTCTCTATTGGAACAGCCGTATCTCGACTCGAATTTTGTCAGGAAAATCCTGTCTCGACTCGTCTCGTGCGCATCCCTAGCTAAAACTTTTCAGTTTGGAACTTCATTTCAACTTTGGAGATTACCGTTTTTACATTTTATCTTTTTATCTTCATCTTACACTTTGGTTATTCTATTTTTTTGCTTCAGCCATATTGTGTAGTAATATTCGAGTTCGTATAACACAGACGATGTAAGCAGTTGCAAGATTTATTACAGGCTTCTAATAGTATCCTAGACTTGGCGTAATTACTTGCACGTGTTTGTAAATACGCCACTTTGTAACTCTATTTTCGTTTACCTTGGGTGCAAAATAGAAGTGAGTAGCATCACTGTCACATTTTTTTCTACACACGGAAAAGGCTACTCTGCAACACATATATTTCGTACTTTGTGTTTCATGAAAATTAAGACCATAAAAAAATGAAACACCCTTAAAATGGCGTATTTACCTGCACCTACCTTAATACCATTATTTCATATAATATGTGTTGATAGCATTTTTTTCAAAATTAGAAAGATTAGTTTCTCAAAAAGATGTAAAAACAGTATTTCTAACGCTAGTAAACAGGAATATAGTTGCTAACAAGTATGTACACAGATTTATAATAAAATAGAAACATCCACCTCCGGATGGTAGTGAATATTTAAAACACGTATGTGAGCCTCAGAAACTCACTTTGTCATGATTCGTCATAAAATTAGCTTGTCATTTCTAGGGCTAATGAAAACAGTTGGAATTGGAAACACTTCGGATGTCGGGCTGCCAATGATCAGACAGCGACTTCAGCGCCGAGCTACTAAACGGTTAACGTACGCACTCTTAGCTTCGGAGACCGGGATTCGGTTCTCAGTGTTTCGGATCCTATGTTAAGCTGTAAGTCCACGTCTCATATAGCCTCGCTACTGAAAAGGACGCTAAACTCAAAATCAGATCAAATCAGAAACAGTAGAACTACGTGAGGAGCACTAGAACAACAATGTGCATTGTACTGAGCAGATAGCGATAGTATAAAATGGTCGACCTCTCTGATATTCAGACAGCATACATTTTGGCGTTCAGTGATATGGTGCGAGCGTGACGAAAATGGTAAGTATGTTGGGTGTGCTGCATGGGACAACGTCGAAGGTGGTGACGACCCTACAATACTCATGGAAAATTTCATATCGACGAAGAGGAACAGTGATAGAAAGAAAACCCTCAGTGACAGGTCCCATTGAACATTGAAACGCATTGTCACTCAGAACCGTCGTAAAATGGGTGCAAATGACGGAGGAACTCCAGAAGCACTCCCACAGTCTCTATGTCGACATTCACTCTGCGTTGCGAGCTTACATAACACGAACATGAGGGTCGAGTTGAACGGGAAAGCCTGTTATAGGGGACCATGAACGGTACCGTGGAAATGCAACATATACCGCTGATAACTGGAAACGTTTGATAAGTTCGGATGACTCATCGTTCAACTTGTTTCAAACAACGGACCAAGTCTATTTGTGGCGAACATCCAAAGAAGAGAATGATCCGCAGAGTCTCCGCCCAACCGTGATTAGTGGCTAATCTGTCGTTCAGTGGAACGTAATTGAGTCCTGTGCTGATGCTTATTACTTGTAACACTGCCCGTGATTACGAGTTGAATTGATTTTGAGTTTAACGTCCCTTTCAGCAGCGAGGACATATGATCCGGGACCTACTGATTAACCTGGAATCCGAACCACATGAGCTCCCGCCGGGAATCGAATCCGGATCTCTCACGCCGGGTCACCATATTTTATGGCAATAATGGCCCAATTCACACATCTTGTTGCTGCATGGTTTGAGGAAAGCCGGAATAACTCGAACACTTCTCCAGTTCCGCCCTATTTTCGGAACTGAACATAATCGAACATTTGTGGTCCATTTATGAGAAATGAATCCGATACACTGTAGTTGATATAATCGTTAGTTGCTGATTAATACTAAATTATGTTGGAGAAGATTTATTAGATTTAAGTTTATACGATATTTTGAGTTAGCTTTATTCGTAATTAATTTCTTAAAAATAATATAGAGAATACACATTATTATTAAATAACGAGACGGGGTTGATTTTACACTTCCTTTTATTTTATTATTCTTAAGGATTTCAACCTCGAACAATAGACTTATTTCCAGAAGGCATACTTTAGTGGTAGATCTAGCCCAGGGCCGGTGGGGACCTAGTTTCTCCAGTTTTTTGAGTGACAAAAATAATTAAAGCTATTATTTATCTATTTTTTTTAAATTTATAGCAAATTCATGATATACCTATCATAGTGTGGGTTTTGGCTGCCCTCCCCCCAGTTTTTATCTTCTAGATCCGCCAGTGGCGCACTTCAGGCCCTATCCAGGGGGTCTAGGGGGCCGGGCTCCCCATAAATTTTTCCTGCCCTCCTCCCTAAAATTTTCACGGTAGGCTTGCAATGAACTATAACATGGTTGGATCGGGTCCCCTTTAACTTCGGCCGGGCCACCCTACATTTTTGGGCTGGCTACCGGCCTGGCGCACTTACGCGTGGGATACACCGGATCCTTCCCCCTTTCCTTAAATTTTATAACTTGACCAATATTTGTATATTCCCTTAATAAAACTATAACTTGTTTAGGAAAGAAATGATAAATGTAGCCTAAAAATCTGATCTTACACTTCGCCTATGCTCTTTCTTCTCTTACAAAAACAATCTAGTTTTATCGTTTATTTCCTGAGAATATAAGTGCCAGTAGTTAACAATATTATTCATCGTCTTTTTGGATGCAAAATAACATTGGTTTAATACTACATAAGTTCAGTATCTTGTAGGATTTAATTCCTCCTAATCTTTGGACCCCCTCGCAACTAAAATTTCTAAGTCCATGCCTGCTTATTTCACATACCAAGTTCCAGTAACATTAGATAAATTGAACGGAATTTACCGTGCAACTGACAAATGGGCAAATAGACAGACAGACACTCAAATGTCGGTAGCACGGTGGCTGAGTGCTACAGCACTCACTTCTGGTCCGAGGGATATTTGGTTCGATTACATGTAGGTTTGTAATGGACAAACTCGTGTTTCTGGTTTTTGTGAGTTTCTCCCGTTTCCTCCCATATTTTCGTTCTATCGATTATTCTATACCCATACTTATTTGTCTTCAGAATACACGGCGTAATTACGGGACGTAAAACTTAAAGGGCCTTATGCAGAGTCATGTTGACGTATGATTAGCGTTCTACTGAAGACCTGACTACAGCAGGAAACATATGTTAGTCTAACTCTTTAGTATGGTATTAATCATGTTTCAGAACGACTTTGCATTCTTTAAAATATCGCTTGAGTCGAATACTAGAAGCTCGCTGTGGAATGGCAAATTCAGGAGTCGAACTGGGACTTTCCGCAGAGTAAATTCCCCACAGAGTTCATTGTACATACGCACATAAACGCACAAAAATTACCCAATGTCTTTATAAACCAGTAACTCATCCGTTCTCTTTTGTCACGACCCAAACGACAGACGTAAAAACCCATAACATATTGCTCTTTCATACGTAACAAATACAATGGAAAATCCAGTATTATAAGCAGTGGATTTAACGCTGTGTTCTCTTGTTAAGTGATTCAGATCTTGGGAAATATGGCTGCGGCTTCAAGTTTTGTGTGCCATGGTCATCAACCTCAGAAGAATCTCGTGACCAAATAACGTGGAAAGGACATCCCTCATTCCTACCGGCAACTTCGCTTGGAAGACTCTTCCCATCTTCCTACAATGTACGTAATTGGCTCGTATGAATAATATAAGATGTAAATTCCCCATATGAGTAAAGAAACTACGGGATATTAGTATTGAAAAGTGCATCAGAGTAGCGAGAAAGTGTAGGCTTCTGCTGCTTTCAAGATCATCAGAGAAAGTGGTAATTCACGTAAGGTATGTTTGTATGATGTAATTTCATTTTTTTTAAAATAATCTACAGTGGCTCAATAAAGAAGTCGGACATATACATATTCACACATTCCAAGGGGAATAAACATTCCAAGAGTATTCTACAGAGAACAAAAAATATATTTTAATTACTCTATATTATTTACTTATGAAAAATAGAAACATCAATGACAAATCTCAATTTCATGACTATAAAAAACACAAAAAGTGAAAACATGGCGTAAATCCATGTCAAAAAAGAACTCGGACACTTAATTTGTAGCTAAAGTTTAGAATGTTATTAGATATTTTTAATATTTTGTAGTCAATCCTTTATTTTTCATGATCCCTTTCAATATTTCTGGCATGAATTTTACAAGTTTTTTGCAAGAAGGAAGGATCACCCTTTGCCCATTCAATCTGAAGTGCTGATTCAAGTCTTCCTTTGTTCTAATAGTATGATCTTTTAACTGGATTACCAAATAAGCCCATAAGTGCTCAATAACATTAATATCAGGAGATTGCGGAGGTGTTTCCAGGACGTGCGGACAATTATACAGGAGCCACAAACGCACATTGAGTGCTTTCTGCTTGGGATTGTTAACATGGTAATACTGGAAGTTCTCTATTATTCCAAATGTTTCAGCACTTTGTACCAAATTTTGCTTCAGAATGTTTAAATACTTTGTTTGGTCCATAATACCATCGATTACAAGAAGTTTACCTGGACCAGCAGAGGACATACAGCCCCAAACCATTACCGAGACACCTCTATGTTTCACAGTGGATCGTAGATTACTCGCTCTGAGTTCTCCATTAGGTTTTCGCGAGATGTAACATTGATCATCTGAGCGGAACAAATTAAATTTGTTTTTGTCCGCGAATAACACAGTGCTCCTAAACGAAAAATCTTTATTTTTATAAGCTTTTGCAAAACTAAGTCTCTTTTGTCTATTACACTTGCTCACGAACGGTATTTTATGGGCTACTCTTCCATGTAAATTGCTTCTCTTAAAACAAATCTTATCGTTTCGGGATGCAAACGTTTATTAAGATGTTTTGATACTTTTTTGGCCAGTTTAGGACACTTGTTTTGGAGTTTTTATTAACCTATAGTACAATCCATCGCTCGTCTGACTTTGAAAACACTCTAGATCTACCACTTTTAGGTGTATTTTCCACCGATTTTGTTGATTTAAAACGTCTAATAATATCATGAACTGTGGGGAGTGACCTATCTGTTATTTCCGCAGTATCACGAACTGATTTTCTCTCTTTCTAATGTTTTTGAAAAAGTTCTCTTACTGCTAAAGATGTTTGCCCACGTTGACTTCCCATTTTAACTTTTAAACACAGAGTTTCATCCACGTAAAAACATTACAGCTTCAACTCGCTTCATTTGGACACCTAAAACTGTCAAGTAGACAAACTCTTGGAAATTCCCCTATAAAGCCCGAAAAGAAAGAGAGTGGTGCTACCTGTCCGAGTTCTTTTTTGAGATGGATTTTAGCTGTATTTTCATTTTTTGTATTTTTGTAGTCATGAAATTGAGTTTTGTCATTGATGTTTCTATTTTCCATAAGTAAATAATATAGAGTACTTAAGATATTTTTTTTTGTTCTTTGAAGCGTACTCTTGGAATGTCTATTCTCTCTTGAATGTGTGAATATGTATATGTCCGACTTCTTTATTGAGCCACTGTATATAACTATACTTTCGGTATAGCGATTTGGGGGGGGTTAACGTCCAACGTTTATGCACCGAAAGTAAGGGAGACGATGATGATGAGATGTATGATAATGGTGGAATGAATGAAGTAAAATTGAACGGGAGAACTCCGACAAAATCTGGGCATATGGTGTTTGTCCACCAGAAAGCTCACTTGGCGAGAGCTGAGATCGAACCAGGAGCCCCATGTGCCAGATATGAGCGCTCTACCACTGAGCCACTGCGGCCATTTCGAAATAGTGAAGTTTTTGGTTCTTACGTTTTAAAGCCAAGCCTATAATCAGGTAGTTAGGCCTACACCTCAATCTATTACCAACTTAACATTGACAGTATTAAACACCGACGACAGATAGCACTGACACTCAAAACACCGACGTCACGAAACATCAACCATACAAACCATCGACGTACATAACGTTAACAACAAAAATATCGATACCATATAACGTCGATACTCAAAACACCAATGATAGAAACCACTGACGTACATAATATTGGCAACTAAAACATCAATGGTCAATATATCAGCGACATATAACATCGACAGTACAAAACATCGATGCACATAACATCGACGGTAGAAACCACCGACATACATAATGTCGGCAATCAAAATATTGACAGTCAGAACATCAACGCACATAACTTCGAGAATATGAAACATCGACGTGTATAACATCGATATAACCTCGTTACCCAAAACATAGAAAATAAAACAGCGATAGTCAATACCACAATAGCACAAAGCATCGACAGTAAGAAGAGTCGATAGATATACAGTAGTACACAACGTCAACACCAAAAATATCGACAATTAAATCATTTTAGCATACTCACTAAAAATGACACTATCCTTGCAAATTATGACGAAAAAACATTCATTGAAAAGCTAGAATAATCCTTCCCTGATCTTTATATTTCCCTCTCTAATATTTATTGTTGTCTACAGATTTATGGACAATATCAAAACAGAAATATCGTACGTGAAGACAAAGAGGTTAGCCGAAGACCATGGAGCATTGAAGCTTCTCAGCTCCTGCAAGTAACCTGCCAATACGGGCAGAATACCTATGATGATGATGATGACAGATATATATTTTTCTGTCCTCGAATCTATTGACCCACAAAATTACTTTTCACCTCGAATCATTGAAATCTAGCTAACGTGCTGATTACAAATTTGTGTTATTAATTTATGTATAAAACTTTGCATGTCTTCCCTTCTTTTTATTCGTTCACACAAGTGTTATTTATTTCATTGTTAATTGGCAAGAATTGAATAAACTGTTTAAAACATTTCATCAATCGTTACAGTAAACAATATGTCATTTAGTGATTAGGTATCAGTATCATATATAATAGATGCATTCAATTATTGCTTTCTCACTGGGAACCGAGAACGAGACAAATGTTTATAAAGCGAGTGACGAAGCCGAGACTCAACATATCGAAACTTACCACAGATGAGATCAAGATCGAGACAGACAGTTATATTTCGAGACGAGACCAAGCTCAGTCTCGGTCTTGTTTCGAATATTAACCTAAATTACTGAAATTACATTTAAAAAAAAAAAACTCAAAATTCGTTTCGTTACGTTACATGTAAGATACTATAACGATTGCCCTTGAATGACCTGCAGTGTAGACGTATACCCGGTACAAGGGACCAAATGTCACTATTAATCACTGGTACCTCGGTATATTAAAGATGTTTTAAACAGGAAATAATTTTAAATTGAGATTCAATATACTTTATTATCTTTCCAGTCATTTAAATGATTCAAAGAACATTTGTCAAAATGTCACGAAAAATCAATTTTGTAAAGCAAACATATAATGTGTTTACTCTGCAACATTATTTTTCCATATAGCTTAGGAATTCTTCTGGGAAAGACATATTTAAATTTCTTGTTGTTTGACAGCAACTGCTATTAGCAGATAGTAAGAGCATGAAAACTAGAATAGGAGATGACAAGATCATGGCAGGAGGAAAAGCATCAGGCTAAACTAGACAATTGGTTAGAAGTATCAAGATGTAAAGTAGTGTAAATTGGTTGGTTGAATTGGAATGTAGCATCCCTTTCAGTAGCGAGGCTATATAAGACGTGGGCCCAAAAAAAAGGTGGATTTTGAAACAACGTAATATGTTCAGATTTTTGAATGTTTTCCTACCGGCAATCGAATCCGTGACGTCGTGCAACGAAGGCCTGTGCGTTAGCCAGAACCTCGTATAACATGTAAGGCATTGGAGTTGAATTATCACAGTTTAATATCCTTTTCGGTACATACGATATTTAATACAAACACTATTGCTTAAAATGGAATCTAAATCATTATTGGGCTTTTATCCTAGGCTTGATACACCCACTACAGACTGAACCTTTCAACACATGCATGGGAAACACGGTCTTTAGCAACTTGGCAACGAAGTAGTTTTCAGCCTACAATATTTAATTATATAGTTAAGAATGATCTATAAAGATTTTTTTTTAATAGGCTGTTGTGTGATTATACTTATAAATTTCGCATTTCATGCAAGTTATTTCGAGAGAATTGAGACAAAACCGAGACGAGATCAATACTTGGACCTCGAGACGAGACTGATACTGATACGATGATTTTTGACTCAAGACGAGAAAGGGGCCGTGGTGGCTCAGTGGTAGAGCGTTCACCTCTGGTGCATAGGGTCCTTGGTTCGATCACAGTTCGCGTCAAGTGAGCTTTGTGGTGGTCAACACCGTGTGCGTGGGTTTTCTCAATGTTCTCCCGTTTCCTTCCACTTTCTTCATTTCATCATTTCATTCGTTTCTCATCATCACCCTCTCATTTAGCTTAGCCGGCATAACCGTTGCGCATTAAACTTTATTTTCAAGATGACAAGATTTCATTTAATTTTCATTTCAAGACGAGATAGAGACTGAAACCTCTACTCATCAACCGAGACTATCCCCATGTCTTCAACGTCGCCAACACCGTGTGGCCCACTTGCAGGTAAATATCGATTGTCGATATAGCAACGCGTCGAAGGATTGCCGCTGGTGTGCCACTGGCGGCAGAGTTTCGTCGAGTCGAAACAAACATCTAGAGTCGGGGTGTTGAAGTTACCATCGCATAGCAGCGAGAACTTCATTTTAGTCCGCGATCCTTCGATTCGTCGCGGAGAATCGCGAAGGGACCAACACGAACTATCGCCAGTCATGTGCATACGGTTATTATTATACGTTATTTTTTTCTGACGAATTGTTCCTAAAGTGAGCTCCTGGGGGTCAATAGTAACCCCTGCCTCTACATCACGAAGTGAAAAATCTTAAAATGAGTGCGAATAATTGTATGAATTTAGATGGCAACTTCCGTCGATCATTAGAAAGTAAATATGGAGAACTATGAAATAAAGTAAATAGACGCCTGTCATTTTGTTATACAATTACATGCCGAATGCGTTTTATCAAATCCCAAACTGTTATCGTCGAGTATGCACGATTAAAGGAACACTTTGATTAGCCAAAAGACTTCAACGATTGTTTCCTCTACAAGCGATATTTTATTCATTGCCTCCGTGGCGAAGTCAGAAGAACACGCAGCTAGTAATCATAAGGTTGGTTGTTCGTGCCCACCCCGAGGTAGTTTTCTTTCACTTTTTAAAAGTGTTTTTTAGACTCATCTTAATGTAAACAAATCACGCATATAGGCAATTTAACGTATTTTGGGATAGTAATTTTGTGGTTCCTTGGCGTTCCGTCGCGTCTCTGCCACTGGTGGGCCGCTGGTGGTATAATTTTCAAAACGAAAGTGGGGCCACCGCGGATCGTCGCTGCGGGGCCTCCAATTTTTGGTGAGATGTTGCTAGTTGCCCATCGGTGGTCCACCAACGCCTACGGCATGGGGATATTAAGTCTCATTTCGTCTCGATACCATCTCTATTAATACAGCTGAATTTCCAAACCTGAGTCGCCTCATTACATAATTCTCCTCAAGCATGAGGATGCTGGATCAATGCCGAAAATTTTTACCTGCACCTGGAACCAAACCTGGCAGCACAAACGCTGAAGCCCTCCCCATTGTGGCTAAAACGCGAGCCTTTGGTACACGTATTCTCGGGTTCAATGCCCGGTGAGAGTGCATTCAAATTTGAATGCTTCCACCTTAAACTGTAAATGCACGGCTCATATAGTCCTGGTGCTGGAAAAATAACGTGAAACTTCAATAAACAAACAACAAATGCCGAAGGTATGCACGGCTACATATGGAGAAAAAAAATCTTGCTACTGTGGCACGTTAAAGTCTTTGAACTAGATACGTTTCAAAAATTCAAATTATATGTAATTAAAAACTAGTTAGTATATACATAATTAACCTTGATCCTTTCTCTTGTAATATTATTTTCTCTTTTCCAATATCCTTGATCAAGATCAAATATCATTCATTCACATCTACATGTGCAGTACATTTATCTCGGTAATGCATTTCTCATGGCCGTGACACCTTCCAAGTTGTTCTACATTCTAGAATAAACCTCTCCATCGCAGCATACGTAACCAAGTACACGCCCAATACTCTTCTTTTCATTCACTCAGTAACCACACAAAAGAACCAATCATGCACATACTTAACGACAGTGGGAAAGAAAATGAAAGTGTCTACAAATGTAAAAGCGAAATGAGTGTTTTGTCCTACTTCCGGTTTCCAACCTGCTGCAACAAACAAGTACCGGTAACAGGAAATCAACATGGCAGCTAGAAGTAAGGAATTAAGTTCCCCTCCTCTCCTTATGATCTTATTTTTGTTGTACTGTTGCTTATTATCATCCGTTTGGTGTCTTAAATTCAAAGAATTGTGGATTCTTTTTGTCACCGTGCCACTTGTCCATTTCCTCTAGTTCTCCAGGCCACGTGCAAGAAGTGACGACCAACACTGCATACTGAATAGTAGATAATATTTGTTGAGTATGTTCCCCTTCCCTTCTCGTATTTCCCTGTATCTCTTCTTCCACTCCTTGTACTGCACAGAACATTGTACTTCCGCCAATAAAGGAACCAAGTCAGATGGTGAAAGTGACTTTACCAACCTATCAGTCACACTTTTCTTTTAGCGGCACATGTCTTTATTGAGATGTGTGCTTTGTGGTTTTTTGGACGTTTCATAGTGTACCTAATACGGATCTGTTTACAGACTAGAGTAACTTTCGTTTAATTGTTTTAACCATGAAGATCTATTACAGTTCATGAGTCATTTGAACTCTTCGTGTGTTATAGGTAAGTACAGAGTACTTAATTTTGTTAATATATCCAATACCTACGGATTTTCTTTTGGAAAATTAGTTTTAGTGTTCTATTTCATTCAAAACCTAAAATTTCAATTCAAGAACATATTACTGCACTTCTATTTACAGTTTTATTTTACAAGTAACTTAATCGTATTACAGGGAGATGGGAAGGGATTGCACGGTAGCTCACGGGTTAGACAGTGGTAATATTCAAGAGATTTTGGCCTCAGACTTCAGATAGCAAGGTATACAATCCATCAGAAATGTAGTCCCATTGAAGGGCATGGGCGTTTATAACTAACCTCAATATATCTGTGTTCGTGTCCCTGTTCGCACTGAACAAAGTAGAATATTGTCTAAGATTAATTAGAAGACTCCGGAAACAAGTGTCCCGGTTGGAGTGAGTAGAGTGTACATCTCTGGTGCAAGGAGTCCCTGGTTCGACCCCAGAACATGTGAGTTTGCGGTGGACAGCACTATGTCCTTGGATTTTCTCGGGGTTCTCGCGTTCCTCCCACACTATCAATCCACCAATTATTTCAGAAATATTCATTTACATTAGTCATCCGTCTCCTTTAGCCTATAGAAAAAAAAGGGGTGACAAAACTGAAAGATTTCATTTCTTTTTTTTCAATCGTACTGTATATACTTTATTCTCATATGTGAATAGATAGGGTAAAATAGGAAATTGTGTTTGTTAATTCAGGAAAGATGGTTTTTCTAGCAATGTTTCCTGATTCAGTTTCCGCCAGAAGTTGAATAGTAATACGAGTGGGAGTTATTTTACTTCAAGGTACAGTGCATAACACCTTTTTATCGTATTGTACTGTAATTTTAGCGTATCGTCATTTGCAGTGTCTTCATGGCATATATATATAATGTCCCTAGTTACTTCTAGGCCAAACTACAGATCTCTCACCCAGTCTTTCCAAATGTAACTCTTTACACTTCCTGCGAGTTCCTCAGATGAACAACGTCTTTGCTTAGTTTTTCGCTCATGTTCTAATGACTTGCGATTATTGTTTTGGAGTTTAAAGTTCCGTTCCAGTATCGAGGTTATATCAAACATGGAGCTAGAACTTAACGTGGAATCCAAACCACATAAATTCCCACACGAAGTTAAACCAGAGTTTTCCGCGCCGGAGGCACGTATGCAAATCATGTAACATCTTAATAGTGGGCATATTATTTAATGAAGGATATATGTACAGGGGCGGATCCAAAGGGGGACTATAGGGGATATAGCCCCCCTTGACGCTCAAACGGCAAACTATGATTTAGCCCCTCCCTTGATCATATCCTGGATCTGCCCCTGTATATTTCCTTCATTAAATAATATGCCCATCATTAAAATGTTATATGATTTGCATACGTGCCTCCGGCGCGGAAAACTCTGCTTTAACTTCGTGTGGGAATTTATGTGGTTTGGATTCCACTTTAAGTTCTAGGTCCATGTTTGATATAACCTTAATACTGGAACGGAACTTTAAACTCCAAAACAATAATCGCAAGTCATTAGAACATGAGCGAAAAACTAAGGAAAGGCGTTGTTCATCTGAGAAACTCGCAGGAAGTGTAAAGAGTTACATTTGGAAAGACTGGGTGAGAGATTTGTAGTTTGGCCTAGAAGTAACTAGGGACATTATAGTATAAAACAAGGTCTTCGATAATGAGGATGTACCAATCAGCAATAGCGTTCGGTTTGGCATAAATTAGGATCCAATGGCAATATTTTGAATCTGTTGAGATGAGCAATTGGCTTCCTTAAGCTGTAGATGTGTTCTTTATTGAAATAGATACCTGCTGTAAAACCAATTAGTTCTCTTGCAGCTACTTAGCTATGGCTACAATCTGGATAGTTCCAGGTTCGATTACGAGAACATAATATTCATGAGATACCTCAAGAGCTCTTTGAATTAAGCTGTGTCAGTTAAATTGTCAAATTTGATTTGAAAAGAAATACTATTTGATTTTAGTGTTGATGGGAATAATCTGAATTTATCATACTTAGCGTAAAATTTAAACATTGTTTTCTTCTTTGGAAATATGAACTTTTTCATTTACGAAGAGAAGATATTCATATATAAGTTTTCTTGGCTCTAAGACAGAGGTGGCCAAGTTTTTTAGGTTGGTGGGCTACTTTTCAGTTTGCAAATCACGGGCGGTCTACTATTCTGCTCACTAACCCGCTAGAGGGAATTAAAAGAACAATAACAATAATCGATACAGACATCACCACGGGCTACTATTCACACCTTGCGGGTTGACTAGCAGGCCTATACCGCAGTCCACAGATTGGCCACCCCCTGCTCTAGGAGGAAATTTTCTGCGGACCGCCCACTATATGCATCCTTTCTCGTACTCTAGCTTATTCACCAAGCACGGATGTACTAGACGTTTCCAAGGACCCAAGGTCAGTAGCATGATCATGTTACACATGTTTGTTGGAGGCAAATTAGTGTGGTGGGGAAGACCTATACTATAACGGTTAATCTTGTATGATAGTCTTGGACACACCAACTACACCAAATTCAAGTCCTGGTCATGATAGTAGACCCTGTCTTTAATAACCTCGGAATTGTATAAGCACACAAAAACACAAATGCTCAAAAACTTTAAACAGATAGCGAAGTGTTAAAATAAAACCAAATAATATTAAAACCCATTAAGAGTTTTAGTAGGCCAAAATGGTTTTGATTGCTTGTACAGTGAGCGACAAAAAAACTTCTTTCCGTTTGGTAAGATTTATTTTGGAATTAACGATGATATAGCTGGAACATACAACGGAGGTATGGCTGGAAAGTTACATTCTTTTTTAATTTACTGGAAAACTGTACTTAAATTGTCCTTCACATTCTGAAGTTATTTTCGAAACTAATTTCATCAAACGGAAAGAACTTTTGTTTCTGACTGTATAACGGTTCCCATCTAGATACTTCTATTTTATTAGACTGAGGTTTGCTGCGTCTAAATTCGAGAGATTGCTTCCTAATTGTTTCTGATGTTCGGCCGTCGCCGAAATCCTGTGCCCGAACGGAAGTCGAATTCCGTTCCACCCATACTTTAAAAAGCACTCCAATGATTCGGCTACTAGATAGCATTTAGCACAGGTTGGATTATTATTATTATTATTATTATTATTATTATTATTATTATTATTATTATTATTATTATTATTATTATTATTATTATTATTAAGGAAGATGGTTTTCCAAATTTTTATAAAATATAGTGAGAAAAGAAATATTTCACATTTGGTGAAAACAGAACAATTTTGTTCACAAAACAACCTTGCTTCTCAGAAAACTGGACAATGTCTTCCGTTCTCGTTAGAAATCTTTATTCATATCTTGCCCATGCTAGATGGAGTAAAATGTAAGGAAAGATTATCTTTCTTGGTCGTTTGTGACTTTTTTCAACCCAAAGCATTAAAATTTCCTTCATATATACGTAGTTGAGATAATATGCTTTTTTAAAAATAGTGCACAGTTGACCAGTTTTTGCCTGAATAAGACTTCTGTCTGTGTTGGCTAAAAGGAGAAAGAAAGTAATAGACAATAGAAATCTGAACACTATGGTGCTTATGCAGAGTCGTTCTGACGCGTGATTAGTGCCATACTAAAGAGTTCGACTAACATATGTTTCTTGCAGTAGTCAGGCCTTTGGTATGACGCTAATCATACGTCAAAACATCTCTGCATAAGGCGGGATATGATTAACATAATAATTCCAATTAAAATATACGGTACGCTGGCTCAAGCTAGACGCTTCTGATTTCATCCCAGATCATGTATGTTTGTGGTGGAGAAAATTGTATCCGTGGGGTTTCTCATGGTTTTCCCACATTCCCATTCCACCAATTTTTTCTCAAAGTCATTCATTTACATTAATTTTATCTCCTTTAGCCTCAAGGGCATTACCGTTAGACATAAAATGAGGAGCGTCAGTTGGGAGAGATGGGAGACAATTGACAACTCAGTTTGATATACAGGATGTTTCAAAACAACACCGACAACGTTTAGGAGGCGATTTCTGACACCAAGATAAGACAAAAAGTATAGACCAATCTGGGTGCACAAATGTTTCTTTCCGGAGTTATAGGCTGCCAAAATCATGAAAAAAAAAAGAAAGAACTTTAAATGTTCATAACTCCAATACTATGTAACCTACCGTAGTCAGGTCAAGACTTCACTTAAGAACTAGTATGTGTCCTATCAAAATATCCATGTTTCAGAGTCCTGCGGTACTTCCGCAACAATTTTTATAGAGGTAGTTGGTAAGTACTTCAAATTATATACCCGTAGAAAATTTCCTCTATAAAAATTGTTGCGTGAGTACTGCGGGATTCTGAAACATGTATTTTTGGATATGACACATGTTAGTTCCTAAGTGAAGTCTTGAACCGGCTGCGGTAGATCCCATAGTATTGGAGCTATGAACCTTTAAAGTTCATTTTTTCATGTTTTCGGCAGCCTAAAAACTCCGAACGGAAGCATTTATGCACCCAGGTTGGTCTATACTTTTTGTTTTATCTTGGTGTCAAGAATTATCTCCCAAACGTTGTCGCTGTTGTTTTGGAACACCCTGTATATATGCTGTACATATCGTACTGTAATATAATTACAGAAATCGTGAAACTCTACCTACATCAGTTGAAAATCTTCTCTATCTAATCCCCATCTCCAAAGAAAGTCTGAAATGTCCTAGCTGCGTGGAAAATCAAAAATTTCAATTCATTGAACTACATTATTTTTGTGCTCTAAATGTCCATATTGTTCGCTGTAAGGACGGGGTTATTATTATGTGTATGTATTGTATTGCTTCTTCTTTCACCTTCTGGAGAATCCCAACTGCATTCTTCTTGTTTTTTTCTTTCCTTTTTTTCGTATCATTACACAATCTTTAATAGCCCCTGTTACGGTCCACTGGCTAAGACGCTGAATATTTTCGTGGTCGACGGTACTGCGCATGGCGTGGTGTCCATCTCTCTCTCTCTGTCTTCATATGTTTTTCGTAATCTTGTATGTTGTGTACTTTTTTTCTCTCGCCTTTCCTTGAGTGTGCGAGCCGGTAAAAAACATTATGTTCTCTTGATGTAACGCGTTTTGTTTCATTTTGTGTTCATACTAATTTGTGCCTAATGCTTGTTACGAGTGTGTGATATTTCTTTCTCAGTGGATAAAGACATTTTTGTAAAACACGACGATAAGTATCTCTTCACACTCATACAGATCGTAAGTAATCTTTTGTAATCTCATGTATTTTACTTTAAGCTTTCTTAGCTTCTTTCGAACGTAATGGCTGCAAGATATACTCTCTTATGTAATATTCAGCTAATGACATTTTGTTTTCTTTAGCGTTGAAAGTATTCATTTGTATTCATGGAATTTCCAGTTGTTTCTTGCTGTTTGTTTAATTATTGTTTATTGTACCATCTCTATTACAAATAATTGTACGTTATTTTCCATAATGATTTTATTTCTGACAAAATTGCATTTATTATTAAATGTATTTTACAAATGTTTTCCATATAAATACTAGAGGGCAAGGGCGCCCATGTTGTGGTTTCCAAGGGAAGGGGGGCTAAGAAAAAGCGACATTTCAAATATAGTTTCAAATTTTGCTGTAACTATTCTAAAAAATATATTGGGCTTTCGATATTCCGAAGTACAATTTCCTTTAGGGGGCGAGCGCCCCACTTTGCCCCCCCTGATGGGCGCCCTTGCTACAGGGTGTATCAAAAAGGACTTTACAACTTTGAACACCCATATTTATTTATTTAGCTTACAGACATGGTTTTGGTGTCATTTTCTAGCAAACTGTTTCTTTTTTATTTTTATTTTTATTTTTTTTATTTTATTTTATTTATTTATTTATTTATTTTTTTTTTTTACCCTATACCTGAAGAGGTTCAATGTGGTTTCCATTGATGATGCAGCACACATACCATCTGAAGTCGTTTTCTTGCCAAAACCGCTGCAGCATGTCAGATATGACTTGTTCAATTGTGAGGCAAATCCTAGCTCTGACCTCTGGTAGAGAAGCCGGTAAATAGTAGGTCTACTGGGAGGATCTTTAATATACTTTGTACGAAAATTACGTTGCACAGTTGTAGCAGATTTGGATTCTTCAAGCTAAAACACACAGCTAGCCGCTCGGGACCAGTAAAGGCATGGCATCTTTGCTGCAAACTGCCGCTAGCGCTTGCAGTGGCTTGTTTCTGAACTAGTGTACTACGTGAGTCAAAACTTGATATATTTTGCTACAAAATGACACCCAAAACCATCTCTGTAAGATAAACGAATAAATCAAAATGAGTTTTTCAGTTATAAAGTGTTTTTTTGATACACCCTGTATATTTTGATGATAGTATAGTACCCGGAATTTGCTAAAATGAAATTGCCAAAGTTGGAATTAGCTAGGTGAATATCATGTAAATATCACAGAAAATAGTTATTTATTTATCCCTAGTTATAATTACTTTCGTGAAAATAAGATGGATTTTATGTAAGGCAGTGTGCGATACCTTTATAAGTTATTTCTTGATGGTTTTTGTTATACGTCTTTTAGCTAGATTGAAGATTGTTAATTAAACTATTTCGTTTAATTACGACTTCATTTAAAGTTATAACTTATCTTAATGCAAGAAATTAGTGCCATCCATTGACTACCTTTAAATTTAGAGAAGAACAAATGCCGACTAGGATATGTGAGACTCCACCAGACTCCACCATTACTCGAGCAGACCGTTCTACCAAAATTTGACAGATTTCTTACATTTTCACGTTACATTAGACCTTTCAGGTAAATTCTACCTGCATTACATCCATCGCAAGCGTCCATTAGTAACGTACGAACCAGAGGCGGATCTAGCCTGGGGCCGGGGCAGTTTTTGAATGACAAAAATAATTGAAGCTATTACTTATATATTTTTGAAAGTTTATAGTAAACTCATGATATACCTATCATAGTCTGGGTTCTTGTTGGCTCCCCCAGTTTTTACCTACTGGAACCTCCTCTGGTACAAACCGAAAATATCCGCTGTCTATTTCTACCCAATTTGCCCTGGGCCGCGGTGGCTCAGTGGTAGAGCGTTCACCTCTGGTGCTTGGGGTCCCGGGTTCTATCCCAGCCCCCGCCAAGTGAACTTTGTGGTGGACAAACACCGTGTGCTTGGGTTTTCTCGGGGTTCTCCCGTTTCCTCCCACTTTCTTCATTCCACCATTTCATTCATCACTCATCATCACCGTCTCCTTTAGCCTACCCGGCATAACCGTGGGACGTAAAACTCAAAGATTTTTCCAATTTGCCCTCTTGTATTCTGCCGCCTTCCGCTTCAGTAAATATTTACACATACAATACTTTCACTACCCATTCAAAAATTCATTTCAATTTAAAGTGCACTGACAGAAATTACTTATATTCACACTCTCATTCCTTTACGAAAAATGTTTCACATTGTATTTTACCTATAAAATTTCTATTTCATAGAACCGTCTACTCGAGTGAAACCATAATTAAAGCAGGCTTGCCAACAATACGATAACTTAAACCTTAATGCAATGCCTTTGCGATAATAGGTGAATACACGATAATTTTAGAACACACACTTTTTTTAAAACAGTTTTTGAATGTTCAAGTAAATTGTTGACGTGCATTTGATAATTATAAATCACCTATACTGAGATTTTTAACAGTCATTCCCGCTAAAATAGATCAATAACTTTTTTTTTGAAAATTGACAAATTGCAACCCTACATCCATTCTTTAAAATTCAATTATGTTTACGAAGGAGTGGAAATATTGTTTTTGTTCTGGGCAGTGTTAATAAGGATTTTTTTAAAAAAAAAAAATGGCGAGGACAGTGACACCGATTTGGAATTCGAAACTGAAAATTACTAAGTTTATTACGTATTATTGTTATCATTAATAGTATTATAGTTGTTTCTATATTTATTACTTGCATAACAAATATACGATAATCTTAAAGACAAAAATAGATAATTTTGTTTTCTGAGGTTGGCAACTCTGAATTAAAGTACCAGTTAAGCGGAAATTAATTTTCCAAGAATTAATCTTTATTTTATACTATGATGTTTTTTTTTTTTTTTTAACTTTGTCATGCTTTAAATTAGTTTCATTTGGATCCGCGGTTAACCAAAATCATGTTCAGAGCTCATCAGCGCAAATCTGTCTTCAACATTGGGGGGACGGGTAAGACCGTTCCCACAATCTCTCTCTCTCTTTTTTTTTATGCGATGTTCAAAATATTTATGAAGTTGAAAAATAATGCTGTGGAGGATCAGGGGAGCAGAGTTGTCTTCAACATTGTGAGGCGGGCAGATTTGAAACTTATTCTGGGAGGGACTCATGTTACGGTAGATGAATCTGATTTCTGAGGTGAACCTGTTATACACAGGGTGGCCCAAAAGTAGGTATACAGTACCGTACTGATCAGCTTATTGCATTTTATACGATTTCTTGTTATCCATCAGGTATACTTAGTTTTATTATTTGTTCTTAATGTGGATTTACTTACATCTTAAGCTCGGAAGAGCCGAAGCAAATGAACCCATAAACTAGAATGTTATACTTGATACCTACTTTTATACAAACCCTGTATATTATATATCAGGCGATGAAGATGAAGTACTGGTACTGTGAAGTAATGTTTCTTCCAAAAAAAAAAAAAAATTTCAAAGCGGATTATTTGGGGGACAGTCCCCCAGTTAAAAGATTGGGGAATATATCCCCTCAACCCTCCCCGAGATTTGCACCAGTGTCAGTGCTGCAACCATATGTCTAAAGTGTTGTTCTGCGTTTACTGCTTTTCTTTCTCAGGGCTTTACTATTGTTCTATGTATTTATTACTATTGTTAATTATTGCTAGTGTTGCTCTCGAAACGAGACGGGACAATTTTTGTGACGACACACAAGACGAGACAGAGCTCTTCTATTAGAATTAAATATATTTTTTCGATACAAGAAAGCACTTTTATTTCACATTTTTCGAGACGAAGCAGCTTCAAATTTAGTGTCGTGGGTAATATTAGGCCGCCTTCACACTAGGATCTTGTGAGTCGCTTATGTGAAAAAGTAGTGTGAAGGCATTGAATATTTCTAAGCCGACCAAAAGATAGTAATACCAAAATGGTAGCCATGCTCGAGCCAGAAGAAGCTGCAGCTTTAATCTTGGCGATAAATTAAAGGGGAAAAAATCAGAAAAGATATAGAATAATTTAGATTTACCCTATAAATCGATCAAGACTGGGAAAATGTTCATTTTACAGTCTGTTTCCTAAACTGAGAGATGAAAGAATTGTTTTCAATTACTTCAGAAAGTTTATATCTTTGTTTGACGAACTCTATAATAGTATAAAGTGTGCATTTCATCATAGCGAAATCAAAATGAGAAAATTTTCAACATCAAATATATGTACACTTTTCTCCATTCCAACTGAGCTCACGCTTACGTGTAAACTGCTCTCATAAGACTGCGTGTTATTTTATTCCCCGCCAGCATCTGGCAGGGTGATCTTCATATCAGCTCAGAGCGGCGGTTCAGAGCATGTGCAAAGCTAGCAGCTGCAGCTCACGAGCGGCCCACAAGATCCTAGTGTGAAGGCTACCTAATGATTGCAGTTAACATCTTTTTTTCGTAATTTACGTCACATGGTAATCGTGTTCGTGATTAAAAGTTCAGTCATTATTAAATACACTTTCCAAATACTTTCCATAAATGCTACCTTTTATTAGTATATTACCCATAATTAACTAATTACGAAAACGAAGTTACGAGGTGTTATGATTTGCTAAAATGTTATGTAAACATTACAAGGAAAATAAAATAGTTTATGTAGTCACTCCAAGCTTTATTTTCTTCATTGAAGTTAAGAAGATGGATTTTATGTACTCTTCAGGCATTTTGACCAACATTTATATCTTTGTAAAGTTTTTTCTTTATGAACTTTGTTATAGTCCTTAAAACTAGATTCGGATTTCACAAATGTGTACCGTGGCGCCTTAACTGACTTATGATGGCAGCGAATTGAAATATTCGGAAAGTTTCACGCAAATTATCGTAGTTCATGCTTTTTCCATTTAAAAGCTTCATCTCTCTCTCTCTCTCTCTCTCTCTCTCTCTCTCTCTATATATATATATATATATATATATATATATATATATATATATATATATATATATATATATATATATATATATATATATATAATCCAGTGGCGGATCCAAAGGGGCTATATGGGTAATAGGCACCTTGACGCTCAGGTATACAATGGATAAAATGGGCTTCAATCCTGCTTTACGCTGGATAAAACGGCAAACTATAGTTTAGCCCCTCCCTTAATCATATCCTGGATCCGGCCCTTAAGGTGATTCTTAAGTTTGGGGAATTGCCAAAAGTCGCAGGGCGCAATATCTGGAGTATATGGAAGATGAGACAAAATGTCAACAACACTTCTCCAACAGATGGGTCAACTTTGAACATTTGGGCGGAGGAGAAAACGTGTGACGGTACTCCATAGACTGACGATTCGTTTCCGAGTCGTAATGGTGTATCGATGACTCTGTGCCAGCGATGAATGTTCCTGGGCGCACAACCTTCCGCAGTCAGAATTTCAATGACAGCCAACTGTTTCAACCAGAAGTCACCACTGGATGCCATAGATTGGTCCATTATTCTGGGATGAGAAGAAATACTAATGTGAAACAAGTACATTCTATAGCTTAAACGTTAGTGCATTAAGGCTGTGTCCAGCACTCGGAATGCGATGGTGTTTCCCTATATAATAACATGGCATATTTCTTTCCAAACTATTATGAAAACTATTTATTTTATACGTTTCGAAATTCGTCCAAGTGTTTGTTAATATTAATCCTGCATCTTCAGTTTAATTTTTGGTTGCTAGGGTAATGTTACAGCATTCTAATTAAAAATTAATTTTCTTCCATTTATAAGCTGTTTTAAATATGGTCTCTATTTTGCAACAGCGCAGAACAGCAGATAGGAGTCTAATAAACAGTTCAATATGTTTGCAATACTATTGGGCAAGTAGTGAGCTTGGAGTTATTACTTTCTGAATCATCCTCATTGAGTTGAGTTGAGTTGAATATCCCTTTCAGCAGCGGCGCTATATGAGACGGGACCTACTGATTAACGTGGATTCCGAATCACATGCGCTCCCGCCAGGAATCGAATCCGGATCTCCCACGCCAAAGGCGCGGACACTAACCGCTTAGCCACGAATGAGTTCTGAATCACTCTCTGTACAAAAGCATTGTTTTTTAAAAATATATTTTACGGTTATTACATCCCATATTCCGTAGACAGAACATTAAGACAAGAAGGGGCAATATAATTTTGGGGGGCTAACTTGAGTTCATGCATACGTGCATATCAATAAATTAATTTCAGTAGGGGAGTTGAGCCCACCTTAGCCATTTCCTAGATGGATCCCTGCCAGTGCTTTATTTATAATCCAGGATGTAACACATTGTCACGGCTCCTTCGTAACTGTATGGTTAGTATAGATACTTTTAGTAAGACAGACCAGAGTTCCATTTCTGGTGCTTATACTTATCTCGGATCTCAGTCTCACATAGCCTCGATGTTGAAAGGAAACGTTCAACTTTAATCAATTAATGAAAATCTTGAAGAGGTTTAGTAAATTTGGTTTGTTGAAGTTCAGTGGCTTTTTCCGCACCTGGGCTATATGAAATGTGGACTTACGGTTTAAAGGGGAACTCGAATCACAGTAACGCGTTCAAATTTCAATTGTTTCCGACAGGAATTTGAATCTGGGCCACCTGTACCAAGGCGTGCGCACTAGTTACTAGACCGACGGGAAGGGGGGGGGTTAAACAACTAAAGTTTGTCCTAAAATAAGTTTGGCAAACCAAGGGCCACACATGCTACAGGGTGATTTTTTAAAACTCACGGATTTCATTTGGGTCTAGAATTTCTAACTAAAGTCCGATTTTTATGCGGTTTGTGGCAAATGATCAAGGAAGGATGGCAGATTTATAGAACTCTGTTTACTGGTTTAAGTTCATCCGAGGTAATATTAGCCATACCTCAAGAAAAAGAGCAAATCTTTGCCAGTGTACCTTACAATTGGAATGAGGTGCGTTGCGGTGTGGAGATTTGAGTTTTTTTCGTTACTCGACCACCTTGACAATGTCAATAAGAAACAGGAAACTGGACTGTTGTATTTGGAATTGTGCTGTACATTTCTGTGCCACTGTGTGAGTATGATCAGGACACAGTGAGAACAGTGTACTCTTTCGAGCAACATGACTTTATCGTTAAAAGTTTTTGGAGAACGGAATCTGTTGTTGCTACGCAAAGGGCATTTAAAAACAAATTTGTCTCACGTTCAGCCTCAGACAGGAACGTAATAAAGTTGCTAGTGAATAAATTGGAAAAAACAGGATCGCTTCTGAGTGAGACAGGGAAGCATTGGATTCCACAGGCGGGTGTTGTGGAAGATGCCATTACCGACTCCTTAGGTCGCCCAGGAAATCTCTCCGTCGTTAATCACAAGAAACTGGCTTCAGCATGTAATTTATGGGTGTTACCACTAACACTTAATTTGTATTTTCACGAACATTTAATTTATATTCTGCAATTTCGCTTCAAAAATGCAAAACCTCATTCCAAGGTATTGGCGAATATTTGCTGTTTTTCTAGATGCGTGGCCGATATTACCCCAGGTGAATTTTAACCAATAAACATAGTCCCATAAATCTCCCACCCTTCCTTGATCATTTGCCACAAATCTCATGAAAATTGGACTTCAGTAAAAAATTCTAAACCCAAATGAAATCTGTGAGTTTTTAAAAAAATCATTCTGTGCAAGCGACATTTAGTATAATTGGCAACTGTACAGAGTTTCAGCGATCCGCCACCTAAGACGCCAGTTGTAGGTAAACACAAATTCGACTCGTTTGGATAAATGGTCTCACGAAGTCTGCTCAGTTATTCGATTTCTGTGGACGAAACATGTAACCGCGGCTCAAACTCACCAGCAGCTGGTAGAGATTTACGAAGAGACTATAATGTCTCGTCAGCATGTTGCAGAATGATGTCCAAAGTTTGCGCGTTCGCATACAGCTCAGAAGACCACCACGCTGTTGCAGCAGTTTCGCTGGGGTCATCGACCACCCTCCGTGCAGCCCAAACCTCGCTCCAAGCGACTTTTACCTGTTCTCGCACTTGAAGGAGCATCTAGGAGGCCGTTGCTACGTTTCAGACTAGGTGAAACACTTCGTGACAACGCGACCAGGTGAAACACTTCGTGACAACGTGACCAGGTGAAGCACTTCGTGACAACGTGACCGAAGACACAAGGACTTTTATCAGTAGTGAATCTTCAAACTCATCCCACGATGCTATAAGTACCTTAACCGATAATAACCTAATGTATGTACTATCGGTTGGCTGTATTGATTGTATGAAATAATACATACACGACGTTTCATTGTAGGGTTTGTAACCTTATTTTCTGATCACTCCTCGTATTATTTAAAGAACCTCAAACGAAACGACATCATTCTTCAAAAGTTCTCTCAAAATTTACAAAATGCTTTCCATGTATGCACTTCCGTCTATGACAAAGAGATGAACCCAATCGTGCTTTAAGCATTCTAGCCACAGAATAGTAAGCGATTCTGTAATAATAATAATAATAATAATAATAATAATAATAATAATAATAATAATAATAATAATAATAATAAAATAAAAACTGAGCAATTGCGTACCTTTAATTTTTCCAGAACTTCTGATGGAATCAAATACGCTCTCCCCCTTCTCTCCTTCCCAAAATTCCAATTACAACATTAGCAATGGAAAGGCCTAGAACACCGAATGTTTTATCGATTGAAATTGATATATTTTTGTCAGCAGCGCTTTTACGGATATTTGTTTTTAAGTTAGGCTAAAGAAGACGGTAATGATGAGAGATGAGTGAAATGGTAGAATGAAGAAAGTGGGAGGAAACGGGAGAACCCCGAGAAAACCCACGAGCACGGTGTTTGTCCACCACAAAGTCCACACGGCGCCAGCTGGAATCGAACCAGGGCCCAAGCACCGGAGGTGAACGCTCTACCACTGAGCCACCGCGCCCCCACGCTTTTACGGATATCGTCAACAGTTCCGTTGCACGTGCTATCAATGTTTTTCTCAAAGACAATACACTTGAAACTTTTAGGTGTGTAAATGTATTTTTCGAGAAAGTTTCTAAAACAAACGTTTTCTAACTTCCGTAAAAGGATGTCCATGTTAACACATTCTACAATATAAGATTAATGAAAGTAACGCAGTTGGAAAAGCGTTGCCTTCACCAAAAAAACCGACATTCAAATTTCAGGGAATTTTCGGGTTTCTATGAAGTAATCCATTCTGAGGTGCCTCTTTGGACATAAAATACTATTTCTCTAATACTATTTTAAAATTTGGATTCGTGCGCCACCGGTGGCTCATGCCGGCCCGTGTTTATTACACCATAAACGTTCTGATGTGTCTCATCGGTGGCGCACAATAACTTGTCAAATCTTTCCGACTTTGTAGGATAGGTAGTTTGATGAATACCTCCATGATGGTATTAATTGTTCAAGAGTTGGAGCGGAGGAGTAGTCTCGGGGAGGAGTAGTCGGAGGAGTAGTTAGAAACTGCATATGCTCCCAAAGAGCAGCTTTATTACAGAAAATAAGCATTATATAGTTCGTTTGTGTTTGTGTTCGGAAATTGTTTGATGCAGCACTGTTGCAGAAGCTGATCTAGCGTAATAACCGGTGCTATTGTGGTGCTCTATCGGAATTTGGTAAATACTTGTTAAAAAAAAAAAAAAGTGGTAGTAAATACTTGAAACATAAAATCCTGTTACAAGCCATGAAGCAGGAAAAGGGAAACCCGCCAACTCGATAATTGGTTAAACGTGTTTCCATACTGCAATAGTTGCAGGGTAACCGCACTATATGTGTCTTGAGTGCTTCAATAAGAAACATTAAGAAAATTCAAAAAGCAAAAATCAAATAAGTAACTCAGTAGATAGTCTGTTCATTATTTTCATTTCAGCACAAAATAGCTAATCTTTGATTTCTAAACGTGTATTTTCTAGTGAATAATACTGTTTTTATTGATTTTGGGAAAATATTTGTCTACAATTTTCTACCAATAAGTTTTATTTACATTTCCATACGTATTTTATATGATAAAAATGCCATATTAACCACACTTAATGTACAATAAATATCAGGTTTATTTCCTTCTGCTCCATAAATTGTCTAGGATGTATATAATGACAGAAAGTCTTTGATACTGTTCTACTTTTCTAACTAAAAACGCAAAGGCAACTTATAACCACGAATATCAGAAAGAAAAAAAAGATCGTGTACCACTGGTGGCGCATGTTGGGAATTAAGGAAGAATGGCATGCATTACCGGTGGCTCATGTCGGAATTTTCGAAAAGCATAGCTTTTTCATGCTGTCGGGCTGAACATGTTAATTAGGGCCTCACACAGATCATTCGCTGAACTCTTAGTATGGGAAACTAGATTTGTGAATATTCCAAGAAGATTCTGAACTTTCCACCAGCTGATTTGCGTTTGCAGATTTGTGAATCTGGAATCTCAGTTTAACGTCTCACGTTTATACTCTTTAGGCTAACAAGTAAGGGAGACGCATGATTAAGGCAAGTGAATAATGATGGAAGAAATGGTGGAATGAGAATGTAGGATGAAACGAGAGTACCCCGAGGAAACTACGGATGCTACCAGTATGCTACCAGTACAAGTTTACGTGGCCGGAGATCGAACCAGGGACCCCACATAGCAGAGTTTAGCGCTCTACCACCGAGCTACCATGTCCCTCTCCGTGCAGATTTCTGTTTTCCAGTGCGTATAATGGTGTGTGACAAAAATAAACGCTTCTCAGCGGAAACCAGTTTCACATAATTAAAAAAAAAAAATACAAAATTATCAGTTGAAAAACATACACCCAAACTTATTCACAAATGTTTCCATCTTCTCTTTCCTAGAAAAGCCTACTTTCGGCCTCTTGAAACATTAAAATGCATATCAACAACAGCTATGTGTCATGCAACGCCAGCTATTCACAATAACTGCCCATACGTGGCTATTTCTTCAAAGTAAGCATCTTCGTTTACCTCTGCCATTCGAAATTCCAAGAATTGAAGACATATTAGCATCCCTCCTCTACTTTCCACATTCCAACGTCAAGGGACTGCAGTTATTATATATGAGAAACTTCGATCGTTTGGCCAAATAACAGCGAAGTCAAAAATTTGGTATTCTGTCATTCATGTGTGGATAAAGAGCAATGGAAGAGAAAATGCAAAATGGCAACAAATTGCTTCTAAATTGTGAAATTACACGCTTCCTGAAAATGTCATGAAAATTAGAATATATGGCATTTTGTCATTAATTCTGTGCTTTAATTTTTAGCATTCAAGTAACAAAATGACCAAAAACGAAACATGCACTAATTGATAAATCTCACTGAGCTGAATAAAATATGGATGAGGTAAATCGTCATGCGTAGTACGTATTCGAGAAAAAAGCGAATCGTCTTGTTAACGTAAAATTTGATGCTGTACGATAAAAGCGCTGCCAATGAAGACGAAACTAATGCTAAAACATAATCTTACCAGGGTTTGTAAAATGGTACTATAGCAAGATGATGGTGCTGAATTGAAATTCAGCATACTACATTTCCTTTTTTTTTTAAACTTCCGTTAAGCGACCAGAGGAGAACCACATGAGATGGTGAAATGCGGATAGGCCAAATCTATTCGTTGCAGGTTGCATCTCCCCCATACCAAAACACAGGGACTGCCGTTCAATCATTGTGGACTACAAGTGAAAACGTATCTAGTGCAACCGAAGGGCTCGCCAGGTGTGAACTACGTGAAAATGTATCCAGTGCAACTGAAGCGCCCACCAAGTGTGAACCTACGTAATGTTATTTGATTCCTCAAGGCGGCCGCTGAGTTCCCTGAAGTTCCAAAACCAAACAGTTCAGAAACCATGTTCTACCCTTTCTATGAATCAAATGATTTATACATTCCTCAAGATCGTCTTCCGCCACAGATTTTTACCCTTACTTACTCTCGTCCTGTACGTTGGTAAATTCTTTAAATTCTCTGCAGCATTTGTGCACACAACAATCGGTTAAAGTTCCCGTCATAATTCTTAATCATTCCACGACGATTCTTCGACGACAATTCTTAATCATTCATTCCGAGTGAAGAAATCGAATTACATCACGTAAGTTCACACTTGGTGGGCGCTTCGATTACACACGATACGGTTTCACGCTCGCTACTATTGATCAGTGGAACCTATTTTTTGGTATGGGCGATATGTGGTCTCCAATGTACATATTTGCCTAATCCACGTTTCGCAATCTCAGGTAATTCCCTTCTGGTTGCTCTAGAGAAGTTGACGAAAAACTGCCCTCGTATACGTACATTCTGAAACTTTATCGAAGAATCCTCAAATTTAGTCTGACGAACTTGATGACAGCATTTATTTAAGCCATAACTATTAATGGCGAGAAGACGCAACAAATAAGCCTGCTCACAGTATGATTGGAGTACCATCCCTGTCTTCTCCAAATGTTACGGATTCCTACTGTATTGCTATTCTCTTCCCAACTGTTGCTAACACTACATTCTTCCTTCTACCCACTTAAAATTGTTAGGGGATCCATTTAGAGCGGCCTCTATAAGCTGCATCGTATTTATCCTCCTGAGAAATCTATACCAGACTAGTTCCGCGATAACGTACAGATCTACTTCAAAGTAAAAGATGATACCAACCTCAAGACCCAATGTTTATTTTCAAGATCTTTGATATAACATAACAATAACGATTTAGATTTAGTGTTATTTCTAGAATAATCCCTTAAACGTATATTTTTTTCCTCATTACGGCTATTTTAATCTGTTATGTAATAATATACGCACATTCAACTACAATAGTTTGCTTTTACCTTCGTTCAGAGATTAGTGTTCTATTTTAAGCATTACTTTCCCTTAAGACATTGAATAAATACATATTTCTAGGTTGCACATGTAAGTCATGTAATAATTCTCGTGCGTTGCATAACTTAAGGTCATGCGAATGTACTTCAAAAGTTATCATAAAAAACAATCTTTCGAGCTTCTTTAATGATAATTTTAAAGGACAATAAAACAGTTGGTATAGTACAGCACTAGGTGATATCTTAGTACAAAGTTCTAAACTCCTTATCATTGGTGATCACGAAGACTTTATGGTAAGACAAATGGACTTCCGATTTTTTTTATCACTAACTTTAGAATCTTTAGTAATTTTAAATCAATGCCAACGTTGTTTTCTTTCACATAGGGAAAAGGTAAATATTATTTGTTCCGACGTAGAGTAAAGGTAAATGTTGTTCCTTCCTTCCAAGATAGAGAAAATATTTCTTCTGACATAGGAAAAAGGACGAGATTGGTTAAAATGGAGTTTAACGTCCGTTTCAACACTGAGTCCATATGAGACGTGGACCCACAGTTTAACGTTCAATCCAAACTGCATGAGCTTCGTGCCTGGATCCACCACATCGAAAGCGTGCATGTTAACCCTGTAACTGCAAGGGACCTCTGGAAAAGGACCTGAAAAAATTATCTCATTCGTGGCTAAGCGGTTAGCGTACGCACCTCTGCTATGGGAGACCCGGGTTCGATTCCTGCCGGGATCTCGTGTGGTTCAAATTCCACGTTAATCAGTAGGTAACGTCTCATATAGACTTGCTGCTGAAAGTCACTTTAAACTCAAAATCCACTTCACTTGAGAAAAAATGCAAACAGTATTTCGTTTCATGTAGAAAAAAAAAGTAAGCGGTGTTTTCTTCTTACTCAGTTTACATGAAGCAAGGTCAAAGGTAGATTTCTCCGAGTAGAGAAAATATTTTATCTGACCTAAGGAAAAGAACTGGAGGAAATATAAATATTTAAGTGACGTAGAATAAAGATAAGCAGCTTCTTCTGACATAGAATAAAGGTAAGCATTGTTTCCTGTAACTGGACAAAAGGACAGCAGTACCGAATTCTTCTTGCACAAGGTAAATGAAGCCGTGACTTCCATAACCGCACAAGTCCAGCTGAAGAGATTTTGAGAAACTCAATAAAAACCGCCGCATATTTCTTGGACATGCGAACTTGGAAATCAGACTCTTTTTTTTTTCATACTGAGACTTTGATGAATAACAAATATCACTAAATGTAAAAAAAAAAAAAAAAAAGTCTGATTTTTCAAGTTGACATTTCCAACGGATATTCAGTTTTTATTGAGTTTCTTAATATCTCTTCAGCTGGATTTGTGCGGTTATGGAAGTCATGGGTTCAAATGTATTTTAAGGATTGTTTCTCTTATATAGTGGGAAAGTAATTATAAGTGTATAGTGTATAAGTCTATAAGTTTTTCCTCTGACGTAGAGAAAATATTTTTTCTGACGTAGAAGAAAGAACTAGAGGAAAAGTAGACAGTATTTTCTTTAACGAAGAAAAAATGTAAACAATACGTAGACTAAAGATAAATAATGTTTCCTTCGACACGGAGAAAATATTTTTCTGATGAAGGGACACAATATTTCTTCTTAAGTAGAGAAAAGGATAACAGTATTTCTTCTCACGTAGAGAAAAGGTAGACAATGTTTCCTCTTATATAGTGAAAAAGTATATACAATTCTCCTCTGATGTAGAGAAAAAAAATTTTTGACATAAAAACAAACATTGTTTCCTGTGACATTGAAAGTCAGTAAATAATTTCCTCTGACGTCAAGGTAAACACTGTTTCCTCCGACGTAGCAAAATATTTTATTTGAAGTACAGATAAACATAATTTTCCGTAATAGAAAGTAGGTAAACAGTACTTCCTCTGATGTCAAGTTATACATTATTTCCTCCGACGTACAAAAAAAAAAAAAAAAAAAAAAAAAAAAAATACGGAAGATTAAGTGCTGCAAAAAAAAACTTCTGGGCCAAAACTAAGTTTTCAGCAAACAAAAATTAGTCTACTTGCCTAGTTGTAGCTCTGTGTATTACACACGATTACTGCATAATATGTCTTTGTGTAGAATATTTTATTATCCTATTACAGAAGAAATTAGGGATGCGCACGAATCGAGTCGAGTCGAGATTTAAGCCTGTCTCGACTCGTCTCGAGAAAATGTTGTCTCGATTCAAAAATATGTTTCTGTCTCGATTCGACTCGAATTCAAGTTAAAATATACGCATACATCAGCCAGAAATGAAAGTTGAAGTTTAATATCTCATGAACAATCCATATTTATTTTATGTTGGGAGCCAAAACCATAACTACAGTATGTTTTATAATTTAGTGTTTACAAAAATCATTTTAAAAAATACCTATCTATAGAAGTGAAAGGTACCTATCTGTACTAGTTCTTGGCATCCAATCAGTACATTTATTGTAATATACTATGTAAAATAGTCTCGTATCATAACATGTGATGTACAACAAATGTTACATTATATGTATGTTATCCGTAACTTGTGATATGCTGCGACACATTAAAGCCTCAAAATAGTTGGGGAAGCAAATAATCCAGAAGTTATGTAACCCTTTTGCGTTTATGGGAATTAAAACATAATAATTATAACTATGTTAAATTAGTATAGAGTGCCAATTGCTCATTCAGAGAATTTATGAAGTTCACTCCATCGCAATAATTTTATACAAACTAGATATAGGCTACGGATAATAGTTTTATACAAACTAGATAACCAAATGTTATTATTATTATTATATTTGAAGTACAATCAAATATCACGACATTAATTATTAGTTTTAATTAACTGACTTGAGCTGAAATTTAAATCTTGATCTCGGAAGATTAACTATTAAGTTTATGAGTTCTATACCTTTCTAAAGTAATAAATGCTGGAATTGGTTTCAAGGCTGTTTCTGAGTGAATACTTGCTTCAAAATAATGTTAAAAATTATAGAAATATTTTCGAGACATTCGAGTCAAGTCGAGATATTCACGAGCAGTCTCGGCTCGACTCGTGTCTCGAGTCGAGAAATACGTTTGTCTCGACTCGTCTCGAATTTTACAAAGTGTGTCTCGACTAGAATTCGAGTCGAGTCGAGTCTTATCGATTCGAGATTTGAGACATGTCTCCACTCATGCGCATCCCTAGGAGAGATCCGTCTGGTTTCAGCGGAACAATAACAATTGTTCACATTGTTAGTTTTGCGGTTCTTGGTTGCGGTTAGGTGGTTCTTGACTGCTACGAAGTTAAATATTCACACTTATTATTTCTTTATTTGCACTCCAATATTGTAATGTTTTCTTAATCAAATCTTAAATAACTCGGGTCTTAAGCCTATTGCATTTTATTATAAAATAAAGTCTTATAAAAATTTCTATAAAGTTTTTCTAAGTCTCTAAATGTCTATACTGTATGACAAATTTCCTCGGCATACAGAGAGTGACTTCGGAATACTGATAAATTCACAGCAGTCTTAAACAGGTATCGAGATTACTTCTTACCTCCTGGCAGCACCAGGAGTAG
Organism: Thermobia domestica; assembly: GCF_964235325.1. Classification (NCBI taxonomy): domain Eukaryota; kingdom Metazoa; phylum Arthropoda; class Insecta; order Zygentoma; family Lepismatidae; genus Thermobia; species Thermobia domestica. The sequence goes on from NC_137456.1 coordinate 67,632,345, forward strand.
GCGATGAAAGGATATCTTCTTCGTTCATAGCAGCCTCGGAAGATAGTTTCAAAAGAAATCTCCATAGCCCATGGCAGTCCAGGAGATAGTGTTAATAGATGAGTGATCAGCGATAAACTGATATTTTCATCGTTTCGTCGTTTTCTTTTATGGACGTCTTCTTTAAGGGAGAATCCACGACGGAGGTCGGCTTTCTTCGTGGTTTCTCCGAATTCTCTTCGTATCTTCCTGGTGGTCCTACCGTCGTCTGTTATTGTTTGTGTATGTACGTAAGAACACGTGTTCGTAGTAAAAACATGTGGTTACTGTGCTTGAGCGTATGGAACCTTACAATATTCTTTGTTCGGGTACTTGAATATATTTCTCATGCCAGTTGTATGAAAATTACAGCATTTTATTATTCGGCAAATTGTCGTAGAACTGTGGTGATATTTTCCCCGTTAATATAATGTTTAAGAACTATATGTACACTCATGTCCAAAATCATTGTCGCATATCTATAACTGTCTTCTTGTAAGAATATAATTCGATAATGATTTTGCAGGATGCTTTTAATACTGATACTATGTGTATAATCGAGAAATATAGATTTGTATTAAATTTCATTGGAAAAGAATTATAAATACGAAAATTAGAATGAGTAAAACAAAATGTTGCTAAATGGACAAGTAGTGTTGCCACGAGACGAGACGAGACTTCAGGCTGTCTCGTCTCGTCTCGTGCAAAGCATGTCTCATCTCGTGTCTCGTCTCGAAAAAATGTGCTCGTCCCGACTTGTGTCTCGTCTCGAGAGGTTCTGTCCCGTCTCGTCTCGTTTGTCTCGTTTTGTCTCGTCTTGTCTCGTAAAAATATATCAGCATACCATGGGAACGAAAGTAAAATGTAGCAGGCTGCACCATGCTAATCAAGATACAACAAGGGAAGAGAGGGAGATTATATATCGAAGTGGAAGATGGTTTATATACCAATCGAAAGCACTAATGACGCCTATTACAAAACTGTAATAAAAATTTTCCGAGTGCATATACTGTGCGAGTTATATGAATATACAGGATGTCCAGAAAATCCATTTCCACCCCTTGAAATCGCAAACGATGAGACAGATGCCAAAACTGGAAAACACATTTTTGATCATTATAAAAGTAGAATGTATCAAAGCAAACATTGTTGTCCCAGGGCCACCCGCAGAGTCCCAGGCGGGATCCAACTCAAAAATTACAAAAGGTAAGGGGGTCAAGTAGTATATCGTTCGAAACTTCTTGGGAAATGAAAGAAGACGAACAAGTCCCAACTCTCTAAAATTACCCTTTGCAAAATGGCGGCCGGTCAAACTGTCAGCAAAAACGTCATTGTAGAGTCTATGGCCACCCTCCAAAGAAAGAAAAAAAAACTGAATCGGTAAGACAGATGTCAAAAAAGAAAAAGATGTGTGTCATCTTTTCAAAAGTACAATGATTGAAAGTAAAAATGTTTGTCCCAGGGTCCTCCACAAGGTTCCAGACGGGGTCCTACTCAAAATTTTCAAATGGCAAATATGGTCAAATAAAGCTGTTGAGAAATAAAAGAACACGGAACAAGTCTCGATCCTCTAAAATTACCCTGTGTAAAATGGCGGCCGGTCAAAATGTACATCTTCATTTCGATTTTCTGAGCACGTTCACTTTCCATTTTGCAATCGGCACTTGTATTCATTCTGAGACATTTGTACGTATTTACTCTTCCTGGTGCAAGGAATTCTTTCGTTTGAATCATTTTATAATTGATAAACCAGATAACGAGCATAAGTACCACTGTTGTGCAGTCATAAACATAAATAAGTAGAGGTAAGAGTCTTTACTTCAGATGGCTCCAACCTCTACTTATTTATGTTTGTGGAAGTACATTATATGTTATCTAGTCAGTTCTATACTTAAAGATGTCAAATGTTGTCGTTTCTTTTCTTTATGTCTTAATTAGCTTTTATTTTATTATTTTTTTTTCCTTTATTTAGATATTATTGGGCTCAAAGAGCAGAATCTCACAGTAGGGGCATTTCCTTTCTTTCCGTTGAGTACAAGAATTAAAGTGAAAATAAACTAAAACCCGGTTACAGAAAGAACAACTAAAATGCAAGATGTTTGCACAGTATTATCGTAGAGCGTCCATACTTGTTCTATCTGCTTTCATTTAATAACAGCTTTAAACGATGTGCTACTTGACCTCCCTTGCCATTTGAACAATTTGAACATGACCCCCCTGGGACATTGTGGAGACCCTGAGACAAATATTTTTACTTCCAATCATTGTACTTTTGAAATGATGACACACATGTTTTCCTCTTTTGACATCTGCCTCACCGTTTCAGGATTGTTTGGGGGGTGGCCATCGACTTTACAATTACGTTTTTGCTGACAGTTTGACCGGCCGCCATTTTGCACAAGGTAATTTTAGAGTATTGAGACTTGTTCCATCTTCTTTCATTTCCCAAGAAGTTTCGAACGATATACTACTTGACCCCCTTACCTTTTGTAATTTTTGAGTTGGACCCCGCCCAGTACACTGCGGATGGCCTTGTGACAAGAATTTTTGCTTTGATACGTTGTACTTTTAAAATGATCAAACACATGTTTTCCAGTTTTGGCATCTGTCTTATCGTTTGCGATTTCAAGGGGTGGTAACGGCTTATCTGGACACTCTATATATCCATATAACTCGCATAGTATATGCATTCAGAAAATTTTTATTACAGTTTTGTAATAGGCGTCATTAGTGCTTTCGATTGGTATATAAACCATCTTCCACTTCGATATATAATCTCCCTCTCTTCCCTTGTAAGTTACAAGTATTACCCAGAACACACAAGACAAGAAATGTCACGGTAGCTACACCGTGAAGCCTTCACCTCTGGTGTATGTGGTAGTCGGTTCGATCTCGGTTAGTGCCAAGTGAACTTTGTGGTGAACAAACACCGTGTGCGTGGGTTTTCTCGGGGTTCTCCCGTTTCCTCCCACTTTCTTCATTCCACCATTTAATTCATTACTCATCATCACTGTCTCCTTTAGCCTAACCGGCATAAACGTGGGACGTAAAACTCAAAGATTTCATTTCATTTTTCGAATGTGTGTGTTTTCTCGAAGTTGTCTAGTATCCTACCACTTTCTTCATTCCACTAATTTTCCCATTATCATCCATTCGGCCAAAGTTACCTAAAGGTCTTAAAAATAAATTCAAATAAGCTCACAAGGCAAGGACAAATAGTTTACAAGATAATATATCTCTGCTGTTAGTTGTCTGAGGCTTCTCGACCCTGGCTTCTTTTTTTTACATTCTAAAACATTGAAATTTGTTTTACCAGTTTCAATACACGAATATACAGTAAATTGCTCATAGGTACGTCGAAGATGAAGACACTAATGTTAAATAATGTTTACACGACAAGCAAAGTTCGATGTAAAGGTGTCATCATCCCCGACACTATCGTATACTATCAGCCCAATTGGTTTATAGTGTCTGTATATATATATATATATATACATATACAGAGAGAGAGAGAGAGAGAGAGGTGGAAAGATATATAGATAAATAGAGAGATAGATATGTGTGTACACTTTGATTTCATATATTCCAGCCTTTAGGTTTCACAGTGTTAACCCATAACAATCCAAAAACTACTTTCCATTTTAGCATATTTAGATTTGTTGCAATTATTTTTTTTTTAAAAAAAGCTCGGAACCAAATAATTTTATTGAGTAATGGAAAGTATTTGATTGAAATTTTATGTTACTGCACACTAAGCTCTACTTAAAGTGCCATAGTAATGGGAGCTGAACGACACATCGGACGAAAGAATGCTTCGGGCCAGTCTTCACCTCTATGGTTCAAATCTGTACCCATAACCGCGGGGTGTGTGCTACTATGTGGTGCTTGCCCCGTTTGTGTAACAAACTCATGACAGTACACCCAGATTAGCTAATGTCTAAAAAAAAAAAAAAAAAAAAAAAAAGAAAAAAAGTTAATTTTTGGGTGGCAATTTTGGATTAAAGTTCCTTATATTGTCGGGATCTATTCTCGATCATACAACGTACATCTTCATACCAAGCCTAGCGGTCTGCGGCGATAGACCATTGGCTTGAAGGCCCCGGGTTGAGTCCCGGAAGGGTCATGTGTATGGATTTTAACAACATTTGTTTTTTCGTACTGTGTCAGGGGGGGGGAATCGTACGGGATAAAAGGATTTCAGTCTGAAAAAAATGGAGAGAATATCCTCCCCAGGATACTTTCATGGGAGTAAGGAATTAGTAAAAATATAGGATATACCTTTTATAGCAGGTTTAAAAATATGGTTTGGGTATCCTATTTCATTTCTGTTAATTATGTTCTTCAATGTTCGAATTTTGATCATTCTCATGATATTTTCTGCTTTCAACGGAGTTCCATGAATATTATACCAAATGTTCTTTACACTTATCAAGTTCGAGAGGTTTTATGCGCCTGTAAGAAACAATTTCTGAAGATGAATATTATTCACTAGGAAAGGGAAGTATTCCCCTCCTCTGAACATGGAAGCAGAGGGCAATTTCGCACTCTGGTCAGATCAAATATTTCCGCGTAAAACTTCTTTACCTAAAGTGTTATTAGTATCATAAATTTGCTGAAAGCAAACAATTTGAAGGGTTCGTCGATAATATCTTTGCTTCCTTTGTCGTCCGCCCGCCTTCCAAACGAAGAGGTGAATTTTACAACATGACTGCTGTATAATAAGCGAGCGATTGGTAAAATGGTAAAAGTGTGTTTTTATGTGTGTGTGTGTATGTGTGTGTGTGTGTGTGTGTGTGTGAGAGAGAGAGAGAGAGAGAGAGAGAGAGAGGAAGAGAGAGAGAGAGAGAAGACAAAATTTTAGTTGCAAGATGACATACTTCAATTGCCGTTTTCGGTTCATATAGCAAAAGAATACCGCCATCAGAGAATAAAGACAAGTGTAGACCTTACCCAGTTTTCAAATTGAATAGATGGTAGTGGTAGTTCGGTTTCTTGACCTTGTAAAAATCTTCCCTGTCTTTGATTTTGTTTATCATCATTTCAGCCAGAAATAAAAAAAAAATGAGAATTCCGCAGTTTACAGCAAGGGGAATTGGGGACAAGACATTAAGGATGATATTTCTGGAAGCTCATGTATCACGATTGTTTCATTCAATAGACAAAGGACACTTTTCTATGAAGGCTTTTCAACATGTTTTCTCACAAAGGGTATTTTCCTTTTGCAATCTATATGACCACTGGCAATTTCAATCTTGGCCATTCCCGCCAGCGTTTTTATTTTCGAGACACGAGACAAGACGAGACATATCACGAGACGTCCCGTCTCGTTTTCGAGACGGGACAAGTACACTGAGAAAAAAAAATGTAGGTGGCATACTTAAAAAGATAGGTTACATGCGTAATTCCTGTAGTTTTTGGACTTAACGTACACTAGACGTATAACTGAAAACGCATGTTTTATAATACTTTCTGTATAAGTGTTCCATCTATACGTACTTTCCGTATGAAACAATATAGGCGGTCAGGATCTCACATACAAGTGGACGTATATAACATATAGCTGACGAAGGAAACATAAGTATATGCATGTGATATACGGAAAACTGTTAGATGTCAGACATCCTGCAATGGCATGATGTAACATCTAAGGGCAGTGCCTATGTAGCATACGGATAACTTATGCTCCGTACTTATTTCTATAGTGAGCAAGAGGATACCGTATATTTGTACAATATACCGCTGTCCGGAGAACGGATTTTTCTCTGTGTAGTCTGTCTCGTCTCGTGTCTCGTCTAAGAGAGTTGTGTCCCGTCTCGTGTCTCGTCTCGTTTACGAGACGAGACGAGACGAGACACGAGAAATGTCTCGTCTCGTGGCAACACTATGAACAAGAAAGTTTTATTTTCGTTTTATTGTTCATATTTACTGCTCTTTTGACATGAAATTTGCCACATACATGTCTTTGCCGATTATACACATACAAACATTGTAAGAAATACCTCGCGAATTCGTTATCAAATTATATTCCTACAACAACATATTTATAGACATGCGACAATAATTTTGGACATGAGTGTACATATATTATTATACGCTACCAAAACCCTATTAGTTCAGTTTCTGTTTCATATTACGGCAATCTAACGTAATTTTCTTTCATTTACAGGTGCTTTAAGAATGAAAAGACTGGTATACGTTTCAACAGTGACGTTTCTACTTAGTCAATTAATTATGTCACTCTCAGTACAATGTGCAGTTATTCAGGTAAATAAGATAACATGTTTTATAAAAGGTTGACTGTGAAACACTATGTAAGTAATATTTGGGTAGATTATATAATTGATACATATACGAGGGACACTAAGAAACTTTTGAGATATGGGTCTCTGGGTATGCAAAACTTTATTATAGCTATTACATTTTTTCAAAGTTTTCTCCATGACACCACACAAAGCCTCATCCTTCTGAACCAATTCTGGAAGCATTGGCTCTAGTCTGGTTCAGGCACTGCACTTAACTGCTCTGTATAAGCAATAAGAGCATTTTCAGAGGAAAGAAACCTATGTCCACGAAGTTTATCCTTCATCGCAGGGAACAATAACAAGTCACACGGTGCCAGGTCAGGACTGTAGGGTGGGTGGCTAAGAAGTTTAACACGACTGTCTTCAATGAATTCAATTGTGATGTTCGCTGACTGAACAGATGCATTGTCATGGTGCAGCATGATTCCCCACAGGCCAGTTCTTGATCGTCTCTCCTGGATTCTCTGGAACACCTCTGGAAGACAAACATCCATGTACCATCTCGCTGTAACTGTTCCTTGATTTTCCAAAGGAATTGTGGCCACATGTCCACTTGGTGAGAAAAAATGTTGCCACCATTTTCTTTCCAACACTTCTTGACCTTTCGACTTCCATGGGTGTTTCTTCGCCAGGAAACAACCACACAGACGATTGGCGCTTCGTTTCGGGATCAAATTGATATATCCATATTTCACTGTCAATAACTATGTCTGAAACCCTCCCAGAACCACCATTGTTAAATTTCTGGAGCATGTCTTGACACCATTCGACACGAGCATGCTTCTGAGAATTTGCCAGATTGTGAGTCACCCAACGTGACGAAACCTTCCTCACACGCACGTTTTGTGTAAAATGTTTGAAACACTCGGCGAACTAATACCAAGGGCATACTCAATGTCACTGTAGGTCACAAGTGCATCTTTTCTCATCATCTTCTCCACAACATCAATGTTTTCTTCCATGACAGCTGTGGATGGCCTCCCACTGCGCCCCTCATCATCGTTCAAGGACCGGCCCCGTTTGAATTCAGCATACCAGCGAAAAACTGTTGTACGTGCTGGTGCACTGTCTCCAAATGCAGCAGACAAACTTTCAAGGCACTGTGATTCATTAAAACAACTTTTTTTGGTCGTACAAAATCATTGCATGAAAATCCCTCCTTTTCAACTCAATGGCTGAAGCTCTACTAACGACAAATGCTGCGACTTGGCAACATTACTCTTGCTAACGAGTGGCGTGATTGTTACGAAACTGGTTGAGTTCACTTGTAAAGGAGGGGAGTTCCTTTCAACGAAAAAAATTTTCATTTCCTGCGTTCCAGTTGTCCACATCTAAAAATTTTCCTAGTGTCCCTCGCACATGATGCGTTAAAAAAAAACGTAAGAGCTCTTATCTCGGCTGCGTGGGGTCCTTGGTTTGATCCCCGTCCAAATAAGTTTGTGGTGGATAACATCGTGACCGTGGGTTTTCTGGGATACTCCCGTTTCCTCCCACATTCCCATTCCACCAAGTCCTTGATCATCATTCACTTGCCTTAATCACCTGTGTCCTTTAGCTTGCAGGACTAATCCTGGGTCCTTAAACTGAAAGATTTCATTACAAGATTTTTTTTTTTTTTAGGAAGGAGACAATTCAATACTTCTACTCCCCTGTTCTTGCTATGTAAACAGTAGTACTTACACAGTTATTTTAGTTTTTTTATTATTATTATTATTTCGTATGTCAAATAATTGAGCTATAGAGTTTACTTATGGTATTCCAGTGGGTTGTAGCAGTTTTTGATACGTCATTTCTGTGAAAAGCAATTTGCTGTAGGGATGCGCACGAGTCGAGACACACTGTAAAATTCGAGACGAGTCGAGACAGGCTTACATCTCGACTCGACTCGACTCGTGTGCATCCCTAATTTGCTGGTTTCCTACAGTTTCAGTAACTATGAATTCGTTTCAATGGAGCAGCCCCATGCCCGTACTTTTTTTTTTCGAAGAACATGACTATACAATTACATAACCGAAAATTTTGTATAACTGTACGTAACGTGGCTTGGTTTATTGTTCTGTTTCCTTCGGTAATGTTGTTCTTTAAATCCTGTTGGAATCATAAATTATGGTTTTCTATTCAAAGTAATCGCAATTCAGCTGGTAAAAAAAAAAAAAATCGGAATCATCTCTAAATATCGTTTTGAAGGTGCCCTAACTCTAAGACCTTTTGATGTTCACACAGTGAAATATCAAAAATCTTCAAATCCTTTTGCAATTACTAAATTATATTACATTATATTCAATCCTGGCATAGAAACTTAGAGCGAAAATTACAGATACGACTGTATGGCAAAGCAAAATAACTAGCAATACCATAACGCAGTCGTGTATATTGTATTTATAAAATTCTAGTGCTTTTTCATTTTGCGTTTATTTATTGCTTACAAAAAATCAATTGTCCGACATTGCAGTTAGCTTCTAAAATTTTTTTTATGTATTATTTATTTTCTTGTACTTAAATGTTTTAATATGAGTGAAAATATGCTGTCTGATTTTAAGATATAATTTCAATGTTCTAGGAACGACATGAGAGTCATCTAAACGAACAGCTGAAAAGATCTATTCGGGAAACTACGACGAGGAATCCAGGCTTCTTTCAACTCGTAGGAAGGTACTTTCGGGAGGTGAGTTGGTGAAATCTTTCAAATGTGGAATTCAGTCTATACAACCCGATTGGGGCACTGGTCAAAAGAGTGTAAAACGCTTTTCTTAGACCAGACACCCTGAACGAGGTTTGCCTGGATTTTCCTCATTCACACCAGGCAAATGCCGGGGTGAACTTATAGGTCCCAGGCCGCTTCCTTCCTTGTAACGGTGACGGTAACGGTGGAGGGTATTAATGGTTAAAATATGAAACAAATCTTTAATAACCTCCCGTTATCTGGAATCTCGGTAGCAGGAGCGCACGCTCCGAAAACAGTGTATCAAGAAATAGTGAACTCAAATAAGAATACCAATATTAATACTACAACACTCTTGGGTCGTGATCGACAACTTACCATTCGAGCATTCAACATAAATCTCCACACTGATGTTATTCGCGAAGTTGTCAGACGTAGCGTGGACGTAGAGAGATGATGCAATCTAGACTCTGAAGTTTCAGAACACAATTGCGTAAACTTGCTAAAAACCACATGTATTTATTTACTATATTTGTTTTTATAATACCACATTCTATCACAAAATAGTATTCGTATACACAACAGATAATGCTAACCACAAATGAACAATATTTTGACGTAAACAGTCGCTTTAATAATGATTTGATAACGTCACTCACTTTAATTATTGATACCGTTCAACATAAAACTGAGATTGACAAGTAATTAAAAGAAATAAGATATATCAAACAAGGAAACATACAAAATACTATATACAACAAAAATAATAATAATACATGCAATACGGTTTCTCTACTATTTAGTCTTTTCAGAAGAAATGCAAGTCCAGACGACAGTAGCAAATTATATTATTTCAAATGTCTAGAAAGAAGTTTGATCTCTTATTTATATTTGTATTTATTATTCATTTATTATTTTTAATTATTTCCTTTTTACGGATGCACTTAACTATTATAATATACTTGTCACTTGATATAATTGTTTCTATCTTCCGTTCTGTCTTTGCCCGAACAGATGATTCACTAGTGAAATACTAATTTGAATGCAAAGTGACTAACTGACTGACACTTGATAGTCGCGACTGGCGAACTTTTATTTAAATTGAATTCAACTTAGTACTGATACTTTAAACATTCTTCACAGATAAATATGTTAGCTAGCACAGTTTCCAGAAATAATGCAGTTATGTAACGATGTTATAGTACTACTGTGGTTGTTGGATATTTTTATAGCTATAAATTGAAGTAATATTCCGCTATTATATAGGCCTATATCAAATATAGATTGATTTTGTTTTAAGCGCTTTTTATGTATATATGTTTCAAACTTGAGCTTACGACTAAAATAATTCAATACAAAGGAATGCGTTCATATCGTGCGCTCATTATATGCACGACGTTCTATATTTACTGATCCTTTAGAGCAGCGTTTCCCAACCTTTTTCCACTTGCGGCACACTACGGGTGTAACTTGAATTCTCGCGGCACACTCATAGATATTATTATTTGTAAATATAAAATACCGTGGTATTTTTTTCTGTTATTAATGATCTTTCTCACAGAGAAGAAAGCTCGATCACTGGTTTTTCCCCGTGGTTAATCATTATGCTTACTTTTCATTCTAATTTAAAAATAGAAAACAATTCAAATGAAATATTGGTCTCAGGTTTGCAAAACTACGCTTTCTTTTTCGAAAACTGTATCCAATCTTTCACTAAGAAGATAGATTACTAAATAACAAACGGACAAACAAATCTCTTTTACTTTTAAAACACAAATGTAGGTAATTTGTATTCATGTTTGCTTTGTCGAAAGTATTGAATGATATTTTAAAATTTCAGGCTACGAAATAGTCTGCAACAATAAAGAAGCAACAATGGCCATAACAATGATAACAAATACTTTTTTCAACATTAAAATTGTACACAAGAGTAACATGGTATGAAACTTAAAATTGTACATTCACAGTAATGTGAAATACAAATATACATTTTCCCTTATGTCTTGCAATTTGATTGCTATAGAATTAATAATTTTGTTTCGATTTCCCCGCGGCACACCAGCGGCCCATTCACGGCACACTAGTATGCCGCGGCACACCGGTTGGGAAACGCTGCTTTAGAGTGTCTACAAATTATTAACTTCTACTAATATTGACTGGCGCAAGAAACTTTATATTTACTTTTTGTAGCACTGATATGCAGTATCCAATAAAATAGATTAGATTATGAGTGAGGTATTTGAAATGAATAATATTATATCGGCTTACATAAATAATGTATCAATATTGTAGATTTACTTTTTATATGTGCATATGTTTTTACGGTAATATCAAAAGAATTCTATAAGGTTACGAGTGCAAAGCATGCTTTAATGTGTCGTATACCGTATACACATATCACTTGTTTTAATTCTTTTCGTTGACATAAGTACGTGACATGCGATGTTTACTTGCAGGGTCTTGTTTCTTCACGAATATGGCTTACTTGTTATTTTTCGAGCACATTCGTTTTTCTTACCTTCACCGGCAGGTTAAAGCACGTATTTACATTTCATCGTACCTCTTATGCTTCTCACTTTACTATTACATCACTTAAAATGGTTTTTCAGCTGCATTTCTCTTCTATTCTTCTCCAGCTGCCTGCCACCTGCTCCTCCTGCTGTCGATTCAACCTGCTGCTCCCTGATCATGTGTTGACAATGTTGCCAGTGAAGTTTAGATAACAGTGGTGTTCAGAAGGTAACTGAGCGGAGCGCTCAGTCACGCCGCTCGAAGTGAGCGAAACACAAAACTACGAAAACAACACGTATACAAATGATGATGGGGCAGCGTGTCCTGTCACATATGGCGTCCGAATAGGTTGATCCCTGCGCCGTCACTAAGCATTCACAGAGTAACTTTCACTTAGTTCCACAGATACTTATAAGAACAAGATAATTTAAAAACAAATGAAACCTGACACATACACGTATATACATATATACACAATATTTCGAACTATGTACAGCCTGCAATCTATTCGCAGTACTCATCAGGCAAGTCCTTCAAAAGTTGACTGGCACAATTCTCCTCTGCCTTCTTCCGCCATTTCCAGTATTCTTCTTTAGTGGGCTTCCACAATTTACATTGGTGTTCGGATCGGTGTCCTATCAATTTTCCATTGTTCGGATCAATCAGCTCCACAACCTTAAGACTTGGCTTACGAACACATAAGTACGGTCCTGAGTACAGATCGAACATCTTTTTTATCTGCTGTGCTGCTGCATCACTGATGGGATGTGCCCTGAGGAATATAAGATCGCCTACATTAGCATGCCGATCCGATGTCATTTTTTCGTTGGTACGTTGATTCTTCTTCGCCATCTGAGACTTCTTACGGTGTGCAATCATAAGTAGCCGATTGTCCCACGAATTCCCGTCTTCAGCAGTCTCCTCTTGGAACAGTCGTTTCATCACAGGCGTTACATCCTTCACGTTTAGATGTGCTTGGACTGGGGCAACGTTCAAATTCTCCACAATAGTATAATTCAGTAACATAACAATATTCCACAAGTGCTTATTCCAATCCACATGTTGTCCAGCACAATACAACCTCCAAAGCCTATTCATTTCTCTATGCATCCTCTCCACGGGATTGGCTTGAGGATGGTATGGTGTGGTGTGATACACTTTAACTCCTTTACTAGCCATTGAGCCTAGGAACTTACTAGATACAAAACATGGACCGTTGTCACATATAATGGCGTCTGGAATGCCTAAGTGCATAAAATACAAATCCAGGCACCTCAGAATTGCAGCAGTTGTAGCTCGTCTCATTGGGTACGCTACTAGATGCCTGGTAAACACATCCATGCACGTGCATACATATGCCATGTTTGACTTGCTGGTTGGAAGCTTCCCTACCACATCGACTGACAGTAACTCTCGGGCTCTCGAAACTGTGACTGACTGTAACTTCCTTGAGAGAGGATGAGGATCAGCTTTGTGTCTCATACACAATACACAATTGCGGATGTATTGTCGCACGTCAGTATACATGTCTTCCCAAACGAAATTTTCCAGAAGCATCGTGTGTGTCTTCGCATATCCAAAATGACCCCTGTCATCATGGTAACATTTCAGTACTCTCTTTACTAAAGTTTTGGGTACAACTATCCTCCATTTATCTTTCAAATGAAAATCACGTTTTAACAGCACACCTTGTTGGATCTTATAATACAGTCGTACAGATTTTCCCCAACTTATTTCTGGTATATTGGTTTGATTTTGCTCCAGAGCCTCTATATACTTCATTAACCGAGGATCTTCATGCTGGTATTGCTTCCAATCCTCACTGGTCATATTTGCTAAATCTCCTGGAAGGACATGAAAGTTCAAAATAGTAACAATTCTAGGTGACTGGCATACTGTAATACGAGACAAAGTATCCGCTGCTACATTGGTTACTCCAGGTATGTATTGGATTTCCAACTCAACATCTTGCATTTCAATACACCACCGATATAGCCTGGTATTCCAATATTTTATGCTCTTAAAATGCACTAAAGCTTGATGGTCAGTTTGTACGATCACATGATGCCCTATCAATAGATTACGCCATTTTCTTATAGCTTTCACAACACCCAACATCTCTATCTCAGTAATGGTATAGCGAGATTCGCAAGGCTTAAGTATGTGTCCAGTGAAACCAATAACTCGTTTCCCATCTTCATACTCTTGTGTCAAAATAGCAGCAGTCCCAATAGTTGAGCCGTGAACTATGATAATGAAGTCTTTTGACATATCTGGATGCAGCAAAAGTATCTTTTTACAGATCTCATGTTTTATTTCTTCAAAACAATTCGTATGTTCAGGCAACCAGATCCATTTCTTCCCTTGTTTAAGCAGCTGGTATAATGGTGCTGACTTACGAGCAAAATCATGTATAAACTTGGAGCACCACTGGGAAAATCCTAAGGTCCGTTGCAATGTTTTAATAGTTGTAGGCCTTGGCAATGACTTTACCAGATCCACATACTCTGGATTTTTCGCTATTCCTACCGGTGTTACCACAAAACCTAAGAAATTTGCCTCAGATACCATAAATGTGCATTTCTTTAAATTGACTGTCATATTTGCTTCCTCTAACTTATACAATACTTGGTCTAACAATTCAATATGAGCTACTGGATCAGTCCCTGGAATTAAAATGTCTTCTATATACAGTAAGATCTTTTCAAGAATAGCAACTCCCAACACTCTCTGTAACACTGCCATTAAACAAGCTCCACCATTCTTGTAACCAAAGGGTACTCTGCAATGCCGGTATATCTGGCCTTCAAAACAGAATGCTACAAGATCCCTACAATCTTCAGTTAACTCGATCTGGCAGTAGGAATGCACCAGGTCAAGGGACGTTGCACAGGTCATCCCATTAAATCTTGCAAAGAGGCCATCGAGGCGTTCGACCTTCAGATTTGTCAAAGATACGAATTTATTGAGTTGGACCAAATCAAGACAGACTCGAACCTCATCAGAGTTCTTCTTTCTGACTATTACCAGGGGATGGTGATGTTTTGAAACTGCAGGCTCAATGATACCTTGACGCAACCATTTTTGGATCTGCTCCCTTGCCTTATCTCGATAACATAGTGGAATTGGGTAAGGTCGTTTCACAATTGGATCTTCAGTGGTAACTTGGATTGTATACTTCAACTTGTTACATTTTCCTGGGAAATGGGCGAAAACTTTTCTTCTCTTCATCAGCACATTGAACAACATTTCCTTGTGTTCCGGAGCAATAGGAGTTTTTTTCACCACTTCTGTCACTTCTTCTAGGGTAGCGTACTGACTCTTTTCAGTCGCTTCTTCCCTGACTTCTACTCTCTTTGGACAGCAAGCCCAGCATTGGATCTCCTGAACAAGCGGGTCATACAAGGATTCCACAAGAGCTTGATCCTTTATTTGTGCCAGCGTAATTCGTCTCAGGTTGCAATCATCTCTTTGCCTTGACCTAGCTTCATCATACGAATATTCTTGTTGCATTAATACACTGTTCCACTGATTTAAAACTTCTTTCAGATCTTCATAATCGCATCCACATACCTGTGAGCCGCATACTTCCTCCGGATGGCATTCGCATTCACTCCATTCTTCTTCTATGACGTTTCCAGGAAGATGGTAATCCACACTCAACTCATTAATCATATTATTACACGTATTTTCTTCCTCCTTCGCTTGAACCATGGGTACTACGACTTCTTGTTCCCCAGTTTGAATGGTTACCATGCCATTTCCAAAATTCATTCTGACTTGAAACTTGCTCATGTAATCACGACCCAGTAGAAGATCTTGGTTGAGCCCGTCGACCACAAAAGCTCGAACATCCGTCTGTATTCCCTTAATTGTCACAGGAAGATATACTTCTCCTTTCACCATTTTCTTCCTGGTTCCACTATAATCGACAAGAACTACGTGGGGTGCTGGTTTCAATTTCGGATGTGATATAATCTTCGTAACCTTTCTCCATAACTCTAAACTACACAACGTCACCTCAGCACCGCTATCAACAAGTGCTTGTACAACTTCATCCAACACACTCACTCGTATGATACCAGACCATTCTTTTATTCGTTCAAAGTCAGTCTTCACGTCATCAATATTCTTACAATCTGTGTTATACTCCCACTCTTGTTCAGCTATACATTGAAATTTAATTCGAAAAATATTTATCTCATTCCTACACTCAAACTCACGTACACATAAAGGACTATATACACCACTATACACTTCCTCAGGTATATCCTCACTTACACTTTTCTCATGGGTCTTCTCACAACACAAGTCGTACCTACCTCCGACCCGCGAGGTGGATACTTCATTTAGTTTTTTGAATCTGGACTTCCTCGAGGATCCCAACGGTGTTGAATATCCTCTTGGGAGGATCTCGGGTCATCTCTTTCATACTCATCGTGTGTGTGCCATTTCCTTCCTGGCCGTCTACTTCCCCTCCAAGAACGTGCACGACCACCTCGTCGATAGTTCCCGCGTCCTCATGCACCATCTCGTCCTTCGTGCGGTGATTCTTCTCTTGTGTTCGCAGGCTCTGTCTTGTTATCCTCCTGGTCCTTCGATATAGCTCCTACTTTAGCTTTACGAGTAATCACCTCTTCACCGTCCTCCCATCTTCTAGCGCCATCTCTTCCTGTCTTTCGTCTTGCTTCCCATGTGTCGTGAATCTGTTCAAGTCGTCGGACTGTTTCAAGAATTTCTGCTAACTCCTGGCCTCGTGTTGAAACCAACTGTCTCTGATACTGAACTGGTAGCAAAGTTATGATAGTGTTGCAAATCAGGACTTCACTGCTCTGTGAATCCAAGTCCCTAATCTGACAAAATCGATTCGTAACAAAACGTTCAACACTTCCGTCAACCTTAGGGTTGAATGGCACAGTCTTAAGGCGCGTTAGCTTAGCACATGTCACATCTTCTGAATGATAATGCCTTAAGAACATTTGCTTGAAGTCGGCATACGTGAGGAACTTATTCACATTAGAATAATACCATGACAACACTGCTTCTCTTAGTATGAACGGTAATACCTTAAGCGCCTGACTAGGTTGCACCCCCATTAGAGCACACTCTCGCTCAAATTGTATGATAAATGCTTGAGCTGACAAATCACCTCTCTCTGGTGGATAGTGCGTGAACGATTTTATATCCGTCAATCGCAATTTCAGTTCCTTTTCGTCTTCTTCCTTTTCCATTTCCATTTCCTCCCTATAGTCCTGAGCTGCTTCCGAATAGACTCCGCGACGGTTCGTTAGTCTTCTGGCGTTTTCATTCTCGTTACCGTTAGAAGGAAGCTGTCTTCTTTGTCGGTTCCTTCTTCTTTCCGTCTTCGTTGACCATCCATCTTCTTCTGAATACCCGCTCTCATCAGACGAACTGGTCTTGATCCGTCTCCGTCGTCTTCTTCGATAACTTGGGTGCACCTCAGTTTCCTTGCTCCGAGAAGCCGCCGTACTATTGAGGGCACTTCTTCCACAGCAGGTACCACTGGAATCCTTTCTATTGCGCCTTCCATCTAAGCTTGGAGATTGAGCAGGATAGTATGGCCGCTTCACTTCTGTTTCCTCTTCTACGCCTGAACTATGTCTTCGCCATTCCTCCTCTATCCTTTGTTGAAGTGACGCGATTGCTACCTCCTGACAAGCCAACTTTTCTTGTACTTTCCACAGTTCCGAAGTGTTTTGCCACATGACAGCCTTCGACTGACTCACTTCCGCGCGACACTCTTGCAGTTGATTATTCATCACCGCGTTGGCTCTTATCATTCTTCCAGAAACCTCTTCTATCACCTTTCTACATTCATCAGTCTTCTGCATGACTTTTAACTGTTCTTTGGCTAAACGATCTTCTATCTGTGTCGTAGTCATCTGCAACACCTCATGCTTCACATCTGCAATCTCATCCTGCATCCTGTCCTGACATTGTGCCATACCTGCCACACAGCTCTTCGATACTTGATCGATTCTTCTATTTACTTCTTCAAATTTCTGACTCGCCTTTTTCTCTGTTAGTATTGCCACTTCCTCGAGTTTACGCACAGTATTCTTCAAATCTTGAATGTCCTGCTGGGTTCCGTCCATCTTTCGTGACAATTCATTTACCTGATGAGTTAATGAGGCGCTCGTCCTGTCACACTTCTTACTAACTTCTTCAATCTTGTTCTCCAATTGCTCTCTACTATCCCGTAAATCCTCCTGAATAACCTTCATCTCCATCTGAAAATCTTCCTTGATTTTCGACCTCAACTCACATTGTCCCATTTCATTATACTTCTCAAACATACGGGTAAGCATCTGCTCCATCGCATCTAAAGACAGACTTCGTTCTCCCATCTCCATCACCTTACGTGGTTTGCACTGTCCGCACTTCCATAATGCTTCAATAGGTGCATCATCCTCGAGTTCATTTTGAGCATTCCATTCTTCCTCCGTCATTTGACTACACACGCGGTGATACCAGCGATCACACAGACAACATTGTACATGATACTCATCTCTAGCTGGGTCCTCACAACACACTACTTTATCTGAGTTTGACATGGCCGCACCACCAGATTCACTTGCACTTGCACTGTCTCTTTGTCGATTACGCCGATTTCCACCCATGTTCACTTTCCTTTTTTTGTTTTTTTTTACGACGAAGTAAACTACACAACTAGCACTCCATGAAATTCACACTCTTGATTGCAACTATTCTTCACAAGCGTCTAAGTCTCATAATCTAAAATGTAACGGTGACGGTAACGGTGGAGAGTATTAATGGTTCAAATATGAAACAAATCTTTAATAACCTCCCGTTATCTGGAATCTCGGTAGCAGGAGCGCACGCTCCGAAAACAGTGTATCAAGAAATAGTGAACTCAAATAAGAATACCAATATTAATACTACAACACTCTTGGGTCGTGATCGACAACTTACCATTCGAGCATTCAACATAAATCTCCACACTGATGTTATTCACGAAGTTGTCAGACGTAGCGTGGACGTAGAGAGATGATGCAATCTAGACTCTGAAGTTTCAGAACACAATTGCGTAAACTTGCTAAAAACCACATGTATTTATTTACTATATTTGTTTTTATAATACCACATTCTATCACAAAATAGTATTCGTATACACAACAGATAATGCTAACCACAAATGAACAATATTTTGACGTAAACAGTCGCTTCAATAATGATTTGATAACGTCACTCACTTTAATTATTGATACCGTTCAACATAAAACTGAGATTGACAAGTAATTAAAAGAAATAAGATATATCAAACAAGGAAACATACAAAATACTATATACAACAAAAATAATAATAATACATGCAATACGGTTTCTCTACTATTTAGTCTTTTCAGAAGAAATGCAAGTCCAGACGACAGTAGCAAATTATATTATTTCAAATGTCTAGAAAGAAGTTTGATCTCTTATTTATATTTGTATTTATTATTCATTTATTATTTTTAATTATTTCCTTTTTACGGATGCACTTAACTATTATAATATACTTGTCACTTGATATAATTGTTTCTATCTTCCGTTCTGTCTTTGCCCGAACAGATGATTCACTAGTGAAATACTAATTTGAATGCAAAGTGACTAACTGACTGACACTTGATAGTCGCGACTGGCGAACTTTTATTTAAATTGAATTCAACTTAGTACTGATACTTTAAACATTCTTCACAGATAAATATGTTAGCTAGCACAGTTTCCAGAAATAATGCAGTTATGTAACGATGTTATAGTACTACTGTGGTTGTTGGATATTTTTATAGCTATAAATTGAAGTAATATTCCGCTATTATATAGGCCTATATCAAATATAGATTGATTTTGTTTTAAGCGCTTTTTATGTATATATGTTTCAAACTTGAGCTTACGACTAAAATAATTCAATACAAAGGAATGCGTTCATATCGTGCGCTCATTATATGCACGACGTTCTATATTTACTGATCCTTTAGAGTGTCTACAAATTATTAACTTCTACTAATATTGACTGGTGCAAGAAACTTTATATTTACTTTTTGTAGCACTGATATGCAGTATCCAATAAAATAGATTAGATTATGAGTGAGGTATTTGAAATGAATAATATTATATCGGCTTACATAAATAATGTATCAATATTGTAGATTTACTTTTTATATGCGCATATGTTTTTACGGTAATATCAAAAGAATTCTATAAGGTTACGAGTGCAAAGCATGCTTTAATGTGTCGTATACCGTATACACATATCACTTGTTTTAATTCTTTTCGTTGACATTAGTACGTGACATGCGATGTTTACTTGCAGGGTCTTGTTTCTTCACGAATATGGCTTACTTGTTATTTTTCGAGCACATTCGTTTTTCTTACCTTCACCGGCAGGTTGAAGCACGTATTTACATTTCATCGTACCTCTTATGCTTCTCACTTTACTATTACATCACTTAAAATGATTTTTCAGCTGCATTTCTCTTCTATTCTTCTCCAGCTGCCTGCCACCTGCTCCTCCTGCTGTCGATTCAACCTGCTGCTCCCTGATCATGTGTTGACAATGTTGCCAGTGAAGTTTAGATAACAGTGGTGTTCAGAAGGTAACTGAGCGGAGCGCTCAGTCACGCCGCTCGAAGTGAGCGAAACACAAAACTACGAAAACAACACGTATACAAATGATGATGGGGCAGCGTGTCCTGTCACATCGTTCCGCAATCCTTTCTTCCTTTTTTTTTTCCTAGGATAGTGTGCTCGCCGAGGGACGTCATCCCTCAAAATGTGACGGGCTAAATGGTCTCTGATGCCGAAAGCGCAGAAATCTAAATCCTAAATCCTCAGCCTATATAAGCAGACATGTCAGAGGGTTCCAGCCAAGTGTTGGATCTAACTCGAGCCGGGGGACCTAAGCCCCTAGTTTTTTGAGTGACAAAAATGATTTGAGCTATTACTTATATATTTTTGAAAGTTTATAGTAAACTCAGAATATACCTATCATAGTCTGGGATCTGAGTGGCCCTCCCAGTTTTCACCTTCTAGATCCGCCACTGTTTCAGCCCTTCATTTCTTATTTTTGCAGACTGGTAAAGGATAGAAATATCTTTTGCAAACCTGTCCGTACGTTAATGTTGTTTGTGCTAATATGCTTTGTTATAAACAATCAGCATTGGTTATACAGAATATCACACTCGAAAGAATCCCTGGTTTAAAGAAGCGTAGAACGAGGAAATAAAACATTTAATCTCGTACTTGTATCTATAAGAAGTGAAATAAAATGAGATTTTTCACACGAAGTGCTGGAAATATTGTCCAACGGACGGGAAATACAGTACACTTTTAAATTCTAGACTAGGAAAGAAATGCCACCACAAGTCTCATGGGTAAGGTTGCAAACTTTTGAATGTGGAAATGGAGTACATGTACTCTTAAGATTGTGCCGTCATCGCTTGTCAAAAATGTGAACGATCAGAAAGTGGTAACTTCACATAAAATTGAGATATTCGGAGTTCGAATTTAATAACTTTAGTTACTTTTCAAACAATTATTAAACTTATTAATTCCAGTTTTTGTTGAGTCGGAACATGTACACTCATGTCCAAAATGATTGTCGCATATCTATAACTGTCTTCTTGTAAGAATATAATTTGATAATGATTTTGCAGGGTACTTTTAATACTGTTAGTATGTGTATAATTGGGAAATGTATGTTTGTGGTAGATTTTATTGTAAAAAAAATTATAAATACGAAAATTGGAATGAGTAAAACAAAATGTTGCTAAATGAACAAGAAAGTTGTATTTTCGTTTTATTATTCTTATTTTTTGCTCTTTTGACATGACATTTACCACATACATATCTTTACCGATTATACACATACTAACATTATAAGAAATACCGGGCGAATTTGTTATCAAATTATATTCCTTCAACAACATATTTATAGACGTGCGACAATAATTTTGGACATGAACATACTTTTTGTAGTCTACCATCAATAATACAAAGTACAGCGTATTTAAAATAGGAAAGCGAATATAATTATGGCATGCACAAAATATACTTGAAAAATAATTCTTACCAGCTTCGCTGGCAAGGACACCCATCAGGGGAGGCGAGGTGGGGTGCTAGCCCCCCTAGAGGAAATTTTACTTCAGAATATCGAAAATCCAATAGAATTTTTACATTAGTTACAGCAAAATTTGAAACTATTTTTGAAACGTCACTTATACTTGCCCCCTTCCCTTGGAAACCATAACATGGGCGCCCTTGTTCGCTGTAGCTCGTAATGTCTCATAATACCTACATACTTTTACTGGATCTGTATGCATTATTTAATTGGAAGAAGTAGCTGAGGATGAAGCAGCACTAACTGCGCTCTTGAAAATGTACTTTTGTTGCCCTTGAGCACTTTTGATAAGTTCAGTAAATTTTCCTGTTTACAACTCTTCAGCAAATTCCGTACACGATAGGCCGATATGAAAGCGAATTCTAAGCTCTGCTTTAACCATAATCATCGACAAACGGTTCCTTTCGTCACTCCAAAATTCATATGAGTAGAATAGAATAGACTAGTAAGAGGAAAAATTACCGGACATTTTACGTCCGGTTTTGAGCTCGCACCGAATACCAGACAAAGATCAAAAACCGAACTGTCCGGTAAAATACTGGACGGTTGGCAACCCTACTCCTGGGCAACACTATTTCATCTAGATTGTATATCTCCGGACTGGAGCGGGATTCTAATTACACCATCATATGTATGCCAAAATCTAGTAAGTATTGAGTTTTACACCTCCACCCAGCACTTGGGTTATGTTCGGCTGTCCAGAATGGGACGGAGGGGACTCTTTATGATGAAAACAAGTTAAATCTATTAGCAGCTTGTGAAGTGTGTATAGAAACAATGACGAAACTTATCTTTATTTTACTTCACAATAAGAAAACGGAATGGGTGAAATATTGCATGATTTACTTCAACATAAACAGTTATGTTTGTAATGAAATAATAAATCAGCTTGTTGTAGACAAGAGGAAGTTGGATGTTGTGAAGTTTGTATATTAAATCCTCATGATGAACTTTATCGAACCCATTTGCTATGTTAAACACTTCGGAGGGGGGATTGTTTCTGTTAATAAATGGTATAACTAGCCAGAATATAGTATCATGACATATGTACAGTCAAGGACAAAAGTTGTTTCCGTTTTGATGAAATTAGTTTCTTAAATAGCTTCAGAATGCAAGAATAATTTGAGTACAGTTTTCAGTAAATTAAAAAGAATGTCATTTTCTGTATGTTCGAGCCATACCGTCGTTATTCCCAAACAAATTTTGCCAAACGAAAAGAACTTTTATCGCTGACTGTACATGCGACTAGATCTATTTTTTAGTTTGAAAATTAATATTCTGGTGAGTTGGCAAACTATAGCATGACAGTCTACAAACTTTTAAAGGTTAATGATTTTTATTGCTTGCTATGCCGTGAAAAAAACATCACGAAATTTTTGCAAACATAATTTTTTTAAATTTAAACTAAATAGTTTAAGAACAAAATTTTAGTATTTTTGTTTAAAAAATATTTAGAACATAATGTTGATCAAACAGCTTACAGATATTTAAAAAAACTTGACATTGAGAGAAAGAACAGACATGCCAGATTTTGCCATTTGACACAATATTGTAATGCATATACAGGAGTAAAAGTGAATTTGAAAAGGTAGGGGGACATATGACGTCACGCAGTTCCCCGTGCTTATGTTTGCCCATTGTAATTTTTTTTAGGAAATGGGGGACACCATAGATATTTTTTGGAAGTGGGGTAACGGCGCACTATCGCGTTCCCTTCACTATTACCCCTGGTAATGTAGTAATTTAACAATGTAATTGAACCTATAATTAATAAATCTTAGGTATCACAGCAACCTTAGGAACTTTAGGTTGCGATCTATCACAATTTCGTGTAGTGATAAATGCCATATGTGAATATTCTTAGTATAATCACAGAAATACCTTATATATATAAATTTGATAAATATTGATTGCATCTTAATGTTTGTTTAAGAACATAGATGAGTATAAATTTCCTGAACTGTATTTCAGATCGCTAATAAAATTTTTGAACTGTATTTCAGAACGCTAATGACACACAAGAAGCATATCACGAAATCTCAAATATTATTTCAAATGCATTTTCACCTCAAAATCCCAGAGAAGGAAAGGTAAGTTATATCAGAGTAGAAAATGTAAGTAAAATATATTCTTTTCAAAATTAAATTTAAAAAAGGAAGTAAAAAATCATTTAAAGCTTTCGGTTAGTACCAAATATTTTTATTTAAAATGATAATATAAATGTAAAAAAAAGGATTTTTTTTGTAGAGATCCTCGTTTGTTGTATATAGAATATAATTTTGATACCACTATGTGGGCATTTTTTAAAGTACTTAAAATGATGCTAAAGTGTTTCCACATCACTGTCTTATACATAACAATCAGCGACTACTGTATTTTTAATAGCTAAATTTGAGAGGTTGATTTGTTAATTATTACTACATAGCTTGTTTTATTTTATATTTTAAAGGAAGGTACAAAAAATAGAACATTTCAAAATAATTTTCTAATGTACTGCAAATATATAATCATAAATAATTTGTTGGGTAAAGTACTTAGAAAAGTATTCAATCATAAATAATTTGTTGGGTAAAGTACTCAGAAGAGAATGCCATCATAAATATAATGTGTTGGATAAGGCAAAGAAGAGAATGCAATCATATAATTTGCTGGATAAAGTACTCGAAAGAGAATGCAACCATAAATAATGTGTTGGGTAAATACACAAAATATAATACAATTATAATTGATTTTTGGATAAACTGCACAAAATAGAATGAAATTTCAATTAATTTGTTGGGTAAAGTACACAGAAGTGGATGCAATCATAAATAATTTATTGGATAAAGCAAAGAAGACAAATCGATCATAAATAATGTATTGGGTAAATACACAAAATACAATACAATTATAATTGATCTGTCGGATAAACTGCGCAAAATGGAATGCAATTACAATAAATTTGTTGGGTGAAGTACACAGAAGTGGATCCAATCATAAATAATTTGTTGAAGAAAACAAATAAGAAAATGCAATCATAAATAATATGTTAGATAAATACACAAAATAGAATACAATTCTAATTGTTTTGTTGAGTAAAGTGCGCATGGAATTATAATTAATTTGTTGGGTAAGGTACACGGAAGTAGATCAATCATAAATAATCTGTTGGATAAAACAAATAAGAAAATGCAATCATTAATAATATGTTGGTTAAATATAAAAAAATAGAACACAATTATAATTGATTTGTCGGATAAACTGCACAAAATAGAATGCAATTACAATAAATTTGATGCTTGAACTACACAGAATTGGATGCAATCAAATAATTTGTTGGATAAAGTACACAAAATAGGATGAAAAATCGTTATTAATTTGTTGGATAAAGTACACAGAAGAGAATACAATCATAAATTATTTATTGGATAAAATAAAGAGAAGAGGATGCGGTTATAAAAATTTTATTTATGCTTTGTATAAAATTAAAATATGCATTCATACCGTCAAGGAAAATTAATCGTAAACCAACTCCTATTCGTAACAAAACTTTGCAATAAATATCGGTTTTGTCTTATCTTTGACATATTAGATAATAGAATCCAATCATGTATCAAAAATCGATATATCTTCTGCGTGATATCTGAGACTACCTGTTCTAAAATAAAGGAAAACCAACGTTATCCAAACATCAAATCAAAGAAAATCTCGCCAATTATGATATTTCGTGAGAGATCGAATTTTGACTATGTTAACTTTGATTCAGGTTGAAAGGAAAGAAAGCTTCATTTCCATTTCTCTGTCTTAGAAGTAACGTTGCAAAGTTAATGAAGCACGTTAACTTCACACAAGTTCTTAATACATTGGACATCACACATTCATTCATCTGAAATTAATAGAACACTAATTTGGTCGAGGTATTAACTGAATACGATGTTTTCTCAACAGCGAAGCCTTTACTTTTTTACATCACACTGATCAGAAGTTGGTTTGCTTTTAAAGGAGAATTGAAAAATTATTCACACTCAGATTTTATAAAAGAAAACAAGAATATTTTGTTTCAGATATCATTAAACTCTTCCAAATTCCCCCTTAACCTTAAAATAATCTTTATATTGTAGCGAGCAAAAGTAGCTTCAAATATAGGATGGAAATTCAAATTTCTATTTATAATTTGCGATCTGTTATTGCGAGTCATCTAGGATATGATTTTTTTTTCAATCCACATTTATAAGATAATATCGGCTTACTATATGTAGATCCTAATTATGTGATATTGTAATTAAGTAAAATTTCATGCTATTCATAAGATCAAGGTTTTATCATATTTGTCCCGGAATGAATAAAAAAAAATCAACAAAGCCATATTTGGAAAATGGAAGGTTTTAATAGGTTGCAGTACTTTAAGAATATTTTATATTCTTTAAATATTCTACAATTTCCTAGCATAAAATGTCGATATTCATGTCCTGTCACTGACTTGCTTTACGCAACGTCTGAAACACATATACACGTATTTAACAGTCTCCCTCTTGACAAAATCCTGAACTCACGTCCAGACTTTCTTTCGGAAAATATGTTCCGAGGGGCACAGTTAGTGTTCGGAAGGGCACGTATTACTTTCACACAGTACTATTCTGTTTATTATTATATTTTGGACGTGTTTATTGGTCTCCTACGAGAGGTCACTCTCAGAGCTCCGGGGGAGGGGGGGCAGTGGAGGATCCAGGGGAGAGCTATCGGGGGCGATCGCCTCCCCAGAAGAGGAAACTTTTTTATTTTATATATATAAATAAAACCCTCCCAGAGTTTGAAACTGTTAAAAGTAGTTGTAAGTAGCAGTATGACAACCCACCGCCCCCACCAAGAAGTCGGTCCTCGATCCGCTCCTGGGGGGGGGGGGCAGTGTCCTCCAAAAACATGTCTGGAAAAAGCACTACTCACGTCTGTTTATTTTGCTCTATATTACTTGAACGTAGCTACAAATATTATTTGCAAAATTAAGTTATTATGGATCGTACACAGATTAAATAACATGAATATATCTTGCATGTGATCGCATTATTCCACTTCATGTAAAGAAATATCCATAAAATATTCCAGTTGGAAAGCGACAAATCTGTTGACGTTGTGGTAGAGCGTACTCGAAGCTGATCACTGGTTGTTAGAAAAAAAAAAAACATTTTTGTAAAGTATCTTCTTTGCTGTGGATGTGATGATGTATGCTATTGTCCTTTGATAAGCATAGAAAAATTGAAGAAATCCATTCCATTAGGTGTGACGTAGTTGCTTCGAGACCAGACTTGGAAAATATCCTGAAGATCATCTTGTGAGATAAGTGTCGGAACTTCATTCGTGGAGTTTAAACTAGAAAAAGTCATCTGCCATTGAGTGTTTGAAGGCTATGAATTCTTCACACTGATTGACTGGAAGATTTCCTACTATATTTGTGGAGTACGGTAACATATCGGACAACTAAAAACAAAATTTTACTCTGCGTTTGTGGCGAGAAAGACATCTGGTTGTACATGTTACTATTTTGTTCAGGAAGTGTGTGTATAATGAATGTAGTGAATAAAGAAGACGAAAGATATGTGGTTAATGCAGGCCCGTATCCACGGGGGGCAGGGCTAGGGTGGGCCGCCAACCCTAAATTTTTACTGGCCCCCCTAAGAGTTTCACGGTAGGCTTGCAAATGAACTATAATATGTTGATGAACTATAATATGGTTGGGTCGCCCCCCCCCCCTACATTTTTGGGCTGGTACCGGCCTGGGTTAGTGTATGGACTTGGAGGGATGAATGTGTTACGAGGTATGATGGTTTATTGTTTTTTTTTTTTTTTTTTTTTGTG
This sequence comes from Thermobia domestica, assembly GCF_964235325.1. Classification (NCBI taxonomy): domain Eukaryota; kingdom Metazoa; phylum Arthropoda; class Insecta; order Zygentoma; family Lepismatidae; genus Thermobia; species Thermobia domestica. The sequence goes on from NC_137456.1 coordinate 67,659,808, forward strand.
ATGTGATAGAGTAGCTCGTGCATAAGTTATGTTGGAGTAGGGTTATGAGGAAAGTTTTTTTTTTTTTAGTTTTTTTCAATTACATGGTTATGAGAGAATGTAGGATAGTTTTTGGAGGATCCGTTGGTGTTTTATCTTCCTGATTGAAGTTGTCGGCAAAGAATTGCGAGACATTTTTCACTGTATCTTTGAGTTTTATGATTAGTTCTTTGATGGGCTGTATGTACTTTAGCTTCTTTTATATAATAGGTTAGCATCGTCTTGAAAATTGTTGTAGATTCTTCGCAGCCAATAGCGTTCGGTCCTTGGCACATCTGCTATGTTATTAAGAGAGTACAGGTTGTGCCTGTGTAGAAGGTGGGTCTTATAGCCATTTTGTAAAGATATGTTTTGTTCTTGGTGCTTGTTTTGCGGTGGGTGTCGATTCGAATGATTCAGCAAGTATCATCAGCGAGTAATACCAACTTGGTGGAATACTTTGGGTTTAGAGGAGTCTCATTGACATATAGGAGATAAATTAAAGGTGCTATAATGGAAACCTATGAAACTCCTTGTTGGATGCTTATCCTATCCGAACATTGGTTGTTGAGCCAGATTTTGGTGGTACGCCCAACAAGAAAATTGTGGATCCATTTTATGATAGTGGTAGGTAGGTTATATCTTATGAGCTTGCAGAGAAGACCATCATGCCAGACGGAGTCAAAGATGCCAGTAAAGTCCATGAAAGCTGCACCGCTGTTGTGTCCTATAGCAATAGCTTTTTAGATGTCGTGATATATTCATATTAGTTAGTCATTGGTGCTGTGGTTGGGCCTGATATTAGCTTGTTGTTGTATGAGTAGTTTAATGTGAGCGAGGTAGATGTAAAGGCTGTTTACTAAGATCTTTTCCATGAGCTTGGAAAATATATTAGTGAAGCGATGTGCACAACATTCGAAAGGTTGGACATTAATTGAAATAGCTTCTAATTGACAAAAAGACATGAAACAAAAAGCATTGTCTGTAGTTTGACTTAGGGATGTATCTGTATACGTCAGAGCTAATATTTTTTGCACAATTGTAATTAATTTTATACTTTTCTTTATATATATATATATATATATATATATATATATATATACAAGGGCGGATCCAAGGGGGACTACGGGGCTATAGCCCCCCCTTGACGCTCAGGTTTACACTGGATAAAATGGGCTTCAATTCTGCTTTACACTGGAGAAAACGGCAAATTATGGTTTAGCCCATCCCTTGATCATATCCTGGATCGCCATTGTATATATATATATATATATATATATATATATATATATATATATATATATATATATATTGGTCTAAGGTTGCTCGAGTTGGTCGGTGATTTTTCTGGCTTATGGAGTAAGATTGTGCGTGAAGTCTTCTACCCGATATGAAATGAGAACATATCCGGTGTACAGACTGGCTGTATAGAGCTCTGCCAATTTGGTGTGTAGTATTTGCGGTGCACCCTTTATTGTCAGGTGCCGATATGGTGTTCTTCCGTTGTTGTATAGCATCCTCAACAACTGAGGGATGTATAGGTTCAAGTAAGTTGGAGACTTCTGAAAGATGCTAGTCTCTAAGGTCAGCTGCTTATGGAGTGAGATGACGTGTTTGATGATTTGAGCTAAGCTTTCAACTTTGCGTTGTATTCTTATGGTTGATTGAGGTTCCTGGAATTTATTTGTTAATACAGTGGCCAATTGTAGTTTATTTTCGTCAGTAGGAAGGATACACCATCGATGACGTTGGGAAGTTTTACTCCCGCAGAATTTTTATACTATTTGCTTATTTCTTGCCAGAACTTGGTGATATTGCTATTTTACAGTTCATTTAGCTTGGTGCAAAATGTTTCTTTGTGGTCCTTGATGGTTCGGTTTAGTTGGTTTATCTCAAGTTTAGTAGTAGATGATTGGTGTTTGCTATATAGTTGTTGTAGGTAACGCTTATGTCGGATATTATTAAGAATGTCCCGGGGGAGCCGTTCAGTGCCAGGAATTATTCTGGTAATGGGTATGTATTCTTGGTCGGCATGCTTAATGCAACTGGTGATCACATTGGCAGAATCTTCAATAGAGAATGGTGTTAGTGCTGTTGAGATTTTGTATAGGTTTTCTTGCAATGCTGCCCTAAAGACAGAATTTTACAATATGCTGCGTAACGTAGCGTACTACAGAGAAAATTCATAAATAAAGATATAAAACATTAAAATGTAAGTAGTGTAGAGGTATTATAGTCAATCAAATAAAACACTTATTCCGAATTAATTCTCTAGTAATACAACCTGCAAAGAGCAATGGTAATATGTGGTCAGTACATAAGCTTGCATGAACGTTATTTTTGGTATTCCAGGCAACCAAACTAGTTCGGTAAGGTAGAAGGGCTATTACTTTGATATTCCAATACATGCTTGCCTTCTTTCTCATAGTTTAGTTCCTAACGCATTCATTTACTTTTGAGCGTGGAAATCACGTCTGTAAAAAGTGTTGTCAACTCAGGACTTCCTTACTAATTAACATATTATTTTTATGTTGCCGAAAATTAGCATGAAACGTTCTATTAAAATGAATATTTCTCGTCTATTATAAATTACAGTCAAGACAGACAGAGAGCAAATAGCTACATCATTATTGCTTTCAATGTTCGAGAAAGTAGATGTTCTGAGTTTTTATAAATAAAATAAAGAAAAGTATAAAATAAATTACAATTGTGCAAATATATTAGTTCTAACGTATACAGATATACCCCTAAGCCAAACTACAGACAATGCTTTTTCGTTTCGTGTTTATTTGTCAACTAGCAGCGTTCACCCCGCTTCGCTGCGGTCACCCCGGAACGCAATAAACTTTGTTACTTAGATAATTTTTACTTTTTCGCTTTCAAATTGCAGTAAATGTTAACATTATAGCGCCTGTCATTTATGTTAACCCGCCGAGTGACCCGCTTCGCTGCGGTCACCCCGGAACGCAATAAACTTTGTTACTTAGATAATTTTCACTTTTTCGCTTTCAAATTGCAGTAAATGTTAACATTATAGCGCCTGTCATTTATGTTAACCCGCCGAGTGACACGGTCATGCGGGTTGCATATAAATACGTTTATTTTTACCTATGATGAACTAATAACAAAGGATTTGTACGTATGGACACTTGAATGGTCAATTATCTCAAGACACTGGTAATTAAAAATTAAAGTGATATGATAAAAACCATCTAGGGTCCAAATCCTAATAACCCCCCAAAAATAAAAGAAATTGGTTCAGCCGTATTAGCGTGATGAGCTAACAAAGGATTTGTGCGTTCTCTTTTATATAATAGATTAGAAGCCTTTTCAATTAATGTCCAACCTTTCGAATGTTGGGTACATCGCTTCACGTTAAAATGGTTACGCCGTGAGTGTGTTATGTTCAGTCCTTTTTTTTTTTTTTCATTTTCCGTTAAGTATTTACAAGATTTTATTGCATGCTGTTAAGAATTATTGTTTCTATTTTGAGTCAATCACAATAGTAACACAGAATAATCATATAGTATTTATTTTTTTATGTCTATTTCATTACAGGCTCTGGACGACTCAGAATCTCAAGAGAAACTGGATCCCAACCAGATAATGGGTTTTCTGCGAAGATCATTTCGAGGACTTCAAAGGTTATTTAACCGTGAATTTAGAGCTGCTTTAAATGTAAGTATATATTTATACTATTTTATATAAGGAGGAACCTATGCAAGCAGTCACCACTTTTTTTTTTAAATAGAAACAATCTTTGTTAATAGAGTCAGAAATAAACAGAGCTTTAAAAAATCCTTTATTACAAACAAGATACAACACCAGCTTCAAAGTAACGACTTGAGCAGTGACATATTTCTGTCAATATTTGCATCACTTGAACTGTTACAGTGGTCCTGATGGCTGCTTCGTGTCATGCCTTTTAAAGAGCACGAGTCGCACAAATCGTATCTTCTTCGCCGGAAGTGAACCTCCACCCTTTGAGAAACTCTTCGATTTTCGCGAAATAGTAGTAATAATCGGCACTCTCGTCTTAACTCTGGCAATCATTTATTCGCTTCTTGGTGACTTCACTATAGAGGCTTCAACTTGCGTTCACGACATTGTTTCCCCGTCGCAAGTTCTACGTAGCTATCAGAAAATAGCTTGATGCTTACTTAACATAATTAATGTACAGCAAACTATTTCTTTGTTATGAACACCACAACCAAAACACTATCTTATATGCTATTTTAGAGACTTACACTGAGGTGATGACATGGCAAATCCATTGGTTTCTATTCCCTTCTTTAAATACAAGAAAAAATATGTTCAAATTTTATGGTGATTGATTCAAAACATTCCCAAAATTTGATACGTTCAAAGTATATGTATTGATTAAATACCGCAATGTGGACATCTGGTAGGCATGTGAAGAGAATAGGCTATGTCTTAATATTGTAATATTTTGTGGACTTTTAATTATTATTATTATTATTATTACCAACATGAGTTAAAAGTAACTGTTGTTCCATGTTAAGAATTCTGCTGGAATTTTCCTCGAAATTTTTACTGGGTCTCAAATTGAATATAATTTTAATGTGCACCTTAACAATAAGTCGGCAAATACATAAATAGATAAATAACTCTTCATTTTTCTTGCTTTACATGATTCCCTATGACATTCTCCATTCATACTTTCCTGACACATACCAAATAATTGCGTGTAAATTAAAAAAAAAAGTGCAAACTGATATACCATAAAAGATAATTATTCATGCGAAATAGACGTACCACCCTGTCAGCGCCATATCTTAGATTTTTCTCTGGGGAAGGGGGGGACAAGCATTAATATGCAAGGTCTGCGGGACCGTTAGTTACGTCCTTGGGCCCGTTTCATACATGACAAATTACTTAAGGGACAATATTAACAAATCTCAAAGCCATACGAATAAATATTATTTCTAGGGCCCCTAATAGTAGACAGTTTTTACTGAAATGGGCCCACGACTCACTTTTGTTTTATTTAACTTTTGTGTCAGTTTTGCTTATGTAATGGAGTGAACCTGTTTGATGCTTCATTTATAATTTCATGTTCGTATCGTATATGGAGTAAAAAAGTTTTGTCTTAAAATGGGCCCCCTTCGAACGGCGGAGAGCTTCCCTGGGGTGACAGTTGCCCCTGCTCCCCCCCACAAGTTACGGTTCTGCACCTTGTGCAAGGAGGCTACCACAAGTATTTTTTTTTAATTCCGCGTCAGAGCAGACCGAAGCTAGTGGGATAGCGCGGGAGGGAGCAAGCGGAAAGAGACGGTTGGTATGTAGAAAAATGATTATTCATGCAAAAATCACGAACCAATCTTTGCTAGTTCATCATTCTAAGCATCAGTTCGATCGTGCTCGTATGTTGTGTTTACAAGTAAAATTTAAATGTAGTTTACCCAAAGTTTGAATATGTATGATATATACAAAATAACTCTAGTGGATGGAACAAATTGTCTATTGTAAATATCATTATGAGTAATTAGAATTATCAAATATTCGACTTCCTATAGCACTTGTAATTGTTTTACACTAGTAACCTTGCTCTTAAAATTATAAAATAGAACTTTTCATACATTGTGCGTCAATGGAAATTAATATTTAACACATTCCTCTTTCATCTTCAGTTATTCATTTGCCACCGTAAAATTACCATTTTGTAAATCTACACCAATTTTAATACAGATGTATCTTTTTCTATCTGTAATATCTGAACGCCCAGTAAAACCCTTGCAATTCTTCAGCGAATGCAAGGCTACAAATCACGTATTTCAAACATGCCCTATGTTTATTATATGGGTTGATTTAGTCAATCATTTTAAAGTCGTGGCACCCTCCTGTACGGGATAAATACGGTGGTATGAAAACAATTTCGTCTCACTCAATTTACAACTCCCAGAAATCCTAACTTATTTGTGATAACAGGATATCCCAAGTTGACTCATAATAATCGATTCAGAAGCCGCCAATAGCACAAAGTCATTGCTTGGTTGGCCAGTATGGTCGGATACATACACTTCATTCAATTCGGAGACATGGGAAATAAAATTACATTTGATAATTACTTAAACTAATACTAACTATGTAATATACCATGCAGGTTTAATTTTGGCGCACAACTCAAAATAATTGTTGAAAAATATAATTCTTTCACTATTTTCTTTTTATTATCCCCCAAAGAATTTGCGGTGGGCGACATGAAAATATCTCACTCGGCATAGATAAAATTCAAGGGTGTCACCAGAAGTGTGTTGAAAAATTGCAATTCTTTTACGATGTGCGTATAAATACGGTTTTTGAATGTATGGCGTACAAACTTCAGTGTAAAAAAAGCACAAACCAACCTTGCTATGTAGTCACTAAAAAGCGCGAATACTATCTAATCGATTCAGAAAAGGGAGAAGCTGTTGGGCCCGCGCGATAACGCGGGGCTGCGTCCGAAGGAAGCAGGTGTGTCAGCGATGGTAGATATATGTATAAGCGAGGATAGTGAAAAGAAGTGTTTTTTGGCAATGATACGAGTTTCAACAGCAGTTGTCATGGTTTTATACTAGTAACGTTCCACTTGTAAACATGAAATACAGCTTCAGTACACTGTACAAAAATACACTGGCAGTGGAAAATAGCATCTAATAGAATCATCTCTCATATGCACTCACTTATTTTATCCATCGTAGAGCACTTCTAATGATTTTATACTAGGAACCCTACACTTGTAAAGCTCAAATACAACTGTATTGCTTCGTATTTAATTCTTCGCCTGCAGAAATTTGTTTCTTATAAATATCTCTTTACATGCAAAGTATTAAATTTTACTTGTAAATCTTCCAAAAGGTGATGCACCGAAACTACACCAGACCTAATATAGGTCTACTTAAATTTGTTATGATTTGAAAAAAGAATTGTTCTAAATGTATAACCGCTACCAGATTATAGAGGTATTTTTTGTGGACGCTCTGTATATTTCGTAAAGACAGTGATTATTATTTTCGATTTATACTTTATTCTGCGACGCAAATAAGTTCTTTCTTCGGTGGGAATTGCATCTTTCCCACACAACTGGACAAAGAAGTCTTTCATTGCTTTTTCATATATATATTTAAAACATTGCTTTTTGGTGAGAACATTTCAGTGAGCTACGAAACTTTTCAGTGTTTCTCCCTGACTTATTATTATGCACAGTATATATTCTACAATTATTTGGAACTGAATTAAGTACTTTCTTTAATCGCTTATGGAAATATTACAGTAGTTTAGAGCAGGCTAGACCAGAACAGGTGTCCAAGTGACCGAATGGCACCAGCCTCATCGCTTTTGCAGTTCCTTATCTGTACTTTCTCACGCCCAAGTTATCGCAATGTCTCGTGCATCGTGGCCAGTGGACTAAAATTAACATAAATCCTTTTCCGTATTCTGTTTCCATGTGCATGCAGGTGATTTAACTGAGTGTTTTTTAGAATGAACTGCCAACACTCTTCAGTCAACCACTGCAGCTCGTATCTAGAACTTTTGCGCTCAGGGAGTTTAACTCTGGAATGTGTGCAGCCACTACGCACGTTGCGTCGGGAATTAAGTTTGACTTGGTGTTAAGGGGCACAAGCTATTAGCTGGCGAAGGACGTTTTCTTACGGCCAGCCCCCAACTAGTGAAGTCTCAGGTTCATAAACCTTGTGCGCCAAAAGTTATAAACGCGCCCTCCAACATTAGCATTCTACTTTGGAGACTTTTTTTCTTATTTGCTGAAGACTCATCTTAACGCCTCAGGATTGTTAGGCGCAGCAACTGGATTTCTACATGGGATTATCCCGGCAACTTTTCCCCCAGTGCTAATCCCCCAAGTGCGTCAATGGTGTGAGAGAAGTATTTGCAGTGAAATCTGAATTATAATCTTCTATATAAAAGTGATAAAAAGGGCTACCGTGCGTTAAAAAGGCAACTTGTGATTTTAGTAATGAAGATTATTATACATATTCTGTGTTAAGTGTTGTGTTCATTTCTCTTGGTTATTATTTTTTTATATATATAATAGTATTCTAAAAAATAAGTATAGTGTTATTTAATCCAGTGTGTTTTCGTTGTTTGTGTGAATGATGTTTGTGTGCGTTATGGTCTGGATGACCGTCTGATCGTCCGTGAGGTTTTCGGGACGAGACATCCGAACCTCTCGGCGCCTAATGCTCATATCATCATTGAAACCGACGAGTGATTTGGAAACAATTTGTAACCCCTTCTTGGAGAGGTCCTTCATCGTCCTATACAGGCAAGTTCAGGTCTCAGCAGAATACTTATTGGCAGAGCCCGAACAGCGACCCGACACCCGGGTGGTTACAAATAAATTGCCGCCCGAACAGATACTAAGTTGGTTACAAATAAATGGCAGCCCGAACACTAAGTGGTTATACATAAATGGCTGCCCGAACAGCGACCCGAACATTGGTCGGTTATAAATAAATTTGATCGGTTAGAAATGTTGATATTCTTCGCAACCCATCTGAGTTCTGCCTTGTTTGCTTAATGGGACATTTGACACTATCTTCAAGTCTAATCTACTGTCAATTTAGTTCAACAGAGGGCACATCCTGTTGAACGTATTCTCAGAGTTGTGATTCAATTGCTTGTTGATGGAACCAAGCATGAAAATTAAATTTATACTAAGCAAAGATACGCTTTGCCATTCGTGATCGATGCGATGCATTTGCCTAACATATTATTCAGTAGACTACAGCGATTAAAATATCTCACTGGAGATTTGACGATTTTAAGAGGTATGTTGAATTCTTATCAGTATTGGGTAAATTGTATAAATGGTGCAATCTAATAATTGGCTTACAAACAGGTTACATAAATATTCAATGTATCTTGAAGGTTGTTTGAATTTAACAAGCAGGCCTATAATTAATTCACAGATAACTTATAAGCAGAGTTAATTTTACTGAAACAAGAAAGTAATGCTTCAACAGTTAAATTAAAATAAAACTTTATGATTGCTTCAGATTAGACATAAAGAAAAACCAAAAAAGGTCGAATAATTGAAATTGTAGGTGAATTAGACAGCTGCCAAGCCTGCCTGTACTTCACAAACACAAGGTGCAAATACAGGCAAGAACTAACTCTATGGCCTATGGAACCCGGAGGTTCAGTTCCGCGTTTACAAAAGCTCTCTACTTACTTCTATCCTTAGCCAATTGGATCCAGTTTCTACTTTGTATTCCTATTTCTGCGAGATCCATTTTAATATTGTCCTTCCATCTGCTCTGGGTCTTCCTAATGGTCGTTTTTAGATCAATCTTCCAGTTAAGATTTTGAAAGTTCATACTTTGTTCCATCCTGCCTACATGTCCTGCCCACCTGAGCCTCCTAGATTTGATGGCCCTAACAATGTTTGGTAAACCATATAAATTATGTAGTTCCTCGTTATGAAATTTCCGGCATTCAACATTCAAGTTCCTCTTGGGTCCGAATATTCGTCTCAGGATCTTGTTCTCAAATGCTTTCAGTCTAAGTTCTTCGCTCAGAGTAAGCGACAACGTTTCGCAACCACACAAAACAACAGGCTTGATTATTGTCTTACATATTTCCAGCTTCAAATTCCTCGATAGAATTCAAGACAGCAAGAGATTTTGAACTGAATAATAACACGAATTTCCTGCTTTTAGTCAACATTTAATTTCTTCGTGAATATGATTTTCGTGTATTATTATTGATCCTAAATATTTGAAAGTATCCACTTTGTCAAAAGTATTATTTGATATTTTAATGCATTCATAATTTGCCGTAATACGATCCCGACGAACTCCCATGTATTTAGTTTCTCGCTGCATTTACTTCTAAGCTCATGTTCCTGCAAGCATTTAATAAGACTTCTGCATTTCTCTCTATTGTTCTCCTATCATATCCTATTAAATTAACATCATCAGCAAATGCAGGCAAGTCAAAAGGAAATTGCTAACTGGAGATATGGAAAATATATGCGGCTGCTGCTATAGATTGTATGGCTGCACAACTGTCTATTTTTTTAACCTCAATAATTGTTTTAGAACTTTTAGAGTAAATTAAACTTTGGGAAAGATAGTAAAGGAAATCATGAGTAACCAGTGCCGGATTTAGGTTTGATGGGGCCAGGGCCGTGCCGTGGAAAATCAGCACCCGGGGCGAGAGTATACGACGGCGCCCCCATACATATATACCAAGCAATTTTTCCTATCTTTTTTTCCTTTTTTCTCCCGAATTTTTCGCGCCCTTACTCCGGCGCCCGGGGCCGTCGCCCCGCTCGCCCCCCCACAGCACGGCCCTGGATGGGGCCCTAAGCTATTGAAAGTAATGGGGCCCTTTATATGTTTAGCTTTCTTTTTCAGCGAAAAAAATATTGCTTTTTGCGTTTGAATATATACTATATAGTAATTTATTGACATAATAGATATCTAAATACGTACATTTACACATAAAATATGTATTTAATTAACGTAAATATTGATCAATTTACAACATTTTTATAATCTTACATCATTTACAACACATTGCGAAATTCTTTTGAAACACAACTTACAGACTCATATTCTAGTCTCTGGAAGCTTGCTATAAACATGAAATAATGAGAGGTGTGAATATATTACGCAAACTACTAATAATCATACAGGGCAAGTCAAAGTGATGACCCCAGTTCAAAAATTTATTCTGTGAATGAAATCTGATAAACATATGTTGAGACATGCGCGTCGAAAGGTTAACTGACTAAGTTTAGTTTCCTTCCAATCTTTCCATTTTCTACCGCAAAGGGTCAGCAGCAAGCAGTTAAGTAAAATGGCGTTCAATGGAAGGCAGAGATCTTTCTGAGTACCTTATCATCATTATCAACAAATCTGTGATTAGTGTACACATGATTTGATTCATGGGATTTCTTCATGTGGGGTTTTGTAAAGAATCATGTTTACGTACCACCACTTCCAAGAACATTGATTGATCTGAGTGTCAGCATCACAGCATTGTTGATATTGACCTCAATTCAACACTAATATCGGTCATTTGCGATCATTTTTATATAGAACGTTGTATCTCTTGACACTATAAGTATAAAATCACTCGTTTCTTTCTCTTTTTTTCTTTTTTCTTAAAGGGTAGAAGTTGCTTAAGATAGTATAGGGTCTATAATATTTAGCATGTTTAATATATGGTATTAACAATTGCCATAGTGTACTTTGGGTATAGGAAACATATGCTCCATTTTAATGTTTTCGACATGCTTCAAAACTCTTACGTGTTTGGCATCCCACTAAACAAATTCAATATTTTTTTACAGTGTTTTAGCTATTGGTCCCTATCCCCACCCACGCTTGGTCTTTGCACGTTTTTCGCAGTTACCTAACTGCAATTCTTGGAGATTCTAATTTTATATTCATCATAATGCACCTTTCTCAGATTACCAATATAATAGCTAATAAATTCTGGTAAAGACAGAAAGAGATTCATGCTATATGGATAGACACCGTTAAATGCGCCGTTATCCGTAAAGATGTTAAGAAATTGACTCCACTAAGCCCTCTTTCATAGAAAGCCACTGAGTTGCACCACTGCTTGTTTTAAATTGGAACTTTCATACGTAGCAACCGCAGTTGCTTCCACTAAAACAGTTGCTGCCACCGTCTACTCTAGTACAAGCGTCTCGAGCAACTCTCAGCATCCGCCACTCGTGAAGAAGCATTGTCTTAAATGGAAGCTTTCACACGGGGACACTGCAGTGGTCGCCACCGCACAAAGTTGCCAATGTATCTTTAAAAAAAAAAAAAAAAAAACGGATTAATGATCAGAGACGAAAAATGTACAATTATTTATCGCTTAAAATGTACCTTATTTTACATATACTGGATTGCTCGACTGTCTTAAAACAACTATAGACTCTTCCTATATTTTGTGTTAAACTGCGATATCGTCTCTGTGATGAACGCATAAGATACCAGGAACAGATTGCTGCCTAATTCTTTATATTACCATCTTCCAAATTACCTTTACAATCCTGATCTTTCTGTAACGTAAAACATGCATGTGGGAGCTAAATAGACGTCTACTATGTTTTGTTCTTGAATATTAATCATTCGATCACCCTTATTTGGCAAATGAAGCATTTCAGGATATATTATTATTATTATTATTATTATTATTATTATTATTAGTAGTAGTAGTAGTAGTAGTAGTAGTAGTAGTAGTAGTAGTAGTAGTAGTAGTAGTAGTAGTAGTAATAGTATTCAATCCCTAAGGAAAGAAATAAAGGAAGGAAATATGTTGTTGACAAAACCAAACATACATCGATGCGATCCTCATGGCTAAGCAGTTAGAAGAGGGCAGGTTTGATTCCCGGTGGCAAGCACTGTGGTTTTAAATAAAGCCACGGATCCACGTCTAATATAACCTAATGGCCCTGGTGCTATATATTTGTTGTGTCCTGGCAACCTCGTCCCACTACTGAGAAAATATATTAAAAGATGTTTTAGAAAAAAAAAAGTTTCGGTGTCTGCTATCAGTTGTTTGGTTTATATTACTGTTCATACTAGTTACGCAACACAGATGCTATGTATGAAAGGGCTATAAGGACCTCGGTCGAGATAATTGCTCCAGCTTCTGTTCAAAAAAAAAAGGAAAAAGAAAAAAGAAAGAAAGAAAGAAAGAAAAAGAAAAAATAATAGAATTCAAGAATTCGCTTTCGCTCACTAGTTGCCGTGTGGCTTGTGGAGTATCGGACACACTTACTAACATTATAATCTTATTAAGGCCTACTGCATGAACACAATAATACCGTGAAGCGAAAGCACGATGGGTGTAGTTATTGAGGTAACAAACATATTTTGAGAAGATATCAAAATCTATCTCTAAAATTATCCTATCTCTAAAATTAAGAGTAATCCAGAAAGTTCAGCCTTTTCTCGAACCTGATAATTCAGAAGTTTTCAGACTTTCTCGAGCTAGATATCGGAAAGTTTATTAAAAAATGAAGTTTTATTTTGATTGTTCATAGAATTCCCTGCTGAGAACTTCTATTTAAAATCATAATCACAATCTTAATTTTTGAAATAATAATTAGATCGATGTAGACTAGGGTTAAATTATGTAATTTTTTTTTTCTCTGCGAGGATGCCACAAGTGGTACCACGTTCCCTAAAACTACACATCTATATAAGAACATGCAAAACAGCATCAAGGTTTTTCAGAAAAGGGTTGCACCTCACGGTGTTGTTACTGTTTATTGCAAGGGAAAATTACTTATCACATTTTGTAATTTTACTAACATCAAGAACGCTTAAACTCTTCTCTGTCTCTCTACTTTCTTATTCGTCTGTTCTACGTGCTTCTTGCTTCGCTTTGCTGGCCTCAGAAAGCTTCCTAACGTATGCACATGACTCGAATTGCTACCCGTTCAGCATGATCGAAGATATTTTCCAAGAAACCACAGCTCGCATACAAAACCTTTGTTCCCATACTGTTTGGCAGGTAATATTAAATCTTCTGCTTTCAATGACTCCAACAGGTCATGTTATGTCACTGTCTTGACGTACGGTACAGCATTCTGCCGTAATTTTTCATATAAACTTATGGACTGTGAGCTGTCTCTCCTTACTCCTTGCTCGGTTGATCCATAGATTGTTGCACCAGATGATTTTGTTTTACTCCCTGCTTGTGTGTACAAATATCAAATTCCAAGAGACTTCTCTTGTGGTAACATCCACAAACGTCACTATTTCAAACACATCGTATGAAAGTATGAATTAAGTTTATTGTCTATTCATCAACAGGTAATTTACTTACAAAACGTGATCTCATCTGTTGTGTTCTTCCGTCATTTGCTAACCGATGTGATGCAAACTTTAATTATGGGGGCAGTGCCATCTACTCTTGAAAATTAAAATGTCTTTATCACAGTAGGTAGAGTTCCAGTACCACAGTGAACACCGTCAATGGTGATGTGAAGATTAGGATTATTTTCAAACATTACCATACTTAACTTCTGCGAACGTTACTTTTCTGCTGAACACACTAGTTTTAGATTTTAATGCTTTATATTTTTTTTACGATATACAGTACAATTATTATTTAACATTTGCAATGTTTTGAGTAACAACAAATTGTTGTTGGTTCATGCCAGTGGCGTATTTAGGGGGGTAGCATCCGGGCTTAAGCCCCCCCGAAATCTTACTTAGTAAAGTAAATGAAATATCTTGCAGAATTTTCACATTTCCAGGCAAAGTCCCCCCCACGAAAGTTAGCAAAGCCCCTCCCGAAACAAAATCGTAAATACGCCACTGGTTCATGTGACCTAAGCTGACGCGTTGACTTGATGGTGAGACTCCATCACGGTGAAATTAAAATACCGCTAATTTTACAGTAATTATATGATATCTTCAAATAGATAAAAGATAAATCGAAAGTTGGAACAAGAGCTCGGTAGATAATATTATTTTACATGAGATACCGTTATCACGACTCGCTTATCTGCTTTCGATTTCCAGTCATTTAGAAAATCGACATTTATTTTCGCGTTTATAAATGGCTGCACACGGTGACTCGTGATAAAGATAAATGGCACAAGAGCCAAATTAGTTATTCATCGGGTAAACAAGTGTTCACTTTTCGGGATTCCAGTTCAAATCTGGTTAAATATTTAGTTAATTTTCTATTAATAGCTGATATAGATGCGTGTCAACTTAATCACTGAGAGCTGTACATAGTACAAGGTTTCAATACGATTTCAAGAAACGAATGCTGTTAAGGAAATATATATATATATATATCACCAGAAAAGTGCCTCAAGCAGAATTAACGGAAACTAGTAGGTGACTCGTGATAACGGTACCTCATGCAAAATAATATTGTCTAGTGCGCTCTTGTTCCACATTTCGATTATCTTTTATCTATTTGAAGATATCACACAATTACTGTAAAATTATCGGTATTTTAATTTAGCAATGTTTAGGCCTCTTAAGTAAATTTTTTATTGGAAAATATCCCAACATAGTAGATCCCAACACTTGTCAAAATAAAGTGAAAGTTAGCCGTGACGGACGGTACCTGTCCTACGTACAGTTCCATACGTATCCAGCTCAATCTGTATAGCAAAACTTGTGTAATAGGAAAATAGAAAACTAGTATTATTATGATATTTAATAGTGGAAAATACTTTCTTTGTGCATCTATAACACGATATGTTCGTTTATTTCCAAAAGTTCTTTTTCTTTTCTTAAAAGATTGGAAAGGTATAGAGAATACAGTAAACTCATCAAAAAACGCACTATCAAGTCAGTATATACATATTGTAGAACGGGATTACTTCGGCATAGTGGAGTAATTTTGACCAATTACATAATATAAGGGTAACTCAAAATGATGGACCCAATTTTCAGAAATTTATTCTGTAAAATCTAGTAAACATACGTATGTTAGTGTGAGACATGCGCTTCGAAAGGTCAATTTTCAGTTTAGTTTCAACGGAGTATTTCGACTTTCTATCGCTAAGAGTCAGCAGCGAGCAGTTAAGGAAAATTTCGTTCACTGGAAAATCTTTCTGTTTGGCAGGAGACAGACTATCGGTTTGATGTGTGCCGTGTTACGCGAGGTCTTCTTATGGAACACTTGTGATTTGCTTGAGAAAAACTTTGATAGTTTACGTTTCTTAGTATTTCTCTCACAATAATATATGTTTAGTAGATTTCACAGAATAAATTTCTGAAATTTCTGAATTTCACAGAATATACGTAAGTTGCAGAACTTAACAATTGGTTATCGTCCATTTGCGTGTAGAATAAGACCGGTTCAATACAAGGGCGCCCATGTTGTGGTTTCCAAGGGAGGGGGCAAGTATAAGCGACGTTTCAAAAACAGTTTCAAATTTTGCTGTAACTAATGTAAAAATGCTATTGGATTTGCGATATTCTGAAGTATAATTTCCTTTAGGGGGCAAGCGCCCCACCTTGCCCCTCTGATGGGCGCCCTTGGTTTAGTATTACAGACACGTAACGTCTTGTAGTATTGGAATTTTTACGTCCCAACAAAAATTGCTGAGTGTGCGTTTGATTGTATAATAACCAGATTTTTAAAGTTATTATTGATTGTATAATAACCTGGTCGTTTAATAACCAGTTTTTTATTATTAAGTAATAATAATTATACCATTTCTTTTTGTTTTATTTTCAGCAATCCACGAAGAACGTTAACGAATACGTAAAAGAATTTAGACAAGCAATAACACCATATTTAGCAGAATGAAGATGTTGAAAGAAGGGGAGAGAGGAATAAAGTAGACCAATGTATCAAATAACTAAAATACATTATAAGTGTTTCTTCGTGTTATAACTTGTGAAACAGAACAGCGCTATAATTGTTTGTGATAGAACTGAATAGTGATTTTTTTTTTTTTAATGGATATGCATTTGACAGAGAATGAAACCTATTTTTCTCAGGTAATTAATAAAATAGTGGTTTCAACCAAGCAGAGGTAAAAGTGGATATGAAAAGGTAAAGGGATGCATGACGTCACGCCGTCTCCCGTGCCTATTTTTGTCCATTGAAATTTTTAGGAAGTAGAGGGACGCCATAGATATTTTCTGAAAATGGGAGAACGGCATCTCCCCGCATTCCCCTTCACTTTTACCACTGCAAACAAGGCAAGGTGGGACTGTGGTTATTTGACCTTTATAACGTGTTCTTGTTGATTATTTTTATTTATAAGTATGTAAATTAACGTTTACTTTGTTCGTTAGGTAGCTATACAGGTATTGCTAAATATAATATCTAATAGTACTTTAGAAGAGCATATGTGAAGTTCTACTTTTAAAGTGTTTTTAAATCTATTAGTACGAAAAATTGCTAATATATTTGTTGTGTTGAATTTCAGTTTAGTGTCCCTTTTAGCAGCGAGGCTATGTGAGACGTGGACCTACTGATTAACGTGGAATCCGAACCACATGAGCCCCCGCCGGGAATCGAAACGGGTCTCCCGTGCCAAACGCGCGTGCGCTAACCGCTTAGCTAATATATTTCGATTGCAAATATTATCAATGTTCAAATAAGATAGTAACAATTCTGTTCTGCTTGTTAAAAGTTTAAACATTTTATCTGATACTAAATTCAAATAATGTAACATTAGGCTGAAGACCTGTGAAATTTTATGTTTTACTTTTATAAGCTACAAATAATAATGTTATTATATGTATTCTGTATTACTACGTATTGTTGCAAATAAATTATGTTATTTTGTAAAATTTTGTTGTGTTTTGTATTCATAAAAGAAATATTATACACTAGACTCTCGCTAATCCTGCCATTCCTAGCATATATGGGTGCCGGATTATCGGAAGTGCCGGATTATCGAGTGTCTGTAAAGAATGCTACAATTTCGAATGCATACAGTATATAAAGCATTGTTTAACTAAGCAACTAAGTATTGTTGCGCATGCGCACGATAATTCATTGTGCACGTATTTTTGGTTGGATGTGCGCCGGATTACTGAGAGGCCGGACTACTGAGGGCCGGATTAGCGAGAGCCTAGTGTATTGTGAAGAAATACGAGGGCTATTTGTTTCTCAACCTCCATCAAGACACCAGAGAAGAACCATGTGATATGATGAAACGGGGACAAAAGAATGTGTTCATTGCGCATTGCCCATGTCCCATACCCATAAGGCTGATTCATACACAGGATGTTATAAAAATGTGTCACATGTTTTGGGAACAGATTCATCACATCAAAATAAGAAAAAAAGTTCACATGGACCTGTGTTCAAAAGTGAATAATTTCGGAGTTATAGGATGCCAGAAACGTGAAATAAATGAACTTTAAAAGCTCATAGCTCCATTTCTATATAACGTATCGTAGTCGGGTCAAGACATCAGAGAGGAACTGGTATATGAACTACCCTAATACGCATGTTTGAGAATGCTCCAGTACTTGCACACCATTTTTTTTAGAGAGATAGGTGGATAGAGATCAAGTACTCCCAAACAGCCTCTCTAAAAATGATTGTGCACGGATATTTGGATAGTTTACATACTAGTTACTCAGTGATGTCTTGACCCGACTACGATCGGTCCTAAAGTAGTGGAACTATGGACTTTTAAAGCTCATTTTTTCACTTTTTCGGCACCCTATAACTACAAAACTATGCACTTCCGACCACAGGTCCACATGAACTTTTTTTTCTTATTTTGATGTGATTAATCTATTTCCAAAATATGGTGACAATTTTTTGTAACACCCTGTATAGGATGCCTTAGCCATACAATTCTCCTGCCATGCCACAGACGCCAACCATTCACACATACCATGCCGTGCCGTGCCGTGCCGCTACTACTTTCCATACCATTTCCTAATATGGATTGCAAGGAGGGGTCAACTTCGTGCCGCTTCGAGTACTCCGTCGAGTCGCTACCGAAGTGGTTTCTCTGCAAGGCGGCACTTTGTGGACCACTACATGGATGGGGCACGGCACAGTGAATTGACTTAAAGACAGACTGTCATTGAATCATTGTGAAGCAGCAAGTATGAGAACTATTCGAGGGCAATCAAAACGCCCGCCAAGTGTGAAGTACATGATGTAATTTGATTTCTCCTGGCGGTTGCTGAATTCCTTGAAATTCCAAGATCAGACAGTTCAGAAATCATAATCTACACTTTCACAATCCACATGATTCACATTTTTATCAAAGTAGTCTACCGCACTCACTACTTTCGTCGTCTGTGTTGGTAAGTCCTACTTTAAACTCTCCGCAGCACTCGCATATCACTTTCCGCCAAAACTCTTATTCATATAAAGACGAATTGCAGTTACATTATGCCCTTCCACCTGAAGAGATCGAATGAAGTCATGTAGTTCACACTTGGTGGGTGCCTCGGTTGCATTCGATATGTATGCACACTTGCTACTCCACAGTGATTGAATGGCAGCGTCTGTCCATCGGAGTATGGGATGAGCGATGTCCAATGAAGAACTTTTATTTTATGTCTTTTTATGTCTGTTTCGGATGGACTTCTTCTCTTATGGCTTAGCGGAGTAAAAAAAAAAAAAAACTCATATTATTGTATTGTAGAGAAATATTATGTAGACTATAGATACCTAATTGTATCTACATGCTTATCTAGTAGTTTTCGTATGGAAATTTGATGTGACAAGTTAAATGAAACATCTATAAGATTTATTACATGAGCAAGTGTTAGATAATAATCTTGCTCACCTATTAGTATTTCTTCATTGGATTGTTTTCACAGATACATAATTCCTTAGAGCTTTTGATATGAAATATGAATAGAGAGGCACCTTGTCGATCTCTGCAATGCTATCGAAGCAAATTTGAAGTGAAGCAAATTTGAAATATAGAGATTATAAACACAATTATGCGTTCCACCATATTTGTGTTCTGAATTTATTCTGGATCTTCATTCAAATATTTCCTGAAAAATCAAGGATACCATGCTATATCGTTCAAGTTCAATTACACTTATATGGTCTGGATCAAACTTTGCATAATAGTTGGCCTTGAGCTTTTAAATAAGCTAGTGTAATATGGTATGGAGAGTTTTGGTTTCTGAGTTAAGGGTTATCACATTTAGGATCACATTTTTAAAGATAAAATCAACCATACTCACCTGACCTGGATCAAACTTGGCACAACCTTAGACCGTGACCTACTTACACAAGCTTGGGAAATATTGTGTTACACAAGCTTTCGCTTCCTGAGTTATTGGTATCAAATGGGGTGTGAATTTTCACAAAACAATTTTAATAAAGATTTGCTTAATTAAAACAATCAATGAAAAGTGACGTCTTTCCGCAATTAAGAACTTAACGCTTGTACTTTGTGTTAAAACTTGTACTTAACACTTGTACTTTGTGTTTCGTGTGAATTATTGCGTTGCACAGGCTTTTGCTTCCTGAGTTGTTAGCCATCAAATATGGATGAGGTGGACTTAGCGAAATTTTTCGCGAAACCATTTTAATAAAGATTTACTTAATTTAAAAAAAATCAATGAAGGATAACGTCTTTCCGCAATTAAGAAACTTAACACTTATACTTCGTGTTAAAACTTCGAGAATATTTTTCATGCTCTCAGCATACAAATTTGTATTTCTCATAAAGCTTTATTACATGTACGGCTAAAACTCGAATTTCTATGGTTCTTAATCTAAAATTCCGAGCACTAATTCTTCTTAAATATGCATTGAAAATAAACATAAGAGACAGTGTAATAGAGCAAAAATAAAATTTTAGGTCTAGGCACTTTCGTTACAAATGTATTAATCTTCACATGTTAAAGAAGTGATTTTATTAATATGAATATAATAAACATAATTGAAAAATTGAACAAGATATTCTGATGATTTAAATATAACAATGAACAATACTTATAAGTGATTGTAGAAAAATGTCAATCGGTACGATTTTACATAAGCTTAATAAATTTCTTATTATGATGCAACTTTGTGCGCATAATTTTTCACTTGGTCTGCAGCAATACGGGCTTCCTTCTCAAATCCTCTGCCGATCGACTGGAAGAGAAAGATATTATAAATATTATTAAGAAATGACAAAGGAGCAACAGGAGCAAAGAAATAAAAATAAACTAATAACTAACTAACTACCTAACTTTATGGTCTATGGAACCCAGAGGTTCACTGCCGCGTTGACAAAAGCTCTCCACTGACTTCTATCTTTAACCAACTGGATCCAGTTTCTACTTTGTATTCCTATTGCTACGAGATCCATCTTAATATTGTCCTCCCATCTGTGTCTAGGTCTTCCTAATGGTCGTTTTCCGGTTGGTCTTCCAGTTAAGACTTTGAAAGCGTTCATACTTTCTTCCATCCCAACTACATGACCTCCCAACCTGAGACTCCTAGATTTGATGACTGTATCAATGTTTAGTAAACCATATAAATTCTATAGTTCCTCGTTATGAAGTTTCTGCCATTCCCCATTCCAATTTCTCATTGGTCCGAATATTCGTCTCAAGATCTTGTTCTCAAATGCTTTCAGCCTACGTTCTACCCTCAGAGTAAGCGACCATGTTTCGCAATCATACAGAACAACAGGCGTTTAATAAGATCTCCGCATTTCCCTCTAGTGTTCTCCTATCATATTTACATCATCAGCGTACATGATATATAAAAAAGAACTAATATTTTAAGAAAATAATTAATCAGTAGAATAACCGGAAGTAGGAAGTTGCTGGAGATGGACAAAATTTTTCGTGCCGACAAAATTTTTCTTTCTTTAGCAAAGTTTTCTTGAAAAAAAAAATGTTAACGGTGTTGCATACCAGCGCCATCTTTGTTTATAGCTCATGATTTACATTTGAAAATGCCGTATTGGCTCACATATAAGCGGCACTCTAATATTTGAAAAGCAGAAAAGAAAAACATGGTAGCAGAATATAAAGTGAGGAAGGAAAAGAAAATACCAGTAAACATCTACCGACAAATTAAGAGAAATATTCGTAACTACGCCTTATTCCTAGACTTGATAATGCTTCCTTCTCCGCATGATCTTTCATATTGACGAGAAACTAGTAGATTCACTTCAGTTTAAATGAATATCGGTATAAGCCCAACGTACATCAACACAATGGTAAAAATCAACGGGCACGTTATCAAGAATATCGGCGCAGTTTTTACATTGCTGTTGTTGCATTACCGTAATTTCAAAATGAGAAATCAATATATTTTTAAACAGCATACGATGTGACGAAATGTCGTAATCAGTGGCGTATTTAGGGGGGGCTTTCGAGCTTAAGCCCCCCGAAATTTAATTTACTATATGAAAGTAAATAAAATATCTTACAGAATTTTCAATTTCCAGGACTAAAGTTAGCGAAGTCCCCTTCCCAAACAAAATCATAAATACGCCACTGGTCATAAGTATTGTAAGGTTGTGAATATAAGACGCATCCTACCTTTTTACAAACTGAAATTTGGATAAGATGAGCGGTTTATATTCGAACCATACAGTATTCATTCACTCTTTGGACTCCAGTTTTAATGTTTTGATTCTACTGATTTCTTCTTTTTTTTAAAAAAAAAAACCATTTAAATGTACCTTGTTTTGTAAAAATTAAATTCTGTAAGTCGAATTTTATTTAAGTTATATTAAAGCGTGGTAAAATTTGATGGCATGTGGTCTAAACGAACGAAGTGAAAGCTGTAAATCGATGATGCCTTGTAGTAAAGGGGCGTGGCTAAGTAGATGCCACTACAGAACAAATAAATGGCATACAGACTGACGTGAATGTATATATATAAAAAAGGATGATGACAACACCGCATCGTACTCATATTATAGTGGCCGCGACGACTGGTGAAGTCTGGGCCTTACGCCAATCAGAGAACTACTTTGCTTCACGTGTGATGCATCGGAAGAATTTGGTACGATTCGTGGATCCGAAGGCACTTGGAAAAACGTGAAACAACTGAAGTACACCAACAATGTTGTCAAACTTAGAATAAATGGTGAAGAAACGAGAAGAAAACAGCTCTTAAAGAACTATGACACAAACACTAATAATTATTCGAATAGGGTTGCCAACTGACCAGTATTTCACCGACTGACCGATAATTTTGTCAGGCTCAACTATATATTTCAACGTTTAAAACACAACTAGTCATCTGTTTTGAGAATTATGAGCAGGTGCTGGTAACTTTGTTTTTCAGAGTTGGCAACCGTATATTCGAATTAAATAATAATAACAATAATAGTAAAAATATAAAAACAACAACAAGAACAAAAATAAATAACACGAAACTTAACGGCAATTTGACAACATTGCACCCTTGAAAGATGTTTTCCGTATAGCTCGAGAAACGACACTGCCTAAATTTCATGAATGAGTGTTAACGAATGGGACACGCCATCGCGTTCTATTGGGTGCTGACGTTGATAATGTAAATCTAGGTCAAGCTTCAAGACTGCTTGGGATCACTATAATAGCGGTTAAACGAAAACCACGCTTAATTTAAATATCCTATGTTGTTTACCACCCGTTTCCTCACTGCGAAAACATGTAAAATAATTATAAACTTTAAAGAATGAAAGTATAAGCTTACAATTACTTTTAAAACACAAAAGCTCACTTTAAGTACGAAAAAAATGCTAAGTAAACAAATGATAACACGCAGGCAAGCAAACGAGATCACAGGTAGCGACATATATTAGCGTCATCACAGGCAAGAAAGGGATGGTGTGGGTGTCACACTAATATATGTCGTATGAGTTGAGTTGAGTTGATTGTGAGTAGGGATGCGCAGGAGTCGAGTCGAGTCGAGATTTAAGCCTGTCTCGACTCGTCTCGAGAAAATGTTGTCTCGACTCGTGTCTCGACTCGAAAATATGTTTCTGTCTCGACTCGTGTCTCGACTCGACAGTCTCTGTCTCGACTCAACTCGTGTCTCGATTCGAGATTTCTACGAGCTGTCTCGACTCGAAAATTCGAATCGAGAAATACGTTTGTCTCGACTCGTTTCGAATTTTACAAAGTGTGTCTCGACTCGTGCGCATCCCTAATTTTGAGTTTAACATCCCTTTCAGCAGAGAGGCTATATGAGACGGGATCTACTGATTAACGTGGAATCCGAACCACATGAGCTCCTGCCGGGAATATATGTCATATGACGAACAGAATATAATATTAGCATGGCACATAGAAGGACTGAAAAATCTGCCGATTATAGATACGATGAAATTCATCCGTAACGCAAATGCAGTTTCACATAGTAAAGGACATTTAACTACATATGGAGAATAAACCACTAAAATTAAAACATTAAAATTCCTAAAGGAAAATCAACACTTCTGACCAGACTATATATATTTATTTATTCAGACTAAAATACAGTGTAACGGTTTCGACAACTTATGTTATAATGTTAAGTTGTTGAAACCGTTACACTGTATTTTAGTTTTAATAAACAAGTGTGTATACTCCGGTCAGAAGTGATTATTATTTCTTTAATGAATCCAAAATTCATGATGGATAGAATTAAAATTTCTGTTCGTTTCAATGAAGAAGCAAAAAGTAAGATCCCCATTTGAATAAATGAAGAAAAAAAAAAGGAATATGGCCAACTCTGTTTATATAGGTAGTCAACCGTGTTAAATAAGTAGTTGCAGTGAAACCTGTTGAAGGCTCTTTGGACGTTCATTTGGGCTCACATTAAACTAGAACATGATTCATCTGTGATGCTACCGAACAGAAGCGGTTTTAGAAGGTTAAAACTGAGGGGGTCCACCAGAACCCAGACTCGCTTCAATTATTTCTTTGAAAAAACTGGGGTCCCAGGTCTCCTGGCCCTGGCCTAGAACTGCCACTGCTACCGAACCATGTCCATTCCTTGAAGTTGAAATTGGTCAAGAGTAAAACTCTCTGTTAAAGATGGTAAAAAAAAATCATACCTAGAAGTTAGTTTCAATTCCGTCCGGTAGATGTCAACTGCTGAGGATGATGGCTGCTGCCATCTATTGGCACAGTGAATAGCTTTTAGTATTCTACAAGTACGCATAGACGTTTGTTTCGGTAGTATAGAGTAGCAAAAATCAAAGTCATGGTTAGTCATAAAGCTTATAATGGATGGGCTCCATTAACGATCTACGACCAAAAACCTTGCTCTTGCGATCTCTTGCAGAAAACCAGAATCCGTTCACTTTCACTCAAGAATTATTGTGTAGAGTAATATGCATAACTGCTAAATTTACTATCTTACATGGCCGACAAGCGTAATACTAATTAGGAGAATTCATCATAAAAATGTTTGTTGTATGTTAAACGTCATGAAAAACAAAAACTATTCATCGCTATTGTTTGTGATTGAAATCAGTCCGAATCTAACAGATGAAATATTTCTTCCAAGAAATGATTCATGATATCTTTTGTAATAATAATAATAATAATAATAATAATAATAATAATAATAATAATAATAATAATAATAATAATAATAATAATAATAATAATAATAATAATATGAATCTTTTTGAAACGGCACTATTTGCTGAAACAGTGTCACAAACCTATCGAAAATCTTACAACTATATTTAACTGTAGATATATTTATTTAATATTAGGTCTATTACTTTGGTAGGCTACAAGTTAAGTTACGTTTTACTAGCTGGTAGTTGATTTATTTTAAATTTAGTGTTACATTTTTGTAATAGTTCGTAATATTTTATATCATCCAATAGTGTTGTTTTCACACAAATTTCAAAATTTCGTGATGATATATAGCTAATATCAACGCTATATCCATCACCGTGTACCAATTGTTTGGAAATTCTTAATTCATGAACAGTGGCGTATTTACGATTTTGTTTCGGGGGGTTTGCCTGAAAATGTGAAAATTCTGCAAGATATTTCATATATTTGGTCTAGGAATTAATTCGTGCGGTTGGTACGCACACATTGAAGCTGTAGTACAAACACAAAATACATAAATACCTTAAGAAAAATATTGTCCATCGTTAGCCACCACTTTCGCCCATCTGTCAGGCAATGTACGGATTCCGTGGCGAAAGAAGTCCTCATCCTTGGAAGCGATCCAGTCAGAGACCCATTTTCGATATCTTCTGAAGAAGTAAACCGCTGTCCAATCAAATCGTTGTTCATGCAATCGAACAAGTAGTAGTCCGAAGGAGCAACGTCTGGTGAATACGGCGGGTGGGGTAAAACTTCCCATCCGACATTTTCTAAATAGGTTTTGACCGGTTTTGCGACATGTGGGCGAGCGTTATCATGTTGAACAATAAGTTTATCATGTCTGTTCTCCCATTCTGGTCGTGTTCTGGCCAGAGCTTGCTTCAAACGCATTAATTGTCGTCGATAACGTTCTCCATTCATAGTTTCACCCGGTTGCAGCAGCTCATAGTACACCACACCTTTCATATCCCACCATATGCACAGCATAACCTTTGCACAGTGAATATCTCGTTTTGGTTGTGATGGACCTGGTTCACCTGGTTTCACCCAGGCTTTTTTTTCGTTTAGGGTTCTCGTAATGGATCCACTTCTCATCACCCGTAATAATTCGATGCAGAAACCCCTTTCTGCTCTGTCGTTGAAGCAGCAATTCGCAAATGGTTTTTCGTCTTTCAACGTCTCTGTCTTTCAATTCATGTGGAACCCAATGTGACATCTTTTGAATCATTCCCATGGCTTTCAAGCGTTTGGAGACTGTTGTTTGATCAACGCCTAATGCTGCTGCAAGTTGTTCCTGCGTTTGACACGAATCCTGCTCGAGCAATGCTGTCAATTCTTCGTCTTGAAATTTTTTTGGCTGTCCAGCTCGCTCTTGGTCTGCCAAGCCGAAATCACCACTTCTAAACCGTGCAAACCACTTCTGACACGTTCGCTCAGCTAGAGCATGGTCATCATACACTTCCACCAAAATACGATGACTTTCAGTCGCACTTTTCTGCATGTTAAAGTAATGCAGCAGGACACCCCGCAAAACACTTTATCAGGCACAAATTGCGCCATGTTCACTTAACTACAAACTGGTGTTGTTGACGCTTTAATCCACTGCCCTATACTACGAACGATACGCAATGACAGGGGTTTGCAACACATGTGTGGATACACGGAACTGTGGGACGCTCCGTTCGTTGCGCCATCTCTTGTCCACCCGCACGAATTAATTCCTAGACCAAATACTTTACTATAGTAAGATTTCGGGGGGGAGGGCTTAAGCCCGGAAGCCCCCTAAATACGCCACTGTAGAACATGTTGAACTGGGTACTCACCCTGAAAGTACCCTCTGCATCATGTGCAAGAGCACGAGCTGCATCGGCTGTTTTGTGTGCAGCGTCTTGGAAAGTCCTGGACACTGAACTTGCAAATCCTGGATACTGGGGTTGAGGCTAAAATAAATAAATAAATATTCATTATAATTAATAAATTTCTACTACTTCCACTTCATATAAAACGAGTGTCGGGTCTTCAGTATAGCATTCTGAATACACCTCATAACATGTTACTGAAATTCTCCAGTGTAGTATTCTTGGAACGTACTGGACACGTGAGAGTGAAGTGCACATGAGCAACTGTGGCTCCATGGAACAAGGGTGTCACATATTCCTGGAAACATATTGTCACCTTTATTTACTATGTTTTCAAGTGGTTCAACCAAATCTACCTTCCCTAATGCATGTCGAAGTTAACCCCTGAAGAGGGACTCGGAGGATATGAACTGTTTTCGTATTTGAAGAAACTCGAGTGTTCTGTTCATACTGATACTTACAGCGTGTTAATGAACTATACTGACAAACTGTAAGAGGTGATTCCTCACATCAAAATAAGAGAAAAAGTTCATATGGACCTATAGAGAAAAGTGCGTAGTTTCAGAGCTAGGGCTATCCAAAATCGCGAAAAAGGCAAATTTCGAGAGGCCCTATTTCGAATTCAAGAAACTGTGGATGATGATCCTTTTCAGTGTAAAGGAAATCAATCATACGCAGTCCAAAAATGCACATTTCATTAATGTTCAATGGGTGTACAGAGTGTTTCCTGCAGGATGAAATTCCCAGACATGCTATCAAGCGAATTTTCAGATATGCTCTGATTTTATAATTGGTCCAAAGTAGGCAAATGATAAGCCTTGATAGCAGTGAACACAGAATCCTTTGGCACGATGTCGGAAGTGTTAAGGATCGTTTACAGCACGGTCTCTCGTACTCGGAAAAACGCATGGTGCGATGTTTTCTTTCACGCTTATAACTGAAGAAAACGTGAAATATACCTTGACGAAATACATCGCATCACACGTTATTCTGAACACAAAAGAACATTGAGATGCCGGTTCCTAACACTTTCTACTTCCCTCGGAAGCATTGGATGTCCATTGTTGTTAAGTTTTACCTCCTGCCTACTTTGGACCCACTTGAAATCAGGGTATATCTGAAAAATTTATTGAAAGCATATCTAAGAATTACTCTCTGTAGGAAATACCTGATACACCTATTGAAAATTAATGAAATACGCACTTTTGGATTGTGTATGCGTAGCTTCCTTTACGCTGCTAAGGACCACAATCCACAGTTTCTGGAATTCGAAATACTCTGGGCACCAAAATAAAGAACCTCTAACCTAGTAGGCATTTTCGAGGAAAAGTTGGCATACAGCATTTTTGCAAAGTTCTATGTCCACATAATACAGATCCACTGTATGCCACCGAATTTGGGTCTCCGTTATTTTGTACAATTCAATAGAAAAATGTAGGCAAAACGCGATTTTAAATTAACAAATACATTACAGAGTTATATGAAAGTGGCTAGATGGCAAAAGGCTTAGAAGTTAAGTTTACTGTAACCAATATTGCTTACAAGAGTTGTTTTATTAAGAATAAGAATGGAATATGATGTAAAATTAGAAATTTTAATAAAATAAACTTTCAAACCTGCATTCTGTTAAAATTGTTTGTATCTAGTTAAGATAAATGTCAAGTCTTTCAGGTAATGTGTTGAACTTTTATGCCTATAATCTTGGTTTACCTTTCGCTATTAAACGCTTGATCATACTACGTGCTCCGAAGTTGTATGCGATCTATTTTTAGTTGGTTTTTATTTTTTTTTTATTTTATTTATTAATGTCATGCGTGTTCAAAACTTTATTTTACTAACAATGTTCCAGATGTTTAAACCTACTTTGAGTAGCCTCAAAGTACAAGTTTTGCACCATCCTCGCAACTAACGCCATATATATTTATGTTATGTTACTCTCAGGGGCGGATCCAAGATAGACTTCTGGGAGGGGTTGTAATACTGCTACTTTTAAGAGATTCAAACTTTGGAATAGGTTTTATTTATATATAAAATAAGAAAGTTTTCTCTTTTGGGAGAGCGATCGCCCCCTGGTTTCTGTACTTCATTTCATCATATAAATTACATACCATGTTCAAGTCTCCTTTTTCTGTATGCTTAACCAGATAAATAAATAAATCCTGATACCCATCTCCTAATGATACTCCCAATGAATGCTCGTGGCGAAGGACAAGCATTACCTTCTACGGTCTGACCATCTTCGGATGGGAATGAAATTGCACATCGAAAAAAAAGATTCGTCATTACAACGTATTTTTGAAGTGATTTACTTTACGGAAGATAAAGTCAACGCTATCATTAGTCTCCAATTCTTTAATTCATTAGTATTGCTGTCATTACGGTAGTTTCGGATTTTGTTGTGTTTCTGAGTTAACGACATTGTTCGGATTCCAACATGGAAGCTGTTTGCAGCCTGAAAAGTAATGGGAATCCCGATGTTGAAGAAGGTCTTATTTGTCAATATAGAAGTGAGAGATTAATATGTGGCACCAAACGAGGTCTAGAGACGTTAAGTCAAGCTTCCTAGACAAGAAATAAAGTGCTTGACAGGGACAACAGATCTGCAGTTAATCGGATCCAAGCGGTGGTATCATCAGTAGTTATCGTGCTGTGGTAGCATAAGTCACGTTTTTCATCCTTCACAAGCAAGACTAAGATTCAGTGACTAAAGGGAGCTAACAGCTCAGGGATCCGAAAATTGCACATTGCCCAAAAAAACTGAGAAGCTCAACACCTTGGTCTTCTAGGCAACGAAGAAGAAATATGTTCACAATGAGGCAATGAAAGGCAGAATGAAGTTCGATTCAAGATATGAAGATGCATTGGTTTAGTTTTGCAGGGATTTGGCCTTTTCTCAAGTAACATGCCTCAAACATTGCGAAATATTGCAAACAAGGACTTGGCTACCCAAGACATTGAGGATACTCTCTTAACAGCTGCACAGAAAGTACAAGATCGATTTGATGTCTTTGTGAAGGACAGGTTTCTGCCAACTGTAGAAAGAACAATAAATTTCAGGGACAAATATCTCCTCGAAACAAATATCTGACCTTTGCATCTCTGTATGAAGTAACATAGTTACATGCAAAAACTGAGAAGAAAAAATAGTGAAAAATGATAGGAGTATTCTGCAGCGACTCATTACTGCATATGAAGCAACATCCAGTCAACCTTAACAACATTATGAAGGATGAACTATTCATCATTCCTCTACCTCTACCAGATGCAATTGGGCAGCTTCACTCAGGCTCAAAAACAATTCTTACTGAAATATTGACTGATCGTATTCCTTGTTCCAAAAAGAAAAAGAAAAAGGAAAAGAAAAGAAAGAAAAAGAAAAAAAGAAAAATTGATGATTGAGATTTTGACGGTGAATCACAGCTAATTATTGATGGACAGGCCCTGGTAACTACAACTGGAAAGCCACTGACAGCACACACTTTCGGAGATCTTGCAGATACTTTAGTTCAAAATGTTTTCCAAAGTTGGTTAATACTTCCAGCGCATTGATACCATTTTTTTATCTTTACTACCATCACTCAATCAAAGGTGGTACACGGAAACGGCGTGGGAAAGGTTCTGTGGGAATTAGGAGACCAATAGATATCAGAGATGTGTCTATTCCTGTAAAGTGGGAGTACGTTATTGTTGACGATAACAACAAAGTAGATCTATCTATATTTGTCTCACACCAGCTGATTCTGCAAGCACCATCCAACAAGATCATAGTTGCTGCAGGTGGCTTCAGTGGTGAGGAAAGGGTCGACATTTCTGACGCAATCCTTGACACTAATGGCTTGCATGCTAAATATGAAGCAGCTGAAGCCAGGATTATTTTACTTTGCGTTAAGAGTATAACAAGAAGCCTCGACAAGAGACATTGACATCTTACTAGTTCTTCTGGTTAGTTACTTCCACATGATGTCATGCCAGAAACTGTGGATGAAAGCAGGGACACCAAGAAGCAGAAAGTACGTTCGAGTTCACACCACCGTTGAAAAGCTGCAAATGGAACCACAAATTCTCCAGCTTCTTCCTACTTTACATGCTATCACTGAATGTGACTAAATTTCGTACATTGCTGGACATACGTAGAGGACATGTTCGGATGTGCTAACACAGCATATTCATCTCCTGAGATAATTAGGAGCTGATACAGTCCTTAGCTATCAGCAGTGCTAAAATCTTCTGCAAAGTGTATGGCGCGCTGAATGCTAACTGTATCAATGAAGTTTGTCTAGAATGTTCGTCAAGGGCATTATGATAGAGAAACTGCAAGCAACCAGACGTTCTCTTTACTTTCACATACAGCATTCTCATTACCAGGCATTAATGTAGAGACAAGCCCACTTGCAACACCCAGTTTTGCCTTCCCCTTTAACAATGGGATGGAAAATGGAAAATAATTCACTTGTCCCTCTTTTATCAACATTGCCACCAATTGCAGACGCTTGTGAGGAATTAATTGCACGTATCTGTACCACTGGATGCAAGTCAGTTCGGTGTAATTCTAAACCACAGCCATGCACAGCGTCTTTCATGAATTAGTAATTGAAATTTGATAGAAAGTTTAACGTTCGAGCTGATATAAAATCAACAGTTTGGTATAATGCATCATGCACTACACATATGTAGAGATGCAAAAAAGCCGGCTTTTTTGAATCGATGGTTTTTTTCACATAAAAAGCCGGCTTTTTTGGAAAAAAACCGAGAATTTTGGAAATTTTGGCTTTTTTCATTTTCATGATTTTTCTATCCAAATAGCTTTCTTATAGTATATTCTATAGTTAGATAAGATTTCCACGACCTGAATGCCATATTTAGCTCTGTAATTCACCATCAAGATGGATGGAGCACATATTTTACGAATTAAAGCTAACATGAAGAATGTAGTATTTGAGGGCAATTTTACAGGTTATTTAACTTTATTTTAACTTTTGAGTTATCGACATTTTTTTCCTTCTCTAGATCATTTTAGTTTGTCATCCGTGCTTCATTTCTAAGAGCTTAGTACTTCAGCTTCTAGCACGAAAGTTAAACTTACGTTTTTCTATATATCCGTCAAAGCATACGTTTTTCAATATGTCCGTCAAACCGTATTTCCACGTTTCTGTTATACTGTAGTTGTGCAATGATTTAGCAATAATTTTCCAGATACAACCTTGAATACCAATTTATACAAATAATCAATAGCGGATTTAGAAAAGTACTTTGGGAGCGGTTTCTCTGATTGTTTCGTTTTCTAAAAAGTCCTAATTTTATTTGGGAGGTGCTTGAAGTTTATGAGTACAGGCATAACTAATATTTCGTTTCGTTTATATGTTTAGCAATAATCTTCCGGATACAACCTTGAAGATCATTTTATACTGAGAATCAGTGGCGAATTTAAAAAAGTGTTTTGGGAGGGGTTTTCTTACTACTAATGTTTAGTTTTTCTAAACATTCGTAATTTTTATTTGACGGGAGCTTAAAGTTTATGAGTAAAGGCATAACTAATAGATATTTCGTTCGTTTTAGACATTCCACAACTTTGGAGAACAGGCTTCAGTCCGAAAGACCGATCCTCTAACCTTCGCAAAACCGTCACTGCTAATAATTAGTAATAATAACGATTTAAAAACAATAAGAAAGGAAGTCGGCCAACTCCTACACTCCTAGTCGGCCAGTACACGCACTATTTCTACATTCTCAGATGGAATGAAGGAAGGCTTTGTCAGAATGGTCGAATGCTGGGTTGAATTCCGGACTTCCCGATAGAAGCGCAAAAGCCAACCACTCAGTCACGTTTGTTGTGCAGTTGTATTTAGCTTAACTTAAATATATTCCGTAGTCTTTTTTTTTTTTTTTTTTTTTTTTGGTTCCGTAATGATATGTTGAATCCCTCTTGTTAAAAATTCAGAAAACTTGAGGACTGGGTAAACCGTGATGGTGGTCAAGGGCGCCCATGTTGTGGTTTCCAAGGAGGGGAAGTATAAGCGACGTTTCAAAAATAGTTTCAAATTTTGCTGTAACTAATGTAAAAATTCTATTGGATTTTCGATATTCTGAAGTACATTTTCCTCTAGGGGGGGCAAGCGCCCCCTTAACCCCCCTGATGGGCGCCCTTGATGGTGGTTATAAAAAACTTGACTGTAGAATTTCAAGAATACAGAACCATGTGCAGCCTTTAATTGTATCATACAAATCTAAGTATTTCTCTTATGTTTTATTTTAATTTTATTTTGTTTCAAAAAGAGGGTATGGAATATTTTGAAGTAAAAATACTACATACAATTTTGCTAGTTATTTGTGTATTTTTTGAAAGAAGTTTTTACTCTTATGGCTCGTTTACACCAGCTGTTTTTTTTAATAACTGGTTTAAACTAAAAAAATTAAAAGAACAAAAATGCGAATCGTGTGAACTTCATGGTGACGTTTCACATGTCAAACCATCTGCATTAGTCTTATTTCCTTTTCACCTTTTAATCAAGGTGTCCCATGTTCAATTCTCGGTCGAACCACAACCCTTCTTTCATGTGTAAACCAAGTACTCTTTCGGATGTCACTTTAAGCGAAAGTCTTCTCCTTGATAACCTCGGTATTACGTAAGGATGTTAAGCCTAAACATACAAAACGAAACCAAATTATATATTTCTGCATGCCTGTTGTTTTATAAAGAAGCGAAGGTTGCTTAAATATATTGATTAAAATTGGTAAAATTTATCGATTGCCTACTTAGCTTCCAACATTAGCTTGGATTGGACTTTCAATGATACCTACATACTAAATTTGTAATTTAATACCTCAGTTTTAGAAAAATAAACACACTGCTGAACAAGACTGCACTTATTTAATATAAAAACACATTTACACGTAACGTTTCGATCTTCTATCCAAGATCCAAGATCTATCCAAGATCAGTCTTGTTCAGCAGTGTGTTTATGTTTCTGATTTTATTCGCAAGAAGTTGACTATGATTGTGTGTCACTCAGTTTTAGCGTACTGATTATAATACGTTGACCTTTAAATTTTACATGCAAATTAAATTTTACAGGATTTTCCCGTTATTGTTTTACATTTAAAAGAATGACGGGATTTTCCCGATGGCTAGGGCGGGAGTTTCTCAATTTAAGAAATTTACTGACCGGACTTCTTTAAGCTTATGGGACCTCTTCCAGCATAACCCCGTTGTTGAATAATAACACCAAGGCGAAACAAACTTATTTCTGTGAATATGTAATACAAATACATAAAGCAAAATATCTAAATCAAAAAACCTGGTTTAAACCCCAAAAAAGCCTGGTTTAAACTGCCCCCCCAAAACGGGTTTTTGGCATTTTCAGAAACAACCATGGTTCTTGCCAACTCTGCTTACTTTTGTATATAGGAGGTTAAAATGTGTTTATTATATACATTGGTTAATCCTTTGGAATTCATAATGTAAAAATGTTGAAGTAAAATTGTTTAAAATATATTTTCGAAATTCATGGTTTACTTTCGAGGTTTTATATTATTATCGGCATCAACCACTAATTAAATGACTTTCTGTGTTATAGAGAAGCGAAACAAAGTCTGCTTTATCGATTTAAAGCAGAATTTTGAAAAAAGCCCAAAATTTCCCAAGCAAAAAAGCAAAGCAGAAAAAACCGAGTTTTTTTCCAAAAAAGCCGTTTTTTTTTCGAGCCCTTGCATCTCTACACATATGTGTATTATCATTAGAAAATACCAAATACTCTACAAACAGATACAGTGTAATTTCAGGAAAATAATGTTCCTAGGATATCGAATAACGTTCATATCAAGCTTGGCGCAGATACATTGAACTGTAAGGAATACATCGGAAAAATAATTTTGTAATAGGTTGCTAACACTGACAACTGGGTCCAGCAATTGCTTTTCTGGAGCATCGAAGATTATTCATGTAAACTTTAATAGTAAGTTTGTTGAGCGTTGTGCAAACTGTTACCGAACAAACACATATTTTGAATTCTGTATGTTATCAAAAAATACTTTCGACCGCCATTTTGTTTTTGTGAATTTCTGAGAAACATTGAATGTTACAGAGTGGCACACTGCAGAAATGAATTTAGCAACAACAAATCATACTGAAACAGCGCTTGAAGTGTTTTCCCTCACAAATGCCTACACAACTTGAGGATTTCTCCATATGCGCACCTGAGTAAAATAGGGTCTGTTGAAATTTAGCTTTTTCGCGATTTTCGACAGTCCTAGCTCTGAAACTATGCACTTTTCACCATAGGTCCATATGAACTTTTTCTCTTATTTTGATATGAGGAATCACCTCTTACAGTTTGTCGGTATAGTTCATTAACACCCTGTATATGTCTCTGAGAAAGGTGTAGATCATTCTGTAGAAAATGAAAACTGTAGCACATAAATAATTTTTTCTGTTTCTCGGTTAATGAGAAAACGCTTTCAGTGCAACCTTTAATAAATCTTTGAGAAATAAAAGAGTGGTATAGTTCAGTACCTTGCGTTCAGCATCTTTACGGGTTTAATAGATAGTTACCCAAATCACAAAGAAGGATCTCCAGTTTATTAACTTGGTTAACTAACTTTAGTTGATACAATGGCGTTTCTCGGGCTGAGACTTCATCTGATGGCAAAACATTAAATCCGGGCCTGCGTGACATCCTGTACTTTACACTCTAAAACTACATTTGTAGTTACAGCGCAAAATGGCAACTAACTGGCTTTATTTATTTATTTATTTATACATATTTCTGGGTAATACCGTCATCTATGGCCTTAAGCCCGTTATATATGAGGGATGACGTCTCTCAGTGAGCAGTCGGGGAGGTAGGAAGAAAGAAAGGAATAAGAAAGGGAGGAATTGACCTGGGACTTATATTTTAGATACCATCTCGGCATTTGACTAGAGTAAATGTGAAAAAACCTCATTAATTATGGTTGGCCTGAAAAAGTTGTTACACTTTTTGCCTGAGACTCCCCACCCCAGGAATCGAACCTGGGACCGTTCATATACAACAAATTGTTGTCTCAGTAATAATAAATGTTCATCTTTGGTGCGCAGAGTCCCTAGTTCGATGTTATTCTATGCATTTGTTTTTAGGGGTCAACATTCTGCTCAGGTTTCGATTTAATGGGGATTCTTCCGTTTCCTCCCCGTGTCTCTAATCGACCAGTTATCATAATGAATTGGTGCCAAAACACCTCGTGTCAGAAAGCTCCCTCATAAAAAGAAATCTATCTGATTTGTGCCAAAACGCCCCTGCCGAACATCAGACATTATTAGTTAAGAAACATTTTTCACTTGGAATATTTCCATGGAGATAATCACTATTTGATTACAAGAAATGGAAATGCTAAGCTTTTAACTCGGCAATCTATTTCTAAATAGCACTCTTTTTATGTCGTATCTTATTTCAAATAATAGGTTCCGTATTGTATTGCTTAAGAGAAGAAACATTAATATGAAATCTACCAATCAATGGATATTAAAAAATGCAAAGTAATTATTTACACATGAAGGAAAACAAAAATCAAAATAGATTACGCTATCACCTCTGCAACGGATTGGTATAGTAAAGGATTTAGATATAACTAAGCATTCGTACATTTGACAAGCTATGATTTAAAATTGAGAGGCCAGTTTGCATGTGAATATGATGTCAGAAGACCGTACTTGCTTGACTGTATCGAATATCAGGGACGTATACAGGGGATTAATCCTGGGTTTCTAGATCCCCAAAATCCCTGTTTTTCTGTAAATTTAATCTAATTTTAAGAGTGATTTTACAAATTTTAATATAATTTGTTTTTATGTTGAATTTGGAGCTCCTTAAACCTCCCGAAATAAATTCCTGCGTACGTACCTGATGAATATGGTCTAGAATAGAAACTTATACGCCGTCAAATACGTTCATTTATACTTACAATTACATAAATACATATGAACTCATTCTAAGTCCCAAATATATTCTGTCGTATCATCATCTGTTGGCACGGCGGCGTTTTGGCACGGGGCGTAATGACACGTTATCATCTTAAGCCAGTTGCACATATTACTTATTTTCTTTAACCTTTAGTTATAGTTACAACATGTGAAGTAAAGATTTTATCGTGACTAAATTGTATATTATACATTTAATAATATACTAGCTATAAATTTTAACATAATTCGCTGAAACGTATAGGTTTATTGGCCACTTTAGATTGACTAAAAACTAGTCAATTTATGCAAGTGATCGAGTTTCAAAGTAGTAACAGTATTTACTAACAACTTCATTGTTCTTAAAGTGTTTGATAATATTACGTAAAGGTGCCTAAGTTATAAGGTTGGCGGAAGTTAACAGGTTTTTCTGTAATAGATTTGAGATACATGATTTCTAAAATAAAACAACGGAGTATGTTTAGCAGAAGGGATCTAGAAGCACGTGAAAAACACAAAATTTACAGGAGAAATGGATAATGCAAGTACTTAGACGTAACATAACGTAACCAAATCTAACCTAACCTAACATAAACTAACCTACGCTAACCAGAACTAACCTAAACTATTATTAGTAGAAATAAGCGAAATTCTATCATTTTTTGAAAAATTATGCTGGATCCCTATACTAACATAATATAAACTAACTTAAGCTAACCTAAATTAACCTAAACTGACCTAACCTAATGGGAACAGAAATTACCAAAATCGTAACATGTTTTTAGAAAAAAATAGCTGGACCCCTTCTGCTAAACATAGGCCAAAACAACATAAGCTATAGCAAAGATATACAAACAAAAGAGACGTGGTATAACTATTATCTATAGATACTATACTTACTGCATCCGGTGCAGGATATCCCACAGCCAAACACAACGTAACCAAAAGCACAGCGATAGTGAGTTTGTTCATGATGTACAAATCTGAAAATAAGGATCTAGTTGTAGAACATAGTTTCACTATTTATTAATCATTTTCTTTTGTAAACTCTGAAAATGTCAATCCACTGCTTAGTCAAGTGATGGGCAAACTACGGCCCGCGGTTCTCCTAAAACTTCTATCCCGTCCGAGACATGATTCGTACTCTGACGAATGAAGGCTTTGGCTGTCATTCTTCTTTTTAATAAATTACGTTCACTCGCCTAAAGTTTTTTTTCTTTTTTCTTTGGTCCCCTCCAAAATAAGTTTGCGCATTACCGCGCTAGACTATTGAAATATACTATTATCATATTTCCGTAAATATAGCAGATAGATCTAGGCGTGGTGCCTAGATGAGTAGTTGACGGTAGTTGTCAGGGATGCGCACGAGACAAGATTTGTGGCTGTCTCGTCTCGAAAATGTGCTGTAAAAGTGATGTCTCGACTCGAAAAATGTATATTTCTCTATTGGAAGAGCCGTGTCTCGACTCGAATTTTGTCAGGAAAATCCTGTCTCGACTCGTCTCGTGCGCATCCCTAGTAGTTAATAAGTACTTCAAATTATATGCCCGTAGCCAAACTGCCTCTATAAAAATTGTTGCGTGAGTATCTTAGGATTCTGAAACATGTATTTTTGGATAGGGCACGTATCAGTTCCTAAGTGAAGTCTTGACCCGACTAGGGTAGATAACATAGTATTGGAGCTATGGACCTTTAAAGTTCATTTTTTCATGTTTTCGGCAGCCTATAACTCCGAAAGGAATCATTTGTGCACCCAGGTTGGTCTATACTTTTCGTGTTATCTTGGTGTCATTAATCAACTCCCAAACGTTCTCGTTGTTGTTTTGAAACACCCTGTATATCATATAACACGGAAGAAAGTTAAAAAGAAAACATTGTGCAAGAGACTTATATGATTTGATAAGATTTCCAAACAGATGCTGAATCACCGTATGATGAGTAGTATTCCTATTCAACTCTTTTCTTTTACGTTTATTTACACGTTCTCAATGTTTATTTTTTTCTAAAGGTATAAAAGACGACAAAAAGAAACTTCTCTATTTTCATTAGCATCACCAAAAGATAACAAAGCGTTCCTTTGCTTACCGTCCTTGAATGTTTAACTTTATAAAAGTCATTCTGTTTACATTAAACGTAACGTTTTTAGAACATTTGAATGATTTAGGGCATCAGACTCATGACTGCTATACTTGTGCGTTCTGGATTCGACTCTCGCACGCGATATCTGTGATAGATATTGTGCTTTCACTATTCATTTCTCCTAGTTTTAGCCTTTATATGTCCTCTCATTCCTCTAGTATGTGTAGTATATAGCCCTTTCATACTCCAAGTATGTGAGGTTTAACTAAAAAACAATCTTTTAACATCTAGAAAGAACATTTTGTTTGGCATCAGTTTAAACAACGTCAATACTCTAAGCTTTATATATCTTTTCATGCCCCAAGTATGTGAGATATATGCTCTCTTATGCCCCAAGTATGTGAAATTTTATCATCATCAATATTTTTTGAAATTTAACCAGAAAAAATCGTTTAACCTTGGGAACAATATCTGTTAGGCATCAATTTAAGCAGCAACAATATTCTACGCTTTATGTACTCTCTCTCGTGTTCCCATATATAGGATATAAAAGCCACCATTAAAGCCACCGTTACTCACGAACATGGTAACGAATTAACTCCGTTAACAAACGTTATTCGTACGAGATAATAACTCGAGCTACTTTTTAACAAGTAGCAGAACTCAAAAATTCGCTGCCGTATGGAGTAAAGGACAAACGGACGGAATAGCAATACAATCTTTGAAGTCTGACTAGCGTGATTCTAACATGCACTGATATAACTCCTGTAGCACTGATAATTTCCGTTCATTAACAAAACAGGATGAATTGAAACTCCAACTCTATATAGACAGAACATAGATGAACAATTTTGGTTTGTACAGCGAGTTATACCAACACGCACTAAATAATT
Organism: Thermobia domestica; assembly: GCF_964235325.1. NCBI lineage: Eukaryota > Metazoa > Arthropoda > Insecta > Zygentoma > Lepismatidae > Thermobia > Thermobia domestica. The sequence continues at coordinate 67,699,550 of NC_137456.1, forward strand.
TATAGAATTGTCACAAGATGGCATTAGCGAAAATCCAAACCAAAATTGCTAATAACAGGGGATTATAAACTTTAAACAAGTAGTAGTACACGTGTTCACTACATTAAGATTGTATGCTTTGATATTTCGGCAATTAATGAAACCGGAAGGAAAAATATATTTCTACTACTTACGTTTTTAGTAGAGAGATGACAGTAGACATAGTATATATTCTTTGGGTGCTTCATTGATTACAGAAATCCACTTTTGGCTATTTCTCACGGTTTATATTGTATGATGATCAACATTAAATAAGTGATTTCTGCTAAATTACGGATTGAATAGCGGGTAAGCAAGATAATACGTGCTCTTAGAACACTAAATCTATGTTTATAAATAGAATAACTGTTATTTCAATATCAAAATTATTTCGCCTATTACAAAACAATAATTTAATACCGTTACAATGACAGCCTGTTTGCCAGTGATTCATTGTAAACTTTCGCCGTGTTGCCGTTAATCTTGAAAATTCAGTGTGAAAAAAATGTTTTGCTTACTTACACACAATATTGCGATACGATCTCCTTCAAAACTACTCGCAAAATGGATGCTGATACAGTCACATCTGGCTTTTTTTTATATATACGTAGCTCCTCCTTATTAATGTATATAAAACGTAAGAATGACTTACAAAGTACACAAAAACATTCACGCAACGAAATCATTCATTTTGACGTCATTATACTACACCTCTTTTTTGACATCCGAGTGAAGTCATCACTGATGGCTATTGTTTCTGACGAAATATGAATCGACAAATTCATAGAGACCAAAAGAAGAATTAACCCTTCTTGACATTGAAAACATATTGTTCCGGGAGTGTTACGTCATGAATGAACACGCAGATTTCTTAATTAACTTTACTAAATGCGTATCTTTGCCGTCCCAAGTAATATCATGGTTATAGGCTAGTACAAAATTGAGAAATAAAATTTTAGTGTTTTATAACTCAAGGCAAACTCTTAGCATTAAATGTCTTTTTTTTTTTTTTTTTTTTTTTTTACATCGAAGCCATCTTTCTTCTCTAAATCGGACACACATTCACTGATCACCAGATAAAATATAAGAAAAAGATTAGAAAAGACAATTATGTTGGAAGACTTAAGGGAAAACGGGATTAAAACAAACGTTAGAAAGAAAAAAACAATGATTTGCAACGAAGCAGTCGATCAAGTCTGTATTTACGCACGGTCCACAGGTCCCCAGGACCACGGTGGTAAGTTTGTAGAGGTGGCGCGACCAAGTTTTTTTTTTTTTTTTTTTTTTTTTTTGTCATTACGACGAGCTGACACTAAACGGCGTGACAAACATCTTGGCATTTGAAGGCGGCGCTCCAAGTTCCCTTTAAATGCTCCTAGCAAATGAGAGGCCAGCGGTATTGCCACGTTTATTTTGTACACAGCCACGTCTATCCTCTGTCACCTGATCACGCTGTAGTTTGTCTACTTAGCCATAGCCACACCCCTTTACCACTTGGCAACGTCGCGCCAGAGCTTACGTTTTATTCGTTTAGCTGAAATGCCAAGAAGTCTGTCACATGCTTTAGTGCTTATTTGTTTGCCACCGAAATCCGTGCATTTGGTTGGTTCTGTACGCCCGACGCGTTGATGATGATTCAATCCAAACGAGACACACTATAGTGTTTTGTCTTTTTTTATCAGTCTTTATGTGTTACTTTTGCTTATACATAACTAAATATGAATAAGGATGTGACTTTTTTCTTTTGTAAATTTAACGTTCCGCGGTGTTTCGAAACTATATATGTGAGACGGTGATGATGATACTGAGCAAAATGGTGGAATGAAAAAGTGTGAAGAAATAAGAGAATCCCGGAGAAACCCTATAGACGGTGTTTGTCTATCACAAAATTCATTTAGTGGCTGAACAAGAGCTGGGATAGAACCAAAGACACACAGAGAAAAATCCGCGGTATATTGTACAAATATACGGTATCCTCTTGCTTACTATAGAAATCAGTATGGAGCATACGTTATCCGTATGCTACATAGGCACTGCTCTTAGATGTTAAATCATGCAGTTGCAGGATGTCTGACATCTAACAGTTTTCCGTATATCACATGCATATACGTATGTTACATTCCTCAGCTATATGTTATATACGTCCATTTGTATGTGAGATCCTGACCGCCTACATTGTTTCATACATAAAGTACTATAGATGGAACACTTATACAGAAAGTATTATAAAACATGCGTTTTCAGTTATACGTCTGCTGTACGTTAAGTCCAAAAGCTACAGGAATTACGCATGTAACCTATCTTTTTAAGTACGCCACCTACATTTTTTTCACAGTGCACGATTCAGCAGAGGTAAAGCGCTCTACCACTGAGCCACCAATGCCCCAGGGAAAATTTTTCTTGGGTCCAAGGGCGTAAAATGTTTAAATGCGGGCTTGGGATCGGTACCAAATATAGAAGTAGAAAGACTACTAAACTCGGTGCGTGGAAGCTGGAGGGAAATAGTTGGAAGGATATTACAACGAAGAAAACGTTAAGTAAGTGTATTGGTTTTCTGGGACCATGCTCGGATACTTTTTCGACAGACCTCCCATACTATTATCTATCCACATGTACTCTTAATAGATAAACCGAACTCAGAAAGAAGTTTACTCAGAAAATTTAACAAGTTCCGTAGAGAGTGCTCCAGTATTTAACTGTAACGGTTTTGAACATATATATATATAGTACCATCGGTCGTAACTTTTCTAGCCAGTGAGTTTCGTTAAATTTGAAGACAACTGAATGTCACTGACGTGCTTCAACATCCTATCGACAACTAATTTACAGTTTATTACCTGGCAAGTACGAAGAAGAAACAGCAAATTCTAATCGGAGAGCGGGGCTGGAAACCAAGGATAAGGATTGAATTTCGATGAACTCATTAAATAGAGTGGCATTCTTTTGAAATAAAGTGGATACGTTTCCAAGGAAGGCACTATACTGTTAATACTTTAAAAAAAATAAAAATGTTTTATAACTGCTCAAATTGTTTAAACTGAGCCAAAGGATGAACAATATATTATCCCCTTAGCTACTATATTCTATATTATTCCATGAATACACAACTCCAAAAGTGAATTAACACCTGTAATTATCCTTTTCCTGCAATAGTAGGCAATCCGAAAAGCTCGGAAATTGTGTTGGTTGAGAATTCGAAAAGCGTTGAACCAAACCTCAATTCTGTTACAAATATATCAGTGTGGCAAACTGCAAAAAAGAGAATAAAGTAAATTGTTAAAAATGATGGTTTTTATTATTTTGAGGGAAACGAATTACATAAAAAAGTTACAAAATGATCTTACTTAAGCAGTCCAAACAAGATGAATGGTAAGAAATAGATATCAGAGAAAAGCAGGTTCTTTCCATTAAAAAAAAAAAGGGAATCGGAAATAAGAAAGAAGTGTTGAAAAACGCAAATATTTATTGTATATACAATAAATATTTGCGTTTTTCAACGCATCTTTATTATTAATATGTGCCTAATACATTTGTTAATTATTTCAATTAATCCTTATCATACCTCTGCTATTATAAGTTCATTATCCACAATATCTTCACAGTAACTAATATCATAAAGTCAACTTATATATTCATCGTAATTCTAAATCGTATTTGCACAGACTATCTTTAGTAACAACATATCGGACATTCTGTTATTTGTGAGCACTTTTAGCCCATTTCTATTTCCAATATATACAGACTAAAAAGTTTCCTTCTTTACATTCTCGTGTGTTTAATTTTACTTTTGATCGTTTCAGTAGTGCTCAGTATAATTAGGAATTTTCACTTACCTTCGAAGAAGCCAAACTGAAATCCGTGATAGACACCAGTTATGGATTCACTGATCGATATACAAAGTATTTTTTTTTTTTTAAAATATATATAAGCACAGTCGGGATATCCTCTGCACCTCTTGTTTATTATTTGGTAAACCATTTATTTACGGAAATGTTCTATCCTACGCCAATAGGAAATTAGTCAAGGTAAAATAACCACAAGAACAGGATGTTCTTTAAATATCTGATTTATCCTGTTCTTCTTCCTTTTAAAACATACGAAGAATAAATTCAAAATACTTCCGGCAACCAAAACATTTGGATGGTATTATCTGTTTTGATGATTTCCTTGTCGTTTTTATTTCCTTCGATATTTATCGTTGTATAGTTTTCGCTACATCTCCATATGCATGAACAAAGTTATGAAGGACAGAACCCACTATTTTCCACTCAGCAGAATTGTATGTTTTGGTAAAATTGATAAGTACGTATAGCCTGACAACAATGACTTGATATCTAACATGTTGAAATAGAGTAGACTTCTAATTATCCAGCTTAATGTGTCGCAAAACAAACGGCCGGATTACATAAAAAAAAAAAGACAGATATAATGAGTTTTATATTTACTCAGGTCTTGCCTCAACCAAATCATTCAAAACACACCTGACACTTTAGTATAGGCCACTATTTTATAAATATTTGTCATTTATTGTACAATATGGTTTAAAAATTTATTACAGAAAAGGATGTCGAAGAATAAAAATGCTGAACACATTTTAAGATGAATTTTATAATGTCTAACTTAATTCCAGAAAACTTAAAATGCTCACTGTATTATCGTAATACGTAAACGTAATTATTAAATAAATTATTTAATATAAATTGATAAAATGAGTTTTAAATCTATGTTAAAAAAAATTCTAAAAGATTCAAAACTTATTATACTTTCTAGGTTTTAAAAAATTCATCGATAGAAGATTGATGTTTCTTTTCTAAGGCATGTTTTTATGAATGCGTTACAAATCGATTTAATACGGTGTTTTCTTTTCTTTTCTTTCTTTCTTTTTTTAAAATTTTAATTTGGTCTGATAGTCACGAGCTGCATAGCTGAGAGTCTATCATAATTAGAATTTATACGTGGACACAACATTGCATTATGATATCCATCTGCAACTATGTATCTAGAATTAATCTTTGCTAGCCAATTTCTTCTTCATTTCTAACTAGTATGTACTAGCTTCTGATGTTAATTCCGTCAGATATCAAGTAATCATGGTTGGGCTAGTGGTTTTCTTAACTCTGTTTTCAATGGTTAATATCAAATTTAAATTTAGAAAAAAAATATAATATTTCAATTTAGTACCCCACGATTACACCCTTAAGGCTAAGGTGGACGAGAATTAAGACAAGTGAATGATGATGTAAGAATTGGTGTAATGATAATGTGGAAGGAAATGGGAGTACCCCGAGAAAACCCACGGAGATGATGTGGTCCAACACAAACTAACTTTTTAGGAGGAAATCGAACAAGGGCTCTCACGTACCAGAGGTAAGTGCTGTACCACTGAGCAACCGTACCGGAACCCCTCAAAAAATTAAATTTAGGTTTCCACATTCTGAACTTAGCTCAATATTTGTTCTTGTTTCAATGTTCCGATTTCACACTTCCTGAACAGAGCTGAATATATCGTCTGATGAGAACCAGAGGAACTTAACTCCATTTTTGTAGGTTTACAGGCGAGAGAACAAAAATATTATTTTCTTAGAAAGATTGTTTTTTAATGAGATGGTAATTGAGCTACATTACAACAGATGATTGACAAGGAGAACAGATGGCGTTGCGTTCCATTTACACCAAGAGTGGGGCTTTCAAAATTATGTCCAAATATGAACAAAAGGAAAACCATATTTTTGGAGTTACGTTTCTCTGGTTCTCATGTGACGATTAGTTCTGTTTTTAGTGTTCCCATTGATTTCAAATTTTGCTCTAAGCTGCCTCACGTTTACATCAGGTTTGCAGGCCCGTAGCCAGCCCGAAAATGTAGAGGAGGCAGGTGGAAGTTAGGGGGGCCCGATCCGAAAGTATTAGTTCATCCCATATTATAGTTCATTTGCAAGCTTACCGTGAAAATTTTAGAGGGCTGCCAGTAAAAATTTAGGGGGGGCCGGCCCCCCTGGTTATGGGACAGCAGGTTTGTATGGCGTGATATATTCTCAATTAATATTGGAACCGGAAGTGGTTGATTTCTATTACTTCCGGTTTGAATACAGGGTTGAAAGACAAGATGAGATTCATTCTTGGAACGATACATCGATTCCAAGAAAAACTGCATCTTGCTTTCTTATGGCTTTTACTCTATACAGATCAATATTGAAACCGGAAGTTGTATAGGTTTTATCACTTCCGGTTTCAGTAAAGAGTTAAGGATAGAGATGAAATTCATTCTTGGGACGCTTAATCGATTTCAGGAAACCAGTTATCGTTATCTATTACCATTTTTGTTCCATACTGATCAACGTTGAAAACTGGAAGTGGTTTATTTCTACCACTTTTACCCTGTGCATCCTGGCCGAAATTAATGGTGATCCATCAAATAGTTCTTGAGTTTTTGTGACTCCTGAACGGACGGACAAGCGTACAACGGTACGTTGTATACTTATACTTGTATATTTGTATTATCTTCGAGCAATAGTTGGTTTATAAATAAGTACAAGCCAGTTTATTTTATAGAGGAAGAAAATAATATAAGATTAATATAGCTATAAATTTTTAATATATAATTCAGGGGCGTCATTTAGGGGGGCAGGGAGGGGCATTTGCCCCCATGAGTTTCAGATGTATATATATATTTTATCAATAGAATAGTAGTAAATCAGTGAAACACGCGAAATTTTACTTATATCAAGTCCGATTTTACTTGCCCCCCCCCCCCAAGCAAAATCTGAAATGACGATCCTGATATAATTGAATTTTGTTACGAAGAACGACGAACTGAAGGTTGTTTCCATAGAAACAAACAAACAAGATATAATGTAATGTAATGTCATAATTTCGCTATTATGTTGTATATGAGTTAATGTTTTACGAAGCTTGAAAAGATAATAAAAGATTTGAGAAGGCAATTTAGAGTCTGTCAATTTTTACTAATTTACGAACCAGTGCGTTTATTGTGATAGATATATATTTTGTTATACGCGGACAGTGTAAATACAAAGGAATTTTGGTGAAACAAACTCCTTAAAACAAAGCAAAAAAAAAAAACGTTTTTTTTTTACTTTATTAGTCATAAAATAAAATACATTTTTAATTTCACTGTTTTTGACGACAAAAATGGCATTAATTAAATATATAATAATGAGAATGAGTCATGAGAGCTTATTGTTGCAATACCAATTGTTGATTGGACACGTTGAATAAAATAATAATGAAATCCATCTACGATGAGAACTTATTGAAGAAATCTTTCAATTGGTCTCTCGCGCCATTCACTTGTTTTTCAAAACCTTCCATGGCAGACTGAAACAGAACAAGTAAAGAATGAGGTAATAAGAACATTATATTATTATTATTATTATTATTATTATTATTATTATTATTATTATTATTATTATTATTATTGTATTTTATTATTATGTATAAAGCTCCATGAAATGTGGTGCCAATGTATGGAATGAGTAATGAATGGTTTATTGGTGTTTAGCCCCCATTTTCAGTATGAGACAGAATCTATCATTTAGAATGGCATTTGAACGACTACCTGAGATGAACCCGGGGCCATGAAGATAGGAAGTACATGTGTTAACTATTAAGCCGCTAAGAGTACTAAACTAAATTCAATGATTGCAAGTCCGCGGTGGCTCAGTGGTAGAGCGTTCACCTGTGGTGCATGTGGTCCTTGGTTCGATCCCAGCTCTCGCAAAGTAAGCTTTGTGGTGGACAAACACCGTGTGTGTGGGTTTTCTCAGGGTTGTCTCGTTTCCTCCTATGTTCTTCATTCCCCCATTTCATTCATTTCTCATCATCACCGTCTCCTTTAGCCTAGCTGGCATAAATGTGAGACGTAAAACTTAAAAGAGAGAGAGATTTCAATGACTGAAGGATGTCTCCCCGTCTGCCTAATGGCCTTCCAGCACCTTGTAACATTTTTTGACAATCTAATCTAATATTTACGCAGAATGAAAATTTCTGTTCTGCCTAATCTTCGCAAATAAAGATATTTAGATATGAGGGAATTTTATTAGTCATTCCTTTTTCCCGTCACTTGAAGTTCTTTCCCAAGCCCCTTGATTTTGTAATAGACTACTAATGATCCGTACAGCTTTCAGTTTTGATTAGCTTTCTTTTATAATTCCCTAATTCGTTTTGCTTTGTTATGTGTATAAATTGTAATATTTAAAAAAATGGTCATATGTAATGGGTATAGACTATAGCTTTTCTATTATTTTGTATCTTACATATTTTATATATTTTATATGACTAGCATTTATTTTTTGTTTACAATGTCAATATTCTTGATTACGATTAATGTCAATATTCTCGATTACGATTTAATCTTGCAGTGTTATTTTGTATCCAAATGTATTCATTTGAAAATGCTAACAGTACGCGTATGATTTTGGCACGCAAGACGCAGAGAGCTGTGTCATTTTTCTTTCTCTGTTATATCTTAAAAGTTTGTGTTATAAAACGTTTCCAGAAATAAAAATCTTAAAGTCCATGAAAATGAACTTTGACTGCAATTGCTTATTAATTAGCATTAAAGCTCAACGTTAATTACCTTTTCCAAGCCTTAGTTAAATTTTTATCTGCAATAATAAACGTGCTGAATTAAATAATGAAATTCTATCCCTGAAAAATTGGTTACAATGTTTCTAGGAAACGAAATTGTAGGCCTATGTATGAAGTGTTATATATTTAAGTATCCATACGCACTAGTATAATTTGAAGGTAATAATATTAAGTTAATACGGTAACAAACATAACATCTAATTAACTTGCTATGCAATGATGAGAATGGAGCGAGTTTGAAGATCGTGTGGGGTTATTTTACTTCAGTCTTTAGCTGAAGAATAATTAATGTTATTAAACATATTATTATCCTACTAAGTAGCTGACGCTGTAAAGACTAAATAAACTGTAATGATATTATAAATAGATAGCCAATGCAGCTATGACTTCATTTAACAGCTTTATATTATGATATATAGCTAGTAATAAATAAATATTTGAATTAATAATCTACTCATTCCATTGACCAACATTATTGGAAATTAGAACGTTGATGCTAATTGCCTATCACAATCACATTTCTGTATATATATGATTGTGATACGCATTTGAATAATATATATATCGCATACCCGGTGAAAGAGCTTTAGAATTCAAAAAGATGGGAATTTTGAGTTATCATCGCTCAAAAGAGAATAGAGAAAGAGAAGCGAGCTCTATCTGGTGGTATTTTTGCATAAATGAAACTAAACGTATTAACCCCTAGATGGCAGAAATACCAGTCTTCCAGGGAGCGAGTTTGATAGAATAACAAACTTTAAAAGTCATGTTCCCAGAAATGTGTATTTTTGACTTGTAACAGTCTTCCACAAGGTGTGCGATCTAGACCTTGGGTGTAGAAGGTGATAACCCACATATCACAAAAATTTCAGCTCTGTGAATGAACAAGGCGACAAGCCGTCTGTTTAAGGTGAAACATATATAGATGGCATGGAAGGGCACGCTGGCAGGCAAATCTAGCGAATTTTACACACTTATAAGGTGACAACTTGTAGTTCATCCACAGAACTAAAATTTTTCTGAAATGTGGGTTATCACCTTCTGCACCCGAGATCTAGATTATAATGGGACGTTAATTATCCCGTTACTTCCCGCACTGCACTATATTACTTGCCTTAAAAGCACTTTGAGCGTCTTGTCCAAAGTTTTGAAATGTGTCCGATGTTTTTGATGCAGCGTCTTGGAATGTCTTAGAAACAGAACTGAGTAATCCTGAATCGGAAGACTGAAAGAAAGTAAAAGTAACGATAGTTGACAAAAATAAATAAGTAAATGAAAATACACCTTGTTTTCACATAAAAATAATTTTATAACTGAAGTTTAAAGAGATAATAATAATAATAATAATAATAATAATAATAATAATAATAATAATAATAATAATAATAATATGTGTTTTCGAATAACCTTCAAAGAGATACTTTGAAATATTAATATAAATTATTCAATATATATATATATATATATATATATATATATATATATATATATATATATATATATATATATATTGAATAATTTATATTAATCATGATATATATATATATATATCATCCCGCAATACATGGTATGTACAGTCAGCGACAAAAGGTCTTTCGATTTGGTAAAATTTATTTTGGAAATAACGGTGGTATAGCTGGAACGTACAACGGTGATATGGCTGGAACATATAGAAAATTGCATTCTTTTTAATTTACTGAAAACTGTCCTCAATTTCTCCTTCCATTCTGAAGTTATTTATGAAACTAATTCCATCAAACGGAAATAACTTTTGTCGCTGACTGTATAAACATGAGTTATAACTAATTCAATTATTACTTTCTCTCTTAGTTTTGGAGTATATCCGTAGGACAATAAACTAAAAGAGTTAAAGAGGAAAGGTCAACTGTCAAATTTGTTAGGAGTTAGTTTTGACTTATTCTCTTGGATTCAGCTAGGAATACAGATTGACGTGAGGAAACGTTTCTGAGCTATAGTACATTGAAAGTAGGTTAGTATTCGAAGTATAGCTTCTTGTGTTGGATAGTCTGCAATCATCTTCCTCAGTTCCTCGATTACTCACGATACCACATATTGTCCTTAGAGGCAAAGAAGCCAGTTACTGCTGTTTCCATCTTCTGGTAGTTGGTGAGGCATTATGATTTCAGGAAGTGCGTCATACACTGAAACAGGCAGTAATACGAAGCACCAGGGGTAGAAATATATGCTGAGTGTGGCATCAGTTCAATACCATTTTGTTGCGTTTCTCAAGCCGATTCTGGTCTAGAGTTATCCTGTTCCAACAGAACGTGCTTTCGGTTCACCAATGTGCGGGATATTATGGCATGGTGCAGCACTCATCCTCCCAACTGTTCGTAATAAAGATCGGTATTGATGTTACGACCGTTATTATCGAACTCAAAGTGAATTATTCCTCATAGTTCCATCAAACACAGAGTACGTATTTGTGCTCGAAACGATCCTGTTTGATGACAGGTTCTACAAGTTGATCCTTGTTCAACCACTGTTCTCTCATATTCCGATTTTGGAAAAATATTCACTTTTCGTCACATGTAACAATCCGTTTCAGGCAACGCAAATCACGTGGATATTGCAGCAGTTGTCACTTTCCTCTAGACCTGAGCTCATGTGATACAACAGCAGCTTCTGATGGTTTCCTCAAATTCGTGGATGTTACGCACTACAGTGGACTGAGACATGCCAGGTTTGTTTGACAATCATCGTGTGTTGCACTGCTGGTGGATGGATTTTGCTCAGTGGTGTGTCGTATGGCTTCAGAATCTGTTACCGTGGGACGGCCGGACTTTGACTGATCTGCAACATCTTTATAGTCTACATAACATTTCTGGAAACAACAAGTTGCAGCGCTATGGTTCACTGCACTTTCCCCTTTCGCATGACAAATGTTTTGGATTGCTGTAGTCTCATTATGACCAAGTTCGAGCTTGTATGGTAACAGTTTACGTATCAGACATTAATAAGCATTTATCATCAATGCAGCTAAGCTCTGAGTGAAGATTCTGACGGAGTGTGGCTTCGGTGTTGAAGAGTCCACTTGCCACACTCCTCTTGGACCAGTTTGATCTTGTACTTACGATCAACTAAGGCATAAACACGCTCCTGTTGTTTGGGTTCTGGAAATCTTGCAAAATTTATGACATCCTTGTACTAAATATGGTTTAAAACAGTGTTTCTTAAACTTTTCTTGTCTGATAATATACTTTATTGAATTTCCTCAACATCGTGACACATTTAGCTTAGGTTAGAAGTTAGTATTGTTGATGTTATCGTAGGGGTTAGTTGATACAATCTGTTTCAAAACTGATTTTAACTTATCGTTAAAGCCATCAAACGTCTGTGAAGTTGTCCCGCCCACCTAATGAATTTTTCTTTTTCTTATCTACATCGTTAGTTTATCGTTAGTTTACGTTAGTTTTGCTAAAATTATCGTTAGTTTTGCAAAAATGACGATTTTATTCGAGAAATAAATGGGCAGGCCAACTTCACGGTTCCCCGCCCACAAACGAATTTCAAAAGTTTTTCATATCACATCGTTAGTTTATCGTTAGTTTACGTTAGTTTTGCTAAAACTATCGTTAGTTTCGCAAAAATGACGATTTTATTCGAGAAATAAAGTTTCCCGCCAACTGTGAATTAGCCCGCCCATATTGAATTCTCATAAAATTCCAACTCATATCGTTAGTTTATCGTTAGTTTACGTTAGTTTTGCTAAAACTATCGTTAGTTTCGCAAAAATAACGATTTTATTCAAGAAATAAAGTTTCCCGCCAAATGTGAATTAGCCCGCCCATATTGAATTCTCATAAAATTTCAAGTCACATCGTTAGTTTATCGTTAGTTTACGTTAGTTTTACTAAAACTATCGTTAGTTTCGCAAAAATAACGATTTTATTCGAGAAATAAATGGGCAGGCCAACTTCACGGTTCCCCGCCCACAAACGAATTTCAAAAGTTTTTCATATCACATCGTTAGTTTATCGTTAGTTTACGTTAGTTTTGCTAAAACTATCGTTAGTTTCGCAAAAATGACGATTTTATTCGAAAAATAAAGTTTCCCGCCAACTGTGAATTAGCCCGCCCATATTGAATTCTCATAAAATTCCAACTCATATCGTTAGTTTATCGTTAGTTTACGTTAGTTTTGCTAAAACTATCGTTAGTTTCGCAAAAATAACGATTTTATTCGAGAAATAAATGGGCAGGCCAACTTCACGGTTCCCCGCCCACAAACGAATTTCAAAAGTTTTTCATATCACATCGTTAGTTTATCGTTAGTTTACGTTAGTTTTGCTAAAACTATCGTTAGTTTCGCAAAAATAACGATTTTATTCGAGAAATAAAGTTTCCCGATAACTGTGAATTAGCCCGCCCATATTGAATTCTCATAAAATTCCAAGTCACATCGTTAGTTAATCTTTAGTTTACGTTAGTTTTGCTAAAACTATCGTTAGTTTCGCAAAAATAACGATTTTATTCGAGAAATAAAGTTTCCCGCCAACTGTGAATTAGCCCGCCCATATTGAATTCTCATAAAATTCCAACTCACATCGTTATTTTATCGTTAGTTTAAGTAAGTTTTACTAAAACTATCGTTACTTTTGCAAAAATAACGATTTTATTCGAGAAATAAATGGGCAGGCCAACTTCACGGTTCCCCGCCCACAAACGAAATTCAAAAGTTTTTCAAATCACATCGTTAGTTTATCGTTAGTTTACGTTAGTTTTGCTAAAACTATCGTTAGTTTCGCAAAAATAACGATTTAATCGAGAAATAAAAGGTCCCGCCAAATGTAAACAATTACATAGCAGGCATACGCCTATCATGTTCCCTCAGATACAGTACATGAGAATGTGTCCAGTATATGCCTTATATACTTCTTACGTATGCCTGTTATGCAAATGTGCTGTTAGGGTTTACATTTGGCGGGAACTTTTATTTGTCGAATAAAATCGTTATTTTTCGAAAGCAAACGTTAATTTTAGCAAAACTAATGTAAACTAACGTTAAACTAACGATATGAGTAGGAAGTTTAAGGGAATTCAATATGGATTGGCTAATTCACAGTTGGAGGGAAAATTTATTTCTCGAATAAAATCATTATTTTTGCGAAACTAACGATAGTTCTAGTAAAACTAACGTAAACTAACGATAAACTAACGATGTGATAGAAAAAAGTTTTGAAATTCATTTGCGGGTAGGGAACCGTGAAGTTGGCCTGCCCATTTATTTCTAAAATAAAATCGTTATTTTTGCAAAACTAACGATAGTTTTAGTAAAACTAACGTAAACTAACGATAAACTAACGATGTGATATGAAAAACTTTTGAAATTCGTTTGTGGACGGGAAACCGTGAAGTTGGCCTGCCCATTTATTTCTCGAATAAAATCGTTATTTTTGCGAAACTAACGATAGTTTTAGTAAACTAACGTAAACTAACGATAAACTAACGATGTGACTTGGAATTTTATGAGAATTCAATATGGGCGGGCTAATTCACAGTTGGCGGGAAACTTTATTTCTCGAATAAAATCGTTATTTTTGCGAAACTAACGATAGTTTTAGCAAAACTAACGTAAACTAACGATAAGCTAACGATGTGATATGAAAAACTTTTGAAATTCGTTTGTGGGCGGGGAACCGTGAAGTTGGCCTGCCCATTTATTTCTCGAATAAAATCGTTATTTTTGCGAAACTAACGATAGTTTTAGTAAAACTAACGTAAACTAACGATAAACTAACGATGTGACTTGGAATTTTATGAGAATTCAATATGAGCGGGCTAATTCACATTTGGCGGGAAACTTTATTTCTTGAATAAAATCGTTATTTTTGCGAAACTAACGATAGTTTTAGCAAAACTAACGTAAACTAACGATAAACTAACGATATGAGTTGGAATTTTATGAGAATTCAATATGGGCGGGCTAATTCACAGTTGGCGGGAAACTTTATTTCTCGAATAAAATCGTTATTTTTGCGAAACTAACGATAGTTTTAGCAAAACTAACGTAAACTAACGATAAACTAACGATGTGATATGAAAAACTTTTGAAATTCGTTTGTGGGCGGGGAACCGTGAAGTTGGCCTGCCCATTTATTTCTCGAATAAAATCGTTATTTTTGCAAAACTAACGATAATTTTAGCAAAACTAACGTAAACTAACGATAAACTAACGATGTAGATAAAAAAAATGAAAAATTCGTTAGGTGGGCGGGACAACTTCACAGACGTAGCCATCAAAGTAAAAATAAATCGTTTATTTTATTCATTTTATCATAAAAATAAAGTGTTTCTGTTTTATTCATTTTCACATAAAAGGTAGTGTTTCTGTTTTATTCATTTTTACGTAACAACAAAGTGTTTCTGTTTTATTCATTTTTACATAAAAATAAAGAGGGGTTTCTTTTTTGTTCATTTTTACGTAAAAATAAAGGGTTTTTGTTTTATTCATTTTTACGTAAAAATAAGGAGGAGTTTCTATTTCATTCACTTTTACGTAAAAATAAAGAGGAGTTTCTGTTTTATTCATTTTCACGTAAAAATAAAGAGGAGTTTCTATTTCATTCACTTTTACGCAAAAATAAAGAGGAGTTTCTGTTTTATTCATTTTCACGTAAAAATAAAGAGGAGTTTCTATTTCATTCACTTTTACGTAAAAATAAAGAGGGGTTTCTGTTTTGTTCATTTTTACGTAAAAATAAAGCGTTTTTGTTTTTATTCATTTTTACGTAAATTAAGTGTTTCTGTTTTTATTCATTTTTACGTAAAAATAAAGTGTTTCTGTTTTATTCATTTGTACAAGATCCTACATGAAAATAAACTGTCACAATTATGGATGTGAAGATCGGGATCAGATAATATAGCAATTCGCACACAAGATAGGCAACAATGTTGGCTCTTAAGGCGGAACCGAAGAAGTATGTGTTCAAATTTGGAGGGCGTCTTCCTCCAAGTGCTGAATCCTTGAAACTTACTGAAGAATATATTGTGATGGATGTAAAACCAAACTCATGGCCTAAGGCATTAGATACATTTCGATTTGAAATTAAGAATCAAAGCAGTCTTCATAGCTTGTTTGACGTGCACCAATTCTTCATTACAGGGTCACCTGAAGAGATCCTTTTATATGGTGTGATCATACTCTGTTGTTAAACATAGGAGAACCATTATATCCAAGGGCGCCCATCAGGGGGGCAAGGTGAGGCGCTTGCCTTCCCTAAGAGGAAATCGTACTTGGGAATATCGAAAGCCCAATAGAATTTTTACATTAGTTATAGCAAAATTTGAAACTATATTTGAAACCTCGCTTATATTTGCCCCCCCTAGGAAACCACAACATGGGCGCCCTGGATTATATCTAACGGATTTTGGATGAATTCAATGCTGATGACTCATCATTGATATCGGATAATAGCATTAATGAGCTATAAGAATATGCTATTCTTATCTTTACCTGTACGAGCTGTTCCACAAAATAATACAAAAGCCTCAAAAACTTTATTAGTTATTCGACCTTCTATAAGTGCAAAATGATTCGTAATAATCAGGCACTGTCATGCAATCCCTGTATAACAAAATACATAATCGAACTTTATCACATCCTTTTAGTGACTCTCAAAAAGGACCAAAAAATATTCCATCTCTAAGGATTATAACAAATCCAAAATCAAGTACATTTTGATAAAGCTTTACTTATTGTAAATTGTTACACCACTCAACACCTATGTAGTCCCAACTAGTGATGTAAAGGCCTGGAAAAAACTGGAAATTTGGGTAAAAATCCAGTTTTCTACCGTTTTTTTCTCCAACTTGGAAGAAACAGAAAAATTGGGAAAATTGAAATTTTTAAATATTATGTTTTTAAAAAGAAAACTATTTTATATTTAGTAGTTTACACTTAAGATCATTGATTATTTATATTTCTTGTATTAGAATAGGGAAATTTTGTGGCAACAAATATATTTGTACCTCTCCTTTAAAGTTAGCAGCGTGATAGAATGGAGTTATCTCTACAAAAGATACTAAAGTATAATCTTAGTTAGATTAATTAATATAGACGCATTTAAATTATCTTAAGTAATGTTATAAAGTTACCGTTTTATAGCATGAAAGTGTTAAAATAAAAGGGACAGAATCATTTTAATTTAATACCAGTATGTTAAAATGAAATATATATTTTATGGAGATACGAATCTTCCTTTTGCTATGTAAAATTTCCGGGAATTTTGAAGCCATTAGAAAAAAAAATCTTTTATTCGGAAATATTGGCAAAACCCGGAAAATATAATTTAGAAACTATTTATTCGCCTGATGCTAATCTCATTTGCTGTAACGTCTCTGAAGCATATATACAACGTATTTCGCTAGCAGGAAAAATACTTAAAGCAACAGCTTTTAATTTTAGCTTTTAGTTTTCTGATTTACAAAAAAAAAAAAAAAAAAAAAAAAACTATTATTTGTATATTTTTCGAACAACTCAAAAAGAGAGATGATCATATTTACACATACATAAATACACCGCACAAGTGCGTAAATTTGAGCAGCGACAAATATATTAAAGAATTTAACATGTGAAATTTCCGTTCGTTATTATTAAAGACTAGCAGAATACCCGTTCTTTGCACGGGGAGAATCCGTTTCATTTTGGTTATAAAGGGCATCATAAAAACCGTCACCAATGAACTTAGGGAGCCCAAAAAGTATGAACTGGACACTAGTATCAGTCATTTTCAATTACTTTTACATGTCACTCTACCACCTTTAGGAGTACTAATAAGGGCTGAAATTGGATTTAAACGGCATCGGAAGTGTTACTGTTCATTTCAGCGACCCCAAAAACTATGGATTCGACACTAGTATCAGCCTTTTTCAATCGTTTTATATATATCTCCTCTTGCCCCTCCCCTAAGTTGCGGACTTGAATTTTTATTTAAACAGCATCGGAAGTGTTACTGTTCATTCAACAATCCCGAAAACTATGGATTTGACACTAATATCGGTCATTTTCGATCATATATATATATATATATATATATATATATATATATATATATATATATATATATATATATATATATATATATATATATGTCTCCTCTCCCCATCCCCCAAGTTGTAGTGCTGAATTTGAATTTGAGCTTCATCGGTATATATCACTGTTCATCTCAGCAACCCTGAAAACAATGGGTTCGACACTAAGATCGGTAATTCTCAACATATATCCACATTTCCTCCAAGTTGCACCTTCAAAGTCAAATGGTAAAATCCATCCTAGGCTCCAACCTCATCTATGTTGAAAATTTTTATCGAGATCAGTCTGGTGGTTCAAAAGTTGTTAAGTTACAAACATAGTCACTTTCATTTTTATATATATAGATAATTTGTCACACTGGAAAACAGGTATTTGTTTACATACAAGTTTTTGTACATAAAGTTTATATTAAAGAATGTATTTGAATATTAATGATAGTAATTATATGTCTAAGTGCACGAGTAGGGTCTATTTGTGAAATTTACCTACTGCTCTTTCTTTTAAGAAGTAATTTGGTTAAAACTAACAAAATTTCACTAGATTAAAGAGTATATTAAGAAATCAGTTTCATTCAAGAGCCCTATTTGTTGTGTGCATGCAACTGTAAAAGTTCTGTAATTAATGCACATTCAGAAGTAAACGACTAAAAGGCACATAAAGAAAATGATTGCAGACTATTAATTTTCATAAATCAAGAATAATTACAACAATTTTATTTTCGAATGTTTTTTTTTTTTTTTAATTCACAATATTGAAATTTCCCACCTTTCATTTTTCACGCTTTCGAAAAAGAAACGGTTCCATTACTAGCAAAACTAACATAATACAATACAAAGATTTTTGTTATTTCCCAATTTTTCCAATTTTTCCGGAAAGAATCTTTGGAACCATTTTTTGTATAGATTTTTTGTTCAAGTTTTCGGTAACAATTTCAAATACTTGCTTGCATTTTCGCCAGTCCCACCTCCTCTGCAATCACCTGGAAACTTAAACGCCTGTTTTTTGTCTAAAAGAACTTTCAAGCGAGCCACATTTTCCTCTGTTTGTGATGCGGACGGCCTTAGCATTGTTCGTCCTCGACCACCTCCCTTCTTCTTTGAACGCCGTGTAGCAAGTGTAAACTTTGATGCGGGACATCACTTTCTTGCCGTAAGACTCCCGCAGCAAAGTCTCCTTAAACGTTTTTCTTTAACACAAACATTTTTTTTAAACACAAATACTTTTTTATTTTTATTTTTTTTCTTTTTTTAAAGGAAAAACAAGTGAAGGCCTAATAATGAGAAATGATATAGAAAGATAAATTATATAACATCATAAAATATTGCAAGGATCCCCACATCACAACAGACGCACGTGTCAGCTCAACACGTGCTAATGATTACAAACAACCTAGCAGACAACAGGCCAACACGGAAGACACCGAGGAATATCGAAAACAGACGGACTTCACGGAAGGACTCGAGGAGGACAAATAAAAGGAGGACCACTGAAGGAGGAGACAAATAAAAGGAGGAAGGGACATTGAATTAGAGACACTTGTATTTATTATATTATATTTTGTAATAAAACTTGGTGAAGGAGAAAAGACATCCGGTCTATCATTTGACTCTACCAAACATTACAATATCAATAGAATTAAACAGAAGTAGATAAGAAATCAGATAAAAATATAAAATAGAATAACGGCAAGGCATTGTCGGATCTAGTCTGGGCCCGGGGCGCCTAGTCCCCCCAGTTTTTTGAGTGACAAAAATAATTTAAGCTATTATTTATGTATTTTTGAAAGATGATAGTAAACTCATGATATACCTATTATAGTCTTGGTTCTGGCTGCCCTCCTCCTGGTTTTTACCTTCTAGATTCACCACTGCGACAAGGCATGATATTTCCGATTGCCTAGTCATCATTAGCGAACAAATATTTTAGTTTTGGTGATAGATATTTGACCTTGACTTTATTTACCATGCAACTGAAAAGAAAAATGGCCACCAGACTTTCTGATCTTTCTGCTGAATTCAGTCCTAAAATTTCGTGCCTTGATAGTGATATATTGAAAATAGTGAACATTTAATTTACGAATATCCTACATAAATTGGTATAAAGATTTAGCAGTCCTTTGGTGAAAGACAAGACAATGTTATTGTTCCCGTTGCCAAGCACCATAGTGACTTTGAGGTACCATACTTTGTGCAGAAACCGACCCCAAAAACGCGACCATGCCATTTACTGAAATGTACTGAGTGATATTCAAAGTTAAATCAATTGACATTTGACAAGACGAATGAAATCTCAAGAACAGGGACGTTTTTTGCTAATTTAAAATAACCTTTGTCTCTAATAGGGACCTTAACAATCCATTTGTCCCTCTCATGGCTATGAGAAAAAAAAATGTCAGAATTGAAGGATACAGTATTATACTTACTGTTTTCTCTTCTCCCACTTAATATTGCACAAGATTAATTTGACCATTTTGCATCGCACATTGCGTAACGAGTAAATAAATAAATAAAAAATTAGAAGGTATGGAGAGGAAGGCAACAGGGTTACAGGAAATGTACAGGGTTTTTACAAAAATGCGGAAGAAGTTTATGGAGGCTGATTCTTTCCCAAAGGACAGAAAGTGAAAAGAAAATCCGTTTCAGTAAATAAGTTGGCCATGAAATATTTGGCTTAGCCGAACACAATGAGTTCAAAAATGAAATGATTTCTTTTTAGTTTAGCGTCCCACGATTATGCCCTTTAAACTAAGAGAGACGATGATTAAGACAAATGAATGATGATGGAAGAATTGGTGGAATGAGAAAGTGGAAGGAAACAGGAGTAACCCAGAGAAAACCCACGAACACGATGTTGTCCACCACAAACTTATTTGACCGGGGTTCGAACCAGGGACACCACGAACCAGAGATAAGCAGAGCCACCGTGCCCCCCGTATTTAAGAAAGGTAAGCTTCCAAGAAACATTTTTTCCTTTAAATCTCTTACAAATGAAATAGTGCCCGTGACAATTTCTAACCAATGCTACCTGTTAAAACTGCAATGTCAAACATTGTTCGCTGAGCATCTAACAAGTAAAGTTGCCCACGAATATTAAGAGTCTTCACTACAGCGAAATTAAACTACCGCTAATTTTAGAGTTTTTCTGTAATATCTTCAAAACAAATAAAAAATATTCGAAAAGTGGAAACGTAGTGAACTAGACAACACGATTTTGCATGTGATACCGTTATCACAACTCATCTATCTGCTTTCGATTTGCAACTGGAGATAGATTTAGCATTTTTTGCGGATTCTGTAAATAGCGGCATACGAAAAGCAGATAGGTGAATTGTGGTAAAGGTATCACATGTAAAATTGTATTGTCTGGTTCACTACGTTTCTACTTTTCGAATATTTTTATTTGTTTTGAAGATTTTACAGAAAAATTCTAAAATTAGCAGTAGTTTAATTTCGCTGTAGTGAAGACCCTTAAGGGTTGTCTCGTCTCGAAAAACATGTTTTGCTTTTCGTTTCGTCTCGATTTTCGAATATTTTTTTCACACCTCGTCTCGAATCCAGGAAAGCTTTCCTCGTCTTGCCTCATTTTGTAAATTCATGTACACAATTTATGATCTGATGTTCGGCTTTCACTCAGAAGTTATCAGAATCATTTCGTGCACTGTTAAAAATGATTTCTTAAATTTGAGAAACCGCTTCTTATCTGTGCACCGAGACAATATTTTCTTAGAAATGAGATTTGGCAATTCTCATTCAAAGGAAAGTAACAGTATATTTTTCATTTCGCTTTGTACAATCTTAGATCACTTCTCATTAATGAGAGTTTCAAACTCTTGTTTCTAAGAAAAGATATTCTCGGTGCACAGATAAGAAACGGTTTCTCAGATTGAAGAAAGTATTTTTAACAGTGTGTCACGAGAGGTTACGAAATGTGTGATATAACCATATGTAAACGTTATATATTATTGTAGTATATTGTGTAATGACTTGTGTATCTTTAAACGTTGGAAGTGTTCTTCATTATGTTCGTACAATGAATTTATCAATTTATAGTTTTTTTTTTAAAATATTATGAATCATTTAATATCAGAACACTATTAGAGACATATGACTCGTCTCGTCTCGTTTTCGAGACAAATTATTTCTTCTCTAGTGGGCAATACTAGCTCGTCTCAAAAATATATGTTTCTATTAAAAAGGTTTTTTCTTGTCTCGAAAATTTTCTCTTGTGGACAACACTAGTCATAACCGAAATCGGAACCTATAAAACTCAAATGAAATATGTACTTGAAACCAGGAGTAAAAGTGCGGGGAACGCGGGGGGACGCCGTCCCCCATCTCGAAAAATTATGTACTGTGTCCCCCCAGTTCCTAAAAAAATTACAATAGGCAAAGATAGGCAGGGAGAACGGTGTGGCGTCATGCTGCTACCTACCGTTCCCCCACCTTTTCAGATTCACTTTTACCCCTGCTTGTAACCCAGGGATTCATTGAATATAGTATTTTCTCCATAATCCGGTAACTCATGGTAGACAGAGTGGATAGTAGAGTACTTATCTCTGGTACGAAAAATCGTAGGTTCAATCTAACTACGATGTCATCTTTTAGATCAATTATTTTCAACTAGATAACCTGTGACGTCATAATTTGCAGCTCCCATTCTCAGAAGCACTATAGCATGAGCAGATGGCAGATGCATCTTGTTCTATGCTTCAACAAGGTAGACAGCGTGTGGCAACATCACAAACCTCCCATTTACTATAGCGTATAAAGGGAACTCAGAGCACCGCCATAAATTCTATCCCTTAGCACAAGTAAATCGCATCAGTAAAGTTTATATAACATCAACAACAACGAGAAAAATGACGTTACGAGATACCTAGTCCAATGGTAGCTACTATTCATCTACATTTAAAAAAATGCTAGGAGTATTGAAAAAGTCCAGTTGAAGTGGATTACTATCTGTCTACAACATTGCTTATGACCAGAGTTTGGACTTTTAGGGCCAGTTATGGCGGATATGGTGGCTCAGTGGTAGAGCGCTTACCTCTGGAGCGAGGGGTCTGTGGTTTGACCCCCGGCCAAGTAAGTTTGTGGTGTGTCTGTGGGTTTTCTCGGGTACCCTCGTTTCCTTCCCCTTTCTCATTACAGTAACTCTTCCATCATCATTCTCTTGCCTTAATCATCGTCTCCCTTAGCTTAAAAAGGATTAACGTGGGACGTTAAACTGAAATATTTCATTTCATTTCATTTTTATGGGAGTTTTCAAGTTAAGAAGCGGAAGAGAAAAAATGCTTTAAAAAGGTAAGGGGAAAAAGAGGCCAAGAGACAGTTCAACTTCACTCTTATTGAAAATAATGTTAGAAACTACTTATATCTCAATATAGTTTACTATACAAGAGATAAGCTCTTTTGATATTTCGAGTTGCAAGTGTGTTATTGTATGAGTCTTGTTGATGTGTATTTTGTCCACAGTGTCCCTGAATACCAGACAGTGTATCCTGGTTTAATAGTTTCAATGATTCCCTAATCCAATTGCTGCTCAAGGGCGAAATACCTCGGTTTATTCCTTTTGGCATTGCTTATACTTCTCTAAATTGCGAAGCTGAAAATTTGCAACACTAACAGTAAAAGACTACATTACAATAAAAGAAAGAAACCAACTTTGAACTAAGAATAATTATACGTAATATTACATAAATTGACAGTAACAATAGCAATGCCCCTATATAAGAGTTGCAGTTTCTATTATTATTTGTACAGCTAGAGTAGGGTTAATACCTAGGTAGATAATAAATTAATTAAAATGAAAAATATTTTTGATTAAAATCATATTTTTTTTAGAAAATAGCAGAGAAAATGAAATTAAATCTTTCAGTTTTACGTCCCACGATTATGCCATCTAGGCTAAAGTAGACAGTATTGATGAAAAATGAATGCAATGGTGGAATAAATAAAGTGGGAGGACAAACAGGAGAATCCCAAGAAAACTCACGCACACGGTGTTTATCCACCACAAATTTCACTTGGCACGAGCTGAGCTCTAACTAGGGATCACACGAATCAGAGGTGAACGTTCTACCATTGAGTCACCGCGGGGAAGAGGATTAGGGGCATCTTAAGGGGATAAAGGAATAAAGGTTTTAAAAAAATGGGAAGTAGGTGCTGGAAAATTACCTTTCATCCCATCTGGAGATATTTCACACATTGAGAATTTTCTGAGAGCTTCTTTTTCTCGTCTCTAATAGAAAAATGTGTGAACCTAAAAATCCTAACCCTATTTAGACCAAGTAGATCTACTAAGTTACAATCAACCGTTTCTTAATTACGAAAGCAAAATGTTCGTTTTTCTCCGTTATCATTATAATAATAAAATTTTAGCTCGATTGAAAAATATCAAATGTATTGTTAGACATTTACTTGATATTGTTGTGGTGTTTTAATACTTACACTATCACCATCTGGTGTAGGATATCCAAGAACCAAACTCAGAATCACCAAAAATATCACAACAGATAACTTCCTCATGATGCTTTGCCTGAAAATAAATATTCAAGTAAATTTAATTAGAGAATTATATAACTATACGGGATCTGTCCGGAAAATAATGTCATACATTTTATTGTGAAGCGACTGTACGTTGAAGCATGCTCTATCCGCCGGAATCGATAATGGTGTAAGTCAACTGCCATGAATGAGTGTATGTTCAGTTCTCTCCGTGCTCTCGGAGGGAAAGGACGAGATTACAGAACAGCTGTTAACGTGAAAGCAGCCAGTCTTCCATGATACCTTCGCAGATTGGAAATCCCACTGGAAAAGATGCATCGAAATAGGAGGGCAATATTTCGAAGAATTTTAATGTACAGGTATCATTATTCTTATTATTATGTAAATAAATGTTTTTTCTTCATGTTTATAGACTTGGTGACATTACTTTCCGGACAGACCTTGTCGTTATACAGGGCGTTTCAAAACATCACCGACAACGTTTGGGATGTGATTCCTGACAGCAAGATAAGACAAAAAGTATCGATCATTTTGGGTGCACAAATGCTTCCTTTCGGAGTTATAGGCTGCCGAAATCATGAAAAATTGAACTTTAAATATCGATAGCTCTAAAGCTATGGAAGCTACCGCAGTCGGGTCAAGACTTCACTTAGGAAAATACTTTCTGCCCTATCCAAATATCCATGTTTCAGAATCCTGTGGTACTTACCCAACAATTTTTATAGAGGTAGTTGGTGAGTACTTCAAATTATATGGCAGTAGCCAAACTCTCTCTATAAAAACTGTTGTGAAAGTACCGCAGGATTTTGAAATATTGATTTTTGGATAGGGTACATAGTAGTTCCTAAGTGAAGTCTTCGCCTGACTACGGTAGGTCCCATAGTTTTGGAGCTATGGACTTTCAAAGTTCATTTTTTCATGATTTCGGCAGCCTAAAACTCCGAAAGGAAGCATTTGTGCACCCAGGTTAGTCTATACTTTTTGTCTTATCTTGGTGTCATGAATCACCTCCCAAACGTTGTCGGTGTTGTTTTGAAACACCCTGCATAGTCATAGTAAGTTCATATTCTATCACATAAACTAGAGAAAATTTATTTCCACTAAATGAAAAATCAGCGTTACCAAGTTCAGCAGATTGTTCCGTTGGGCCATCATCATACTAACAACAAAGTATTACTAGGAAACGGATTCCAGGTGTTCTAAGTTCCTTCACATAATAATATGTCAGTTCTCCATGTCATTTTTTTTATATGCCCTTACACAGGGCCGCACGCAGGATGTCCAACGGGTCCGGATCCGCCCCTAAAATTTTAAAATTCTACATACATTTGAAATTCACTTCCTAGAACTCACTAGTACAGAAATGATCGATGTATTGAAAATGTGATCTTACACAACCCTCTTTTCCTACAAAAAAAAATCTAGTTCTATAATTTTCTCTGTTGAGAATATAAATGGCGTTACTTAACAATTAATTATCATGTATTAGCTTATAGATAAAGTGGATACTTTCAAATATTTAGGATCAATATTAACAGACGAAAATCATATTCACGAAGAAATTAAATGTCGACTAAAAGCAGGGAATTCGTGTTACTATTCGGTTCAAAATCTCTTGTCGTCGCGAATTCTGTCGAGGAATTTGAAGCTTAAAATATATAAAACGATAATCATGCCTGTTGTTCTGTATGGTTGCGAAACATGGTCGCTTACTCTGAGGGAAGAACATAGACTGAAAGTATTTGAGAACAGGATCCTGAGAAGAATATTCGGACCCAAGAGGAACGAGAATGGGGAATGGCGAAAGCTTCATAACGAGGAACTACATACTTTATACGGTTTACCCAACATTGTTAGGGTCGTCAAGTCTAGGA
The DNA here is from genome assembly GCF_964235325.1 of Thermobia domestica. Taxonomy (NCBI): domain Eukaryota; kingdom Metazoa; phylum Arthropoda; class Insecta; order Zygentoma; family Lepismatidae; genus Thermobia; species Thermobia domestica. The sequence continues at coordinate 67,725,607 of NC_137456.1, forward strand.
GGCTTAGGTGGGCAGGTCATGTAGCTAGAATGGAAGAAAGTAGAAACGCTTTCAAAGTCTTGACTGGTAGACCCATAGGAAAACGACCATTAGGAAGACCTAGGCGCAGATGGGAGGATAATATTAAGATGGATCTCGCAGAGATAGGAATACAAAGTAGAAACTGGATCCAATTAGCTAAGGATAGAAGTCAGTGGAGAGCTTTTGTGAACGCGGCACTGAAGCTCCGGGTTCCATAGGCCATAGAGTTAGTTAGTTAGTATTAGCTTATAGAATAACACCGATTCAATCCTACATGGACATAGTGTCTTGTGGAATTAAACCCCTTCTAACAAGAATTTCTGAGTCCGCGCCTGCCCTTGCGTTCCGTTCGAAGAGCCTGCTGAACTTAAAACAAGTTTTTCATTTGACATAGAGCGCGCCTTAACCAGTGTGGAGTCCAAACGGCACCAGCTCCAACTCGAAAAAACAAAAAAAGAATCCGCCATTTTTGATTGAAAGCCAACTGTTTCCGACAAGTTTTCTCTCTTTCCATACTATTTTTTTTAAATATTTACTCCAGTGGCGGTTCTAGAAGGTAAAAACTAGGTTGCCAGCCAAAACCCAAACTACGATAGGTAGCGTATATCATGAGTTTAATATAAACTTATAAAAAATATATATGAATAATAGTTTAAATTATTTTAGTCATTCAAAAAACTGGGAGAGCCTAGACACCCTTGGTCCCGACCTAGATCCGCCACTGCTTTACTCACACTGTTAAAAATGATTTCTTAAATTTGAGAAACCGTTTCTTATCTGTTCACCTTGACAACATTTTCTTAGAAATGAGATTCGGCAATTCTCATTCATAAGGAAAGTAACAGTATATTTTCTCTTTCCGTTTTATACAACATCATCTACTTTTCTTCATTTCTCATTAATGAGAGTTTCCAACTCTTGTTTCTAAGAAAAGATATTCTCGGTGCACAGGTAAGACACGGTTTCTCAGATTTAAGAAACTATTTTTAACAGTGCATAATGGTAAAAAGGATTTTTTTGACAGATCCTGTATAATAGATACAAAGATAAATTATAAGTCTAATTTTCCATGCAGTGGATATGTCTGGTGTAGTTCACAGGAAATCATGAGTGACCAAGAATTCTTTTATGTTATTTATTACTGTATTTCTAAACTATATTATGCATAAATATGAGAAGTATTGTAGCATAAAGGTGTACACTCGCCAGACATTTGCACACATATAGCAGAGATAAAATAGTAAGAGAAAGTGTGATTTAAAAAAAATAACGTGGACTTAATGTCCCCAAAATATGCTCCATATTCTTTGTAACCCTTTATTCAAACTGGGGGTGCGGTGGCTCAGTGGTAGAGCGTTCACCTCCGCTGCTTGGGGTCCCTGGTTCGATCCTAGCTCGCGCCGTGTGGACTTTGTGGTGGATAAACACCGTGCTCGTGGGTTTTCTCGGGGTTCTCCCGTTTCCTCCCACTTTCTTCATTCCACCATTTCACTCATCTCTCATCATCACCGTCTTCTTTAACCTAACCGGCATAACCGTAGGACGTAAAACTTAAAGATTTCATTTCATTTCCTTTATTCAAACTGAGAACGGTAAAAAAAAAAAAAAAGCTTTCATTTCTGGTTTCAGCATTGGTCATGAAGGCAAAAATAGTAAAAAGTAACGAGAAACTATTCTGAATATGGATTCAGTATCCGAAGTACATTCACCGTCAAAAGTTCTTCTCGTTTGTTGAAAATTATTTTAGGAATAACGGTGGTATGGCTAAAACTTACAGAAAATTACATGATTTACGTTTTTAATTTACTGAAAACTATACTCAAATTGTCCTTCCATATTGAATTTATTTATGAAACTAAGTCATCAAGCGAAAAATAACTTTTTCGCTGACTGTACAAGTTTCGTCTTTGATGTTATCTGGAAGTGATTGAATTCCCGTGGAAATTTACCGTGCTTTCAAAGTATAAAATGAAACTCGTCTGTCTTATTCCCTACATTTTGGGAGTATGCCTACAGCAGGTATGGTCAACGTGTCGACCGCAGTACTGTCATTTCAGACTTTATCACAAGGAGGTGGACAAGATTGTCCATCGACATAAATGTTTCACCTTTTTTTATTAGTATTTTAGTATACAAGTTATTAAAATGCATATGATTCTCAAACCCAGGAAAAGCAGTTGCCCTCCTGCCCTCTCCAAATGACGTCTATTTGTCTAATCGATTATTGTTATTATCTCATGATTCCCTCTAGCGGGCTAGTAAACAGACAAATAGACTCGCCACTTATTTCTGAAATGACAAGTAGCTCTCAAATCTAAAAAGGTTGACCATCCATGGCCTACATATCATAAAATGAGTTTTTTTTTTTTTTTTTTTTTTTTTAACGTATTCCAGTCACTATTCTAAAGTAAAACTGGAAGAAGACGGTTTCAGCCTCTAATCGGGGTTACTTTGCACAGGTCAAAAATACCTCTTAGATAGGAAATTATTACTACTGGAACCTCCTGCATTCTAAATTTAGGTAAATTTCCTATTAGGTAAATGCCGGAATGAATTTCTTGGAAAATAAAGTATGAACAGTGGCGGATCCAGAAGAATAGTTTGAGAGGGGCTTCACTCATAAAGGCTTTGTTTACTTTTAGAGGGGCTTGAAGCTTATACTCATAGGAATGACTAACATTAGATTTAAAAAAAAAAAGAAATCATGCAATTTAGGTGGATTTCAGCCTGAAAGTCCCAAACTCCGTAAATCTTCCACTTATTACGGTTGGGATGATATTCTTGGACATAAGGAATAACCAAGGCAAATCAGTTCACGGGGATTTATTTTCTGTTCCTCAGTTGGCATTTGTGTGGGACATACGCTAAACCATTGGAATGTAGTTCCTGTGCCGGTACCAGAAAATACATAATTTTCTTCACAAATATTGGTAATTCATACTAAGTATCGATACCAATCAAGGGCGCCCATCAGGGGGGGCAAGGTGGGGCGCTCGCCCCCCTTAAGAGAAAATCGTACTTGGGAATATCGAAAGCCCAATAGAATTTTTACATTAGTTATAGCAACATTTGAGACTATATTTGAAACCTAGCTTATATTTGCCCCCCTTGGAAACCACAACATGGGCGCCTTTGTGTAGAAAGTAAAATGTATAAATACTGAAGGGAAAACTTTGCACAGAAACGTTATATTCGTATATTAACATACTTGTTTGTATGTTATGCAAAGTAACCCCAACTTATGGGGTTACTTTGCACCAAAGTTTATATTTCAATAACTGTGGTCATACTGAATGTTTACTAATGAACTAGCACTAATGTTTTCCAAATATATATAGCAATTATATATTTAAAATACAATGTTCTAAATCATTACGTTTGTAAGTTACATGCAATTTTCTTTAAAATTCCTTAAATCGTGTGCAAAGTAACCCCGTCTTACGGTACATCATTGTATAATCTAAACTAAAATTTGAACGTAGGCCTAATTTCGAGTTGAATTTCAGTTCACAAGTCTAGTGGAAAAATACATCAGTAATTTATCAAGAATAAAATTAGCTCATAAATTTTATTCAATAAGTGAAAACAAGCAGTATATATTACCTGTAATGAGTACCGGTGTGTAAAGAGTTTCTGGGTTGTTAAAAAACTTCAAGTCGAAAAGGAACGTATCCGAACGATGTCCTCTGACCAATGCCACTACAACGATTGAACTTATACGCTGCTTCTCATGCAATAAATAGTGGACATTGCTATAGGTGACGCCATCAGACACAACTTAGGCGCGGAGGGAGAAATGATAACAAATTGTTGTTAACAAGCCGGTAGCTGTGCAATCACAGAAGATAAAAATTGGATCCTTGTTGCTCGTGGTAATACTAAGAGGGTGTGTTGATGACCTTATGAAAATCTCTAACCTTCATTGCGTTCTTGGGAGAAATATATCATGGACTATATTTTTGGTTCAAATTCTCAGAAGTTATAACAGTAGGGGGTTTTCCCATTCAGTTTTTCGTATTATTCCAGCCATGAAGATTTTTTTTTTTTTTTTTTGCATTGTTCTAACCTTGAGGAAGACAAAATAGAAAGAAAAAGGATACCTGATGCCCTTCTTCCAGCCCTTGAAGCATCATTCCTTCTCAAGTGAAACTAACTTCCAATTTAAACTATGTTGATGTCTCTCACGATGTCCAGTGACCGTGACGATTCAGATCGAAGTAAAAACTTCCTATTTCCGTTGCTTCATTCATGATATCAATGAATGGCGGCTGTATCACCAAGTTAAAAGAAAAGTGGTAATAAAGCTTAGGAATTAATTGAACACATTTCAAATTCTGATAACGAAGTTATATTAAAGGGAATATTCACACATAAACCGGATTCAAAACTTGTATAATATGCACTGTAGAATACTTTCCGTACTCGTTGTGTTGGGTTCAAGACCCATTGTGGAACTTGCCTCGGATACAAATGCGAGTTCAGCGCAGGAGACTTGAGTTCGATTTCCACCGGGATCCCATTTGGTTCGGATTTCACACGAAGCTGTAGGTCCACGTCTTATATAACTCGCTGCTGAAGGGGATGCTAAACTTCAAACTCAATTTGAAAAATCCAAGAATATCTTCATTTCAAGCAATAGGTCTCGTCTAACATAAACTCTTAAGATTTATACCTAGGCGCCGACGCACGAAAAAGAACATTAGGGAAGGGAAGCTGCAGGGTTCCCATGAGATGAGACGAAGCACAATACTTGTGACGTGACAAAGGTCTTCTAATGGAAACATATACACTTTTCGAGGCGAGATATCACTTTCACGGCAATTTTCGAGACGAGACAGTATTAACACTTGCCATATAGGTAACCGTAGTCTCGTACTTTGTCACGAAAATTATGTCGCGACTCATTTCCTGATCAGTTCAAACCCTGCTCCCGCCAAGTGAACTTTGTGGTGGACAAACACCGTGTGCGTGGGTTTTCTCGGGGTTCTCCCGTTTCCTCCCACTTTCTTCATTCCACCATTTCATTCATCTCTCATCATCACCGTCTCCTTTAGCCTAACCGGCATATCCGTGGGACGTAAAACTCAAAGATTTCCTTTCATTTCTCATTTCCTGATTAATTCTACTGATTGTTGTCGCTCACTCGGGATAAGATCTTTTGCTAGGTAACTCTGCACTTTCATGTTCTATACTCGCTTCGATAACAATTCTCAGAGTTCTTACTCGAACAATGCATCCTTTTCTATTATTTTTATCTAGTGGTAATATATTCGGTCTTTTTTAAATTTCAGTTACATATAATTTTTCTATTATCGCACCGAAAAAATTATTGCGCCAATTCTTTTAATACTTTCGTTTTCCTCTTCAATTACAAAACACGCCTCCCACAATGATCTACACCATATTAGATCAATAACAACTAAAAATGCAGCAAACAAATGGATTAACATTTACTGCTGCACTTGACTTGCAACTCGACAGTAATGCAGAAATCCACCCACGTCTGACCCGCTAACGATTTCTCACCGTTTCAAATCCGTGTAAACAGAACAACAGCGCAAGGGCACCGATCTTGAAGGAGCCAGGCCCTCCCCCCCCCCCAAAGCTCATGTAGGCCCCCTATTGTATTTATGAATGTACAATATTTGGCATAATTTGAATGCAACTTGTTTTAAAATCCTTATATATATATACCTTTTGCATCTGAATGCCCCCCCCCCCCCAATTTACAAAGAAATCGACGCCCTTTCAACAGCGGTTCTATAAATCTAACTCATTTATTCATTACACAGAAAAACAAGAAAATTCTTAGTAAATAGTTTGAAAGTGAATGGGTATTGATTTACCTGCACAATACATTGTGAACATTTTCTGTAAAGTTACAACGAATCGACTTCAAACGTGCTGGTATTCCATGGTTAAGTTGTAGTGATGCAAAGCATGAGAAAAACGATTGATATTCCAACATTCAACAGCCAGTTAAATTAGAATTCGCTACTATGCTGTTCGTTGCCCAGGGACGTACACAAAGGGTGGGTCCTGGAGGCTCGGACACCCCTAAAATCGTGACTTTTCTGTAAAGTTTTATCTAATTTTAGGGGTGATCTTAGAAATTTTAATATAATTTATTTTCATATTGCATTTGGACCGCTCCCGAAATAAAGTCATCCATACATGCCTGTCGTGGGAATTATTTTCTTCATAGCGTTGTTGTATTTGTATTCTTGAACAACATACTACCTATCAGCGCTGTAACTTAGATTTTTTCAGGGTGGGACAAGCATTAACACGTGTAATTGTGCCCGCAGAAAAAGTTGTTTTTCTAATTCTTGGGCCCCCTCTTTCCATCTTACTCTTTATGGGCCCCGGAGAATGTGGGCCTCCCGCACACAAGGTCTGCGGGGCCGTTAGTTACACCCCTGGGCCCGTTTCATACATGACAAATCAATTAAGAGGACAATATTGACAAATCTCAAAACCATACGAACAAATATTATTTCTAGGGCCCCTAATACTAGACATTTTTTTACTGAAGTGGGCCCACGACTCATTTTTATTTTAGTTTGCTTTTGTGTGCTGTTTTATTTATGTAATGTAGTGAACGTGTTTTATGCTTCATTTATAATTTCATGTTCGTATCGTATATTATGGAATAAGAAAATTTTGTCTTAACATGGGCCCCCCTCTAAGGGCGGGGAACTTCCCCGGGGAACCTCCATGACCCCCACAAGTTACGGGCCCGCTACTTATAAAAGTCCCAGTGATCTGACATGTGCTAAGCCCATCATTTTGTAAAAAAAAAATATGGACGAAGAGACACCTTTTACGTTTTTTTTTTATTATTATTATTATTATTTCTCTAACTTGAGAAAAAATAACTTGAACCGATTTGCAAAAGCAAGAACATTTCCTATTAAGCAGAGTTTTTAGCTTATACGCAGGGTTACTATTCGTAAGAATGATATTCACTTCCCGGAAAAATTAACTTTAAAAATATCTTATAGTAATCAGTTTTATCGGAATACTTTTTGGATTAACGGCCAGCATGGATCTGCAAACGATATTTTGTTATTAAAGGTGAATTTTAGGAGATTTCTTAACGATCGGTTCTCCTTGAACTACATCTACGAGTAAAACTGCTTATATTTTGAGCTTCGTTATTTCTCTTCAATGAAACTGCTAATGCTGTTTCTTTGTCTTTTAAAACAATTCGTATCCTCCTGTCATTAATATCAGGGCTATACCAAAGGGACCCAAGGAACCATTGCCTCTCAGTAGCACCATTTCAGGTTTGGTTTCGGGGCTAAGAGTTGGCAAGATTCTCTGTTATAGAAATACATAGTTTCAAGTTGTTCATTAGTATATTATTATAGTCTTACTATTGATTAACGTGTATGTATATACATATATACAGCTGAAACCATGGGCGCCCGAAAAAAATTTCTTGGGGGGTCCATCTCCCTGGTTGCTATATTACGTTTGGTAATTTTTTTCTTTGTATTAAGAAAATCTTAAGAAATTTAAGTTGTTTTCGTGAGTCAGAGGGAGGCCCGGGCTCCGCCCTGCCACCACCTTCGGGCGCGCCATGTCTCAAGCTCAGGAGGGCAATTGTTCCCTGCCCTTTTCAAATGACACCCCTGTGGCCTCTACTCAACTAATGATTTGAAATTTAAAAAAAAAAAAAAAAAATACTCACAGCTCAAAAGTGCTAACATGCTAACGTGGCATAACACTGAAGATCACAACATTATTGCAACAATATATTTAGTATTCTCTATGTATGTTAGTAGAGTCTGGGGACGAAGCGGGTAATGGAATGAAGAGAGTATTACTAAGATATAGTAAAACCAACTGGGAACACAATGATTGTTTGCATTTTTTAAGTCGACTAAAACCAGAAGCTAATTGATGTGTGTAGTCGAGTTGTTTCTGAAATCTGGTAAACTCCGTATGCAGCAGGTATCTTTCTATGTGGGTAGAGAGGTGAACATGTATCACTGCCAATGGCTCTTGTAACTTTGGAATCGTGAACGCTAAGTAATGTCTATCAATTGAGAACAAAGGTACTGTCATAGAGTTATCCAGGAAGGATTTCGATCCTACCTAGGTAATAAGATGTAGTGACAATTGTCTTTAATACGTACGTTGTATCGTAGAAACAGTCTCAAAACAAAAAACATGTAATGGGGTGAAGTGGGTAACCCTTGATCGAGTGTTGTGGGTACAGATAGTGATGACTTTAGCGGGTGACCTCAGTGGCATATCTTGCCAAGGGCCAAGGGGCCTAATTCTCCCCGTTTTTTGAGTGACAAAAGTAATTTAAGCTATTATTTACATATTTTTGAAAATTAATAGTACATTCATGATATACCTATCATAATATGGGGTCTAGCTGCTCCCCCCAGTTTTTGCGTTCTAGATCCGCCATTGGGTGACCCAGAGATTCCTTCTTGAGCATATTTATGGTCATGCTCACGTACCGATAGGTTACTACTTTCACTCCCTCCTATATTGAAATCCTGACTGGAGAAAATCTTCCGAAATCCTCAGTGGGTATGAATAGAAACACCTGATGGAAACGAACTAACGTGTTTCAACATACCAAGTCCTTGGCATCATGGATATTGTGTTGATGTTGATGCTCACAAAGATGAATTCGTTTGTAAAAAGTGTTGAAAGTGAGTTTACATATGTAGTCAATTGATGCTTAATTGCTGTCATTGAAAGAAATTACTAATTGAAACCTTGAAGAAAAAGGATAGAAAAGCCATTTTTCTACTTTCCAAACAAGCATGTTTTTATTTTACTTCAATCTATCACAATGTACCTGCCGTTTGGCTGACAGATGGAGTTGGAGGTCCACAAAAAGGGTTGTTACGCCACGTTTTTTTTTTTTTTTTTCCTGTATGGTGAAAATAGACTATATCTGGGCTTTTACATTTCTATACATTATCTGGCAAAGCATATAGATTGTTTTCCATTAAGATAGCATTTTTTATAAAAATGAACTCTTTACTTTATGTCTAAAAATGTATTTTCCTAGATTCCCTAGAGTTCCTATTGTGTTTAAACCTGAGTAAAATAAAGATCTTAATGTTACATATAACAATCTAGATTACACAGAAAAAGATTCTAAAGTTAAATTTTTGGGATTTGAACTTGATTCAAAATTAAACTGGTATAATCACATGGAAATCACGGCAGCTAGTGTAACAAAGGGTATATACATGTTGAGAAAATTTAAGAAGTTGCGTTAGTTTGAAAATCTTACGAATTATTTACTTTGCCCAAATCCACAGGTTTCTATCATATTGTACTATTCTTTGGGGTGGATCTAGTAACACTTATAAGCTTTTAAAGCTGCAAAAGAAAGCTGTCAGATTGTTATGTAGTCTTCCTTCTCGCAGTCACTGCAAACCTACCTTTAAGTTACTCAAAATAATGACTCTTACTGCTATTTTTGTTTTTCAATGTTTAATGTATGTAAAAGAGAACAGAAATTCCCGGTATCATTCATATGACAAAAGATACAAAAATAATGTAGTGACAGTGTATTACAATTATACCAAAACACAAAAAAGTTTTATTGGCACATCCGCAAAATTATTCAACTCTCTCCCTAAAGCACTGAGAGATGCCGAAGTGGGTACTTTTAAAAGTAAACTCAAATCACTCTTATTAGATAATCCAATATATTATATAGAAGAGTTTTACGCAATTACAAAGCAGTTAAAGTGAAATATAACATAGCATTGAAGAACTATGAGAAAAATGAATAGACATGTATAGTAGTTATCTATTGTATTGTGTTATAATCGTTATTCTTTGTATTGTATTGGAATTACAATCGAGAATTTATATACAGTAGGGCGTCGATTATCCGAACGTCGGTCAACCGAACGACCGCTTAACCGAACTGTGTACTCGCTCGCACCTGTTACTCTCCCACCCTACCGTCCATCATCCCCCTCACTCCCAAACCAAGTTTCCCACAGTAGTCGCCGCACTGAGCCACCGCTGGCGGAACATTGCTTCTAATGGGGCCTTCATAAGGCGCTGCTGACCGGCCAAGCCGCCAGTCGCTGTGTTTCAACAATCAGCACACTTCTGTCGGTTTGGCACTGGCTGTAGAAGTAGTGGCAGTATCAAAGCTGTTCACAGCAACAGCTGTGCCAGCTTAGAGTTGAGGTGTGCCGCTCCGCGCATGGCAAATAAACATGTACAGTTCGATTATCCGAACAAAGCAGTTTTCCGAACACCCATGTCCCCCAATTACTTCGGATAATCGACGCTCTACTGTATATTAGATTATGTATTACAGTTATATCTTTATATTTAACTAACTAACTACCTCTATGGTCTATGGAACCCGGAGGTTCAACGCCGCGTTGACAAAACCTCTCCACTGACTTCTATCCTTAGCTAACTGCATCCAGTTTCTACTTTGTATTCCTATCTCTGCGAGATCCATCTTAATATTGTCCTCCCATCTGCGCCTAGGTCTTCCTAATGGTCGTTTTTAATTGGTCTTCCATTCAAAACTTTGAAAGCGTTTCTACTTTCTTCCATTCTAGCTACATGACCTGCCCACCTAAGCTTCCTAGACTTGACGACCCTAACAATGTTGGGTAAACCGTATAAACTAATATTATGTAGTTCCTCGTTATGAAGTTTCCGCCATTCCCCATTCCCGTTCCTCTCGGGTCCGAATATTCGTCTCAGGATTTTGTTCTCAAATACTTTAAGTCTATGTTCTTTCCTCAGTGTAAGCGACCATGTTTCGCATCCATATAGAACAACAGTCATGATTATCGATTTATATATTTTAAGGTTCAAATTCCTCGACAGAATCCGCGACGACAAGAGATTTTGAACCAAATAGTAACACGAATTCCCTGCTTTTAGTCGACATTTAATTTCTTCGTGGATATGATTTTCCTCTGTTAATATTTTCTATTGATCCTAGATATTTGAAACTATCCATTTTATTAAAAGTATTATTTAATATATATATATATATATATATATATATATATATATATATATATATATATATATATATATATATATATATATATATATATATATATATATATATATATATATATACTAGCAGCGTTCACCCCGCTTCGCTGCGGTCACCCCGGAACGCAATAAACTTTGTTACTTAGATAATTTTTACTTTTTCGCTTTCAAGTGATATGATAAAAACCATAGAAGATTGCAGTAAATGTTAACATTATATCGCCTGTCATTTATGTTAACCCGCCCCGCTTCGCTGCGGTCACCCCCGAACGCAATAAACTTTGTTACTTAGATAATTTTTACTTTTTCGCTTTCAAGTGATATGATAAAAACCATTATAACGCCTGTCATGTATGTTAACCCGCCGAGTGACACGGTCATGCGGGTTGCATATAAATACGTTTTATTTTTATACCTATGATGAACTAACAAAGGATTTGTACGTAATGGACACCTGAATGGTCAATTATCTCAAGACACTGGTAATTGAAAATTAAAGTGATATGATAAAAACCATCTAGGGTCCAAATCCTAATAACCCCCCAAAAATAAAAGAAATTGGTTCAGCCGTATTAGCGTGATGAGCGGACAAAGGATTTGTACGTTCACTTTTATATATATAGACTAGCAGCGTTCACCCCGCTTCGCTGCGGTCACCCCAGAACGCAATAAACTTTGTTACTTAGATAATTTTTACTTTTTCGCTTTCAAGTGATATGATAAAAACCATAGAAGATTGCAGTAAATGTTAACATTATATCGCCTGTCATTTATGTTAACCCGCCCCGCTTCGCTGCGGTCACCCCCGAACGCAATAAACTTTGTTACTTAGATAATTTTTACTTTTTCGCTTTCAATGATATGATAAAAACCATTATAACGCCTGTCATTTATGTTAACCCGCCGAGTGACACGGTCATGCGGGTTGCATATACATACGTTTATTTTTATACCTATGATGAACTAACAAAGGATTTGTACGTAATGGACACCTGAATGGTCAATTATCTCAAGACACTGGTAACTGAAAATTAAAGTGATATGATAAAAACCATCTAGGGTCCAAATCCTAATAACCCCCCAAAAATAAAAGAAATTGGTTCAGCCGTATTAGCGTGATGAGCGGACAAAGGATTTGTACGTTCTCTTTTATATATATATATATATATATATATATATATATATATATATATATATATATATATATATATATATATATATATATATATACATATATATATATATATATATATATATATATATATATTCTGTATCCATATTTGTAAATAATCTGTATGCATGTTAATCTGTAACTTTAAGATCTGACGATTGTAATGCTTTGCATGTCCTCTGAAGTTTCTGCAATAAAGACGATATGAATATGAATATGTTTAGCAGTAGTAGAGTCTGTTATTATAATGTTATTATACTGTAGCAACTTCACCTCATAGGTTTATCCGTTTGCCCTTACTGTTGGGGTCGAAGTGGGCAGTGTTGCCACACTTGGTACAATTGTACCAAATTCAGCCCTTTTTGTCATTCATCGGCCCGTTGGTCAGCCCCTTTTGTGAAAAAATTGGTACAATTCTACCCAATTCAACACCATTTAGCAAATACTTGTCACATTTTCAAAAGTGTCAGTAAGACTTTCCTTACATCCCACGTTCCGTGATGTTGCACAGCACAACGCTACGAACTTTGTGTGGAAAGTTCGTAATTCGAACTATACCGGAAAACAAATGAGACTAGATGAGCGCATCCGTGCCGCGCATGAAGAAGACGAGAAAAAAGCAGTATGAAGGAAATTTTTGGTTGAAATCTTAAAAAGAAGAAGAAGAAGAAGCACACACACGTTGAATCAAGTGCTGAATATTCCGAAAACCAGGTGTGCTCAAGTAAATCTATAATTTATGTCATTGCAAAGATTCTACACCAAAACAATAATAATACAAAAGATATATTGACGTAGTTGCAGGCTTACCGGGTTAAGTTATTTACCCCAAGAAAGTTTTATCTATTTCCTAGGTTGTTCGGGGTCCTTCTATTTGGATGTTTTTAAAAAGAGCGCTTTCTTGATTTGGACTCTTGAAAGAGGGCGGGGGGAGGGAGTTCTAGAACTTTAAATCTTTTAGTTTCATGATATAGAGCTATGTATTGCGCTGGTATAAAATAATGAATTCAGCACTTTTCAATGTTTCAATTTGGTACTATTTTTCAGCCCACTCCAGAGCTAGTACTGTGGCAACACTGGAAGTGGGTAATACTCATATCCGGTGGCGGCGATTGGACGTTAAAAGTGGATGGGCAAGACATGATCTGAATATTTGTATATCAATGTTAATATACAAATTTCCCTGGTTGAAACTATATATATTAATAGGCCATTTCAGAAAAGTGGGGGGCAACTGCCCCCTTTGGCCCCCCTAATCGCCGCCCATGCTCATATCTTTAGATCCATATTTGCATTATTTCACTTGTGATAGTTAATAACTGAATGAACACAATGTCTGTATGAAAAAAAACAAAGTTCCCAATAGATGCTACCTCTATGTTATGTTATCTTGAAAGCATCTTCCAATAGAAATACTTCATCCTATTTACTACATAAAGTTTAGGTATTCTCCCGTTGAAAATAACCTGAAGATAATGTTCGAGTGCAACTCTTAACAGCTTCTGTAGTCATTCATTATTTAAAATTTCAAAACATAACATTAACGGTTTTCTTCATATGATGTAATAAGTTGATAATAAGGCTGCGTAAACGGGAATGCGGCGTAGGATCGAAACTGCGTAGCATCGAAACTGCGTACGATCGAAAAATTCAGCTCAAAACCTGTTTCGATCCTACGCAGTTTCGATCGTACGCAGTTTCGACGCTACGCAGTTTCGACGCTACGCAGTTTCGACCGTACGCAGTTTCGATCCTACGCAGTTGCCCTGAAATAATTTAAGTTTTAATCATGCGCTCAAAAAATATATTTTTTTTCTCTCTCTTTAATTTGTTTAACCTGTGCAGCTATAAATTAGGGTTATATTCATGGACTCCACACGACCTAAACTGCGTAGGATCGAAACTGCGTACGGTCGAAACTGCGTAGCGTCGAAACTGCGTAGGATCGAAACTGCGTACGGTCGAAACTGCGTAGCGTCGAAACTGCGTACGATCGAAACTGCGTACGATCGAAACTGCGTACGGTCGAAACTGCGTAGCGTCGAAACTGCGTAGGATCCACACTGCAGGTAGGATGGACAAGTTACAGGCGTATGGATTGAGAATCAATTATGATTTGTAATGATGACTATGTCAGAAGTGTAATACTAACTTTGAAACAGCTTCGACGGAATATAATGTAAAATAGTTATGTAATATGAAGAATTTAAAGTAATGAAGAATATGATGTATAATGAATATTGAAGGATAATAATAATAATAATGTTTAACGAATATTTCGATTGTAAAGATATTATTTCTAAAGGCTATCACAAAGTTAGAGAAACAAAAGTCAGATAAAGATTCATATGTTGTTCTGTGTGTACTTGTCTGCGTAATATGAATGAAAATTTATATGATTTTATGTACAGCTTAACGACCTAATCACCAGTTATTCATATGTATGTCAACAACATTACAATATTGTACTTCGCTTTGGGAGTTTCTCATTTGTACGCTGAACCTCAAATCGATTTATAATTGGAACACGTACCCGTGGGGGTAGGAGCATTTCAATGTATTCCGTTACATTTCACAAAAATATTTTTAACCGTAAAAGATTCGAAATTAAACTACTATTCAAATAGAGAATAAAATTACGAAAGTTTACAACTATTACTGGAAATCAATGCTGTCATCCATTTTGAACATTTTAAAAGAACATAGTTTCTAATGTATTGAAATTTCATTTCTTATGAATAGTTTGAAACGTTGTAAATAGTTGTAAAGAACCTGCAGAAAATTCGTCAAAATCCTCCTACAATGGGGAAGCCGTGTTAGACATGGAGTTAGTGGATGCAGATGGTGGCATTGGAAAAGTCCGGGTCTCCCGAGCACAGTGGTGATATCAGAAACCGGGCCCCAGCCATGAGGCTCCAGAAAAATGGGGTCCCGAAGTTTTGGGCGCGGGTTCTTTCTATACGCCTATTAAACATGGAATTGTATGTGGGTGGGTGGTGAAGTTTTTAAATGTTCGGGTCGTCTGAGCACAGTGTTAACGTCAGAAATTGGGCCCTTGTCTCAAAGGTCCAAAAATGGTGTCCCGAAATTTTGAGCTTGGCTTCATTATATTTTTCTTTTAAGCATGGAGTTATTGGATACATATTGTGGTGTTGGAAAGCTCCGGGACCTGAGACTCCAGAAATGAGATCCCAAAAGTTTGGGTTCAGGTCTCTTTTATTTGCCTATTTAACATGGTGTTGTACTATAGTGTTAGCGTTTGAAAGGTCGGGGTCGATTAACGAAAGCGGTAATGTCAGAAATTGGGCCCTGGCCTCGAAGCTCCAGAAAATGTGGTTCCGAAATGTTGGGCTTGAGTCCACTCTATTTCTCGTTTCAGCATGGAGTTGTTGCATACAGATGGTGACGTTGGAAAGATCCGATTCCCCTCAGCACAGTGGTGGTCAGGAACCGGGCCCCCAACATGGGGCCCCAGAAATGGAGTCCCAATGTTTTGGGCATGAGCCCCTTCTATACGCCTATTAAACATGAATTGTTGTACGAAGGTGAAAAACTTGTATCTTCGTAAAAAAAAAAAAAAAAAAAAAAACTTGTATCTTCCTTATAATTATTAGATAATAATCTCAGCTCCTAAACACGTATAAAAGATACCGAAGTTATATTTCAGCAAAAAACAATTACCATAAAACATCTCTTTGCATGTGTAATGACTGAAATGTATTATACTTTGCTTCCCTCCCAAATAAATAAATAAATAAATAAACGATTACAGTCGATAAGCGTAAATCTGGCAGAACCTATTTTCCGAAATCTAAAACAAATCACGCAGATTGTTTATTGCTTGTTCGCGATTGTCCACATCACATTTTCGGTTTTTCATTGTATGTAATTAACTATACCATAACAGAAATTCCCGCTACGAACAAATTACACGTTAGGTATACGCCTATGTGTCTCGTCTCGAGGACTTCCGGGCCGCAGTGGCTTAGTGGCAGAGGGTTCACACATGCTGCGGGGCCCTGGTTCTATACCAAATTGCGCAAAGTGGGGTTTGTGGTGAACAAACACCGTGTGTGAGGGTTTTCTTGGAGTTTCCCTTTCCCACAACTCTTTCATTTCACCATTCCATTTATTCTCATCATCTGCGTCTCCTTTAGTGTACCCAGGATGACAGTCGGACATAAAACTTAAAGATTGCATTTTCATTTTCACATTTGGAGACCCTGTATCTGTGTTCCTTGAGTGCCCCAAATGCTAAATAATAATGGGTTGGAAGGCCCATGAAGTTTAGTACCTGGTACACTCATTATCTCAACTTGCCCAAAAAGTTAAGGGCTCACGTTAAGTTAACGCCCCAAAACTTTGATTTTCACACCTTATTAACTATATTGGCCCAAAAGATGAAATTTGTTAGCCCATCGATCTTTATCTCGACTAGCCCAGAAAGTTGGGAGGCTCTGGTGAAGTTAGCCCCCAAATTTTCGGCGCCTATATCACATTAACTATGGGAGAACGAAAGCTGAAATTTGGTAGCCTATCCAGCCCGTAGACAGTACTATGTAGGCCATTCATTCTCTGGACCAGCCCAGAAACTTTGGGGGGGGGGGCTCACGTTAAATTAGAGCCCGAAATCTTTGGCGCGCATATCTCATTAACCCTTTCGGGACAAAATCGATTTTGGGGTTTTTGGTAGACTTTCAGTTAATGATTTATTGCCCAAACACTGTTATCCCGATTGTTATCGTTTACGTCTTGTATTTTAGAAGAGGGACATGGCTATTTTTTGGTGTAAGTTAGATTGCAGTGTTGCTAACGGGAGGGATTATTGAAAAAATGTAGGAGTGAAATTTAAAAAAAAAAAATCCCTAGCCGAATTTCATGATTTTTTCTAGCTGGGAACACCGAAGCCACAGGGGTTCAAGTCACCTAAAAAGAATTTTCTGGTATGTTGACAAGGTACAGTAAAAACCTGAAGTCGCTGGCTGCCATACAAAGAGAGAAAGAAAAAAACTCTCTCATAATACACATCAAATTTTGGCACTTCTTACGCGTCAGAAGCAAAAATCAGCATACATGGTGGTTCAACGTCTTCCCTAATTATTCAATCGTGCTCCTCTATGGTGCGTTTTGTAGGCCAAGAATGATTCCAGACAGTTGTACGTTGGTTTGAATATAGCCAAGGACACTGAAATAATAGGGGGGAAAGGATAAACTTCCCAAATTTTTTACAAACAATTACAATTAACATTTTCTGTAGCTGGCAACATTGCTACCACTCAGAAGCAAACAATTTTAAAGTAATCTTTGGCCCACCAATAATATATTCAGCTAGTATCATGATGATATCTCTCAAATTAAGAGGGAGAAGGAGTGCGCCACAGCGGCCGGAATATTGGTGTTCAACTTAACATGGGATCTCAACCATTTTTTAGGCAAATCACGGTTTCATTTCATTCTTTCGCAAAAATGTCTCAGTAGCGCACTAAATATGATGCATCTCATTTTAAAGGTGCAATTTGAACGCTGTGCGTGATATTTTCTTCTTATAAATACAGATAATTATAATCCAAATTCCCATAAGAAAATGATCAAAATCAGACGGAAAAGTCTTCTGTTTTTTTACAGTAAGGAAAAGAGCTAAAAACTCCGGACTTTTTGAGAATGGAGTACAATCTTTGTATTTGTGCGCTACTGTACTATTTTTTCGCTGTTTCCAAAGACATCCATTTCACAATCGATGAGAAATTATATCCTTCATAATTGAATCTACAGAAATCAAAAATCAGATTTTTTCGTGTTCACGTACTTGGCCGTATAACTGCTAGATGGCACTATAGTCATTCCTCATCCCACTTTCCTTCTCAGCGGGAGCCAGTCCTTTTGAAAATCTACTTTGAACTTCTTAACAGGGGCGGGAGGAAGGAAATCATTGTGAAGAACGGGAACTTCAAACACGAGGAATGGCAAAATTTATGACCTCTTTGGTTGATGGTTTCTGTTTCAGCAGTACAGTGTGTTTGTAGATGGTTTCTGTGAGAAGAAGTAATTTGTGTTTGTAGCGATAAAGTCAACCTTTCGACAAAAATTTGTGAAGGAGAAGCCGACAAGAGACCAAAGTCTTCGTTTATCTATTCCAAGAAAGAAATGAAAACTTTCTGCAGGACTAAGAATATACATGCAAGAGAAAAAATAAGATACATTATTATAATCTTTAGGATAGATTAATTCCCAAAATATTCTTTGTTTACCTGTCAAAAAATCAAGAATAATATGGTATAAAGCTCTTTCATCAGCTTCCATCGTACAACATACTAGACACACACATTTATACACATACATACATGTATATATATATATATATATATATATATATATATATATATATATATATATAGTGGCGGATCCATGGAGGAGGTAAACCATAGTTTGCCTCTTTATCCAGAGTAAACAGGATTGAAGCCCATTTTATCCAGTGTATACCTGAGCGTCAAGGGGGGGGGGGCTATAGCCTCTATAGCCACCCTTGGATCCGCGCCTGTATATGTATATTATTTACAGTGCCGGAGTTACGTGTAAGCGAAACAAGCTATAGCTTAGGGCCTCGATCTCTTGGGGACTCCAAAATCTAAAGAAAAATTGGATTTCTAAAATATAAGAAAATTTTAAAAAATAAAGTAAAATTTATATATACGTAGCAACCGTGCTTCCTGCTGTGTAGCCTACGTTCGTGTAATTAATAGGGCTCCTTCTACGAGTCTGCTTCCTAAATTATCTCTAGTTTCTTCATTGCTGTATGTAGGGTGCGTATGTTCATCTGGACACATAAAGGACCCCATTACCTTCAACAGCTTGGGGCCCCACTAAACCTAAATCCGACTCTGACTATTTATGCATGTTTGCTCCCTCTTTTTTCGAAGCAGTGCTTCTTTGATATTGCTTCCAATTTCGGCAGGTTTTATCAAGGGGGAAAGAGTCCTTACTCATTCCAGGCATTCAAACTAGGGACTGGACTACTTGCTTCCAACATTCTGTCCCCCATGTTTCCCGGTCTGAATCAATTGTCTAAAGCCCATAAAACATTCAAATTCATATGTAGATGTTGCTCATCAGTGTCGACACCTAAATATTTCTCAATCAACGGTAGGGGTGTTTGGTATCCTCAATCTGTCTCCCTCTTATTAGCGGAGCGGTAGTAATATTCGGTAGTAATTCTTTAAAAAAAATGTTTTTTAATGTATGTAGTAACGCATAGGAAACTAAATTTTAATATACCCTAGTAGTATAGAAACGTACCATACGGTACCTTACCAAAATAAACACCCTATGCCAAGGACGCAAACATTAACAATAATAAAAAAAAAGATAATAATAAACATTTTAAAGATATTCTTTCATTAATCAAGTCGCACTTAAAAGTTTAAAAAAAAATGTTTATGCGTGACTAAAAAAAAAAAAAGGGATGCGCTCTCATATAGGCTTACAGTTACTTTATAAATTCTTAAAATGACGCACTCCATTTTTTTTTATTTAGTCTTGTATAAACAAAATTATTTTTAACTTTTTAGTGGGAATTTATTAACAAAAGAATTGTCTTTAAAAGGTGTCTTATCTTTTTTTTTTAATTCGTTGGACACCTTTTCCAAATCCTAAAGTGATATGCAACCAGGGATACCAGGGCTGGTTAAAGGCTAGTATTTATTTTAGGATAAGGAAGTTGAAAATAAAAACATATTAAAATTTGCTTTTAAAATAAATAGATATATTGCAAAGTATGAAAGTAAGAATGGAATATTGTATTGTCACCGGACTTACATCGCTCTGCAACAGTTCTTAGTTCTATGACGTCAGGAAATAAGTTCAATTTATACGAACACTTATTTAATGTTTGAAACAAACACCTGTTACATCCTTGTACACTCATGTCCAAAATGATTGTCGCATTTCTATAACTGTCTTCTTGTAAAAATATCATGTAATAATGATTTAATACTGATACTATGTGTACAATCGGGAAATATATGTGGTAAATTTCATAGGAAAATACAGTAATTATAAATACGAAGATTAGAATGAGTAAAATAAAATGTTGCTAAATGGACACGAAAGTTTTGTTTTCGTTTTATTGTTCTTATTTACTGTTCTTTTGACATGAAATTTGCCACATACATGTCTTTGCCGATTGTACGCATACTAACATTATAAGAAATACCGGGTGAATTCGTTATCAAATTATATTCCTACAATAACATATTTATAGACATGCGATAATAATTTTGGACATGAGTGACACATCTTTTAATTATATTGTTAATGAAGTGATCTATTTCCCCCCAATAAAAACCAACATCAAGCAGGGCATGTGCTCCCTCCTGTCCTTCTATGCCGGCCCCCAAGGCTGAATGTAGCATTGCGGCTTTTTCCTGTTATAATAGGAAAAACTCAGGATGGTCAGCAACTGGTATCGAACCCAGGACCATTCGAATGTGAAGGCGAGAGAGAGGGTAAATCTGGTGGTCATATTTTGAAAAGAAAATAAGGAAATGGATTCCACTAAAAAAATGATTCACATTGTCAATACATTTCAAATCTTTGTCTGGGTTTTCTGCCTTTCAATTCCAAGTTAAAAAAAACAAAAAACACGAAGGCCCTAAATAAATTAGAATATCGACTCTCCCGTGTGTGTGTGTGTGTGTGTTTTTTTTAATATTGGCATGGTTCTTCATTTTATATCAGATTCTTCCCGCACTATTCTGTTATTTACCATAGGTAGAATCCTTTGAGAAAGAGACAGGCGACAAGTGTTTTAGTTCTCTATGGTATGTTTGTGACCGTTGTAAATATTTGAGTGGCTCTCTGACAGGGAGCTGACGGCTGATATCATGTTGGTCCCTCTTATTTATTTGTTTCTGCAGTTCTGTTTCTCTTTTAGCCAAAAGAAAAGAATTTCACTCTTCTGTCCCATTTACAGCCGTAACCATCCCCCTCCTACGCTGTCCAACTTTGACCACATGCAGGGGAAAACGAAGGAAAAGGACGGGTGCATTTGCTTTGACGGCATTTCAGCGACAACCCCATCTGTTGCCAAAATAAGGAAACACTTTGAACTGCAAGGAGAAACTGTATCCTCGATTTGTCAAGGTCACTTGACTCCCACCGGCTCTTAAGCATGTAATTTTAAAAAGTATATCATTTTTCCTAGAAAGTCACTATTATCCTTAAAATTATGTAATATGGTATACTGTAAGACCGGAATTGTAGTGTCCCCAATTATCCAAGTGAAACTTTTTATAGTGCGTTGTGTAAGTCAAGGATGAGGCTTCCAGAATCTGGTATGTTCGTTCCAATGTAGCCAATAGAAGAGAAGGAAATAAGAGGCAAATTTTAGAAGGGAAAAAAGAAAATTTTTACCAAAAAAAGTCTGGAAATAAATAGTTCTATGGCTGGAAATACTGCTAAGAGACAGATGCAACTACCTTCAAATAAACCTTAGCCCACCACTAATATATCCTGAAAGTATCATGTCGATATTGAATAAACGAAGCTAGTAATTAAAAATTAATAGATTATGGTAAATATAAAAGTGAGAAAAATCAAGGATTAGAACCTTAATACGAAAATGAAATGAAATGAAATCTTTTAGTTTCACGTCCTACGGTTATGCCGGTTAGGCTAAAGTAGACGCTGATGATGAGAAATGAATGAAATGGTGGAATGAAAAAAGTGGAAGGAAACGGGAGAACCCCGATAAAACCCACACACACGATGTTTAGAACCTAAATACGAATTTATGGTGCGCCTCCTAATTACGCAATTGCAACGATCTGTGCCCAAGTTTGTTCAGTAAGGACCGATGTTTGACTGACGTAGTTCACTTGCGCTCGGACGTATAGGTACGGAATTATAAACATAAACTTCGAAAATTGACAAATCTGAAAATACTTTATCTTCGCATTGAATTTGGACCCCTCCTCCAAAGTAAGTTCATGCGTATGGTACGTACCACCATACTACGATTTTTAATTTCAGTAAAAATCCCTTTGTTTTCTTGCCCCCAGGATAACTATATACTCTGCCAGTTAATATGTTTAAAACATTTGGAGTGATGTATCGTCATGTGTATAGATTAACCTCTTGCACACAGAGAATGTTTCTTTTCCAAGATTTAAATAAAACTGAAATGTTTTCCATTTCCATACAGAATTCAATTCACCTAAGATGTCCAAAGTTCACCTAAGATGTCCAAAATTCAATTCACCTAAGATGTCCACAACAATTTTTATGGAGGTAGTTGGAGAATACTTTATATCATAGGCCCGTAGTTAAACTCCCTCTATAAAAATTGTTGTGGAAGCACCTAAGGATTCTGACATACGCATTTTTGGATAGGGCACATACTAGTTCCTAAGTTAAGTCTTGACCCGACTGCGGTAGGTCCCATAGTTTTGGAGCTATGGACCTTTAAAATTCCTTTTTTCATGTTTTTGGCAGCCTATAACACGTAAACCGTCGCTTGTAGAGGGATAAATTCTTAAGGTCTTTTGAATTTGGCTAATCAGAGTGCTCCTTTAACCCGCGTATATTCGACGATAACCGTTCGGGATAAAATCTGCTCGCCATGTAGACCTAATTTTATTACAAAATGACGACTGTCTATTTACTTTATTTTGTAGTTCTTCCATATTCACTTTCAAATGATCGGCGCCAGTTGCCATCTAATAAAGTTGATGCGTTTGTTGCTTCTAGTACACAACCGCTTTGAAAAAGAAGCAATAAATGCATCAAATGTGGGAGATGAATTTAGGACACCAAAATGGTACATGCCTAGCACATCTTGTGCTATTAGGGTTTCTTCAGAAACATTTTGTAAAACAATTGAAAACACATCGCGCGGTTTGTATTTTGAAATTTTGCGTGTACTTGGATTTGTTTAAGTATTTCTTTCTACTGTGTTTGCCTGTAGCTTCAGTTCATAAGCCTTTATAATTAGATACCCAACATATATGGCAATCACGCAGAAAACAACACCGAAGATTCTACACTTGTGTTAACACACAGGCTGTGTGTTATTTCAACTAGCGGCATTTGACACACAACTCCAAACGGAGAGTGAGTTGTTCTAACCACTTGTTTGTGTTATATTTTAACACAATCGTGCTAACACATAGGCATGTCGTTGAAATAATACAACGATTTTTTACAGTATAGGCACTTCCAGTAGAACTACAAGGATTAAATTTGGCAAAGTTTTTAGCCTCCTGGGACTATATAGAAAATTTCCAAAAGTGAATATTTTCCATTTTTAGCAGCTTTAAAGAGACAAAAAACTGTGTAATTTAAATAGACTTTTTGGATGTACAAAATCTCATATTTTAGGTACCGTAATTGAAATCGGAATAAAAACTAGGAATTTTGGTATGTTAGTAGGTTTATGAGGCGCGAGGCCGTAGGATGAGAAATTTTGTATCTGGCGACAAATTCCCACCTACTTAAAACTAAACTGATTATATAAACATTCAATTTTGCCAATTGCCAAGTTCATAAAGAAATTGAAAATCACAGCAACTGGGTAAGTAAGAAAATGCTAATCCAAATGTCAATTGAAAGAAACGGAAGTCTTTTAAGTAAATATTGGCAGCAACGCATTCTAATTTTCCAACTTGGTCAAAAGTTAGCAGGGTTGGAAAAAATACAGTTTAAAAAAAGAACAAAACGCGTGTTTAAAACATGAAAAAAGTGTTTAAAATGTTTTAAAGATGTTTTAAAAAAACACACAAAAAAGTAAAAGTACATGTTTTAAACATTTTGAACAGTTTAAAATATTATTTTAAACATATTTCAAAATCGTGTAATCACGTATTTATTAAGACTTTTTGCTCTTTCAACCGATCTTTTCATTTATTTTATTCTCTTTAAGACTACACAGTGTTGGGTACAGAACATTTCCGTATAGATTAGTAATTTTCAACTTATTTCATATAACGACCCCTTTTATTACACCCTCTTGCCAGTGACTCTCATACAGTAAGTATTTTCTTGGATATAGTAAGCTTTTAAGGTAGATTTTAAAATTTACCAACTATAGAGGTTTCACACAATCTATGAATATACATGGCAAAACAAAAGTCCTCACCATCCTTGTGCGTTGACAACGGGTTGAGGGAGAATGATGAATCTTGGAAGTGGTCTGACACATCAGATGGTGCTATCAAGCATCATGGCGAACATCTGTGCTTAGTATTCGAAATTTCAAATGCAAATGGTGTCATGTTACATGAGGGCTAGAATTTTACCAGAAATGCTGTTGTGCGGTTATTTTAACCATAAAGAAAATCATTTCGAGTTACCGCTTCTAAAAGTTTTGTAGTTATGCCTTTAGGGGCCAAGCTAGCGTTTCGTGGAGGCGGGTGAGATTTTTGTTGCAAAATTTGATTACTACTTCATAACACTGGTGCTAATAAAATTATTTTATAATAATAGGGCTACGTTTTCGAAAAGTAATGTTTGAAGCACACTTCATATTGTGCTAACTTTATATTTTCTGCAAGTCTATGTAATTGGTTGTTTTTTGAGTCAAAAATTTATTGACGAAAGGTAATATTTGGGGCGTTCAGAGTACAATAGATCCAAATCCATTTTCAATAAACTTCAGTTTTCCTCAGCAAATGAATTCTATTTCAAAAAATAATACTTCGCAGTCAAGAATCCAAAACAAATGTAACTAAAACCATGCGAAAAGGCGTGGGATAGTTTCATATGACAGCCGCTAGTAAGGGCGTCAGTGGAACAGGAGGGCAACCACCCTCATCCGCACCCTGCATTTCAGATTTTGGGGACGGTAAGACAGTTTTAGAAATCTTTTGATAAGCAAAGTCCAACAGAATAAGCCTGAGGTAATTACACCGAATAAATACGAAGAACATACAGATGATTAAAACTGGGAAGTTGCTTAGGTCCAATTTTCTGAATTTTAAGCAGGCCCGAAACTCGAAAGTAGAGCCACCTTTGAAATCCTTGGGTAAAAAAATTATACAAGAAAGCAATATAGGCCTGTAGCTCCTTACGGCCAATGATCAAAATCCGTATTTATTCGGTGCAAGGACTTCAATTTTTAAATGTTGGACTTTGCTAAGCAAAATGTTTCTAAATCTGCATTACTGCCCCAAAAATCTGAAATTCAGGGTAGAAGACGGATGATTTCTAAACGAACGCCCCTATCTAGCGGCAATCATACAAAATTCTAGATTCCTTTTTTTCAGGTAGTTTTTCTTTCTTTCATCTCGGATTCGTGGTTGTGAAAATATGACATTTTACGTCGATGTATTCTTTTGGACACATTCTGCATTTATGTAAAGTAATTATGCATCATTGACTATGACATTCGGAGCTTGACTTGTTAATCATTCCAACGCTGCAACATACACAATACAAGTATAATGTTAATATCTTAAATGTATGAGCAAGGAGGGGGAAGGGAAAATTAGCTCTCCTCCCCATTCCGTCAACGCCCTTGTCTAGCGGTTGTCCTATGAAACTCTAGTCCACACGCTTTCCCGTGGTTTTTGTTTCATTTATTTCATACCCTATGCTACGAAGATATTACGTTTGCTGAGCAAAAGTGAACCTTTCTGAAAATGAACTTGGGTCCCTTGTGCTCTAAATGTTGAGTTGAAGCCAAATTTATCCTGCAACCCAAGTTTGTTCGAAACATATAAAATTAGTTTGTTTAGTTTGATTGATTATATCTTGCATCAGTAGCAAGGCTATATTAGACAGGGCTTTTTGTTTAAAGTGGGATCTGACCCACTAATTTTGAAATTTTACGTGGGATCGCAGTCAAAATCTATACAGCAAATTCCGACGCCTCGTGTCTCTATCCTCAAAAATTAATGTTAAAAGACTGAATATTGCACCCTGTAGCGTGGTACATACATACAAACAAACAAATTGAGATCAAATTGTCCCAGACCTTGACGTTCAGCACTAACGTTATAATAAGTATCCCACTTGGTTAGTTACGTGATCGACTGCCATACCTTGCGTTTCTCACCTGGTCTCTTCATACAAGCTATGCCAAGTTGTAAAGTTTCAAAGAAAATTTAGAACTGTGGTGGGGAAGAGGTACGAAATAAAATTTTCATAATATAATGAAAAAGATATTGTTGATACAAAATTAGTTGTTACCTGAAGTTTCCAGTTGCATCTCAGCCACACCACTGACGTTAGATTCATCAGAAGCAATTTTCGGATCAACATTTTTACCATTTGTTTGGGTTTCCATTTTTACCAAGCATTGCATTTTTTATAATGATTTTCGTTCTTGGAACTAAACCACCCATTTCTTTCTTACACGTTTTGTGACAAACTCGTTTGATCGTTTACTTACCTGATTGAGTTTGAGTTACTTTAATAAATTTGTATCAAATCATGTCCTTCTTTTCTTCACGCATAATCCATGTTAAACGATTCCATGTTGTACGGAGACAGAACTAACATGTACTGTACAAACGAATGCTTGCGATATTTTAATTTCAGAACCTCAACGTCGCAATGAATACAACACAACAGTTTGTTTCCGTGATAATTATTTTATTTATTTTTTAATATCAGTTCTATAAGTAGTCCAACCTTCGACTACGACACTTTCTCGCAAGTTAACTGAGAAGCATTTAAACAATACAATATACGTTAAAAATAAGGGGGAAAAGAGACAAAATAAATTGTAGATCACCACATTGACCTGCTGTAGCCACGAGAAATCAAACCATTCACATGGGAAGAAAATAGTCTT
Source organism: Thermobia domestica (assembly GCF_964235325.1). Taxonomy (NCBI): domain Eukaryota; kingdom Metazoa; phylum Arthropoda; class Insecta; order Zygentoma; family Lepismatidae; genus Thermobia; species Thermobia domestica. The sequence continues at coordinate 67,752,612 of NC_137456.1, forward strand.
CTGATTGGGGAGCACTTTTGGACAGTTCTCTTGCTCTGGAAGATTTCCTTTTTTTACGAACATAAAATAAAATGCAAATAAACATATGTTTAAGACAAGTCTTCAAAATAAACGTGTTTAAAACAAAATGTTTAAAACATAAACAAAATTTGTTTTAAACAAAATCAATTGTTAAAAAAAAGTTTTAATCATTTGTTTTAAATATTGTTTTAAACAAAACAGCCCTGGAAGTTAGTAAATTTGGGACGAAGCCCAAACTAGCAAAAACTTGAACTAATTACATGAACCTTCGATTGTGCCACCTGCAAAGTCTATAAAAGAAGTGACAATTCACAGCAACTAGGTAACTAAGAAAATGTTAAGCTAAGTCAATTGAACTTAACGGCAATCTTCTGAACAAGGAATTTGCCAACTTGATCAGAAGTAGTGGCTTTTGGGGGGAGGATTCTCCTTTCTCCCTGCTGAGACAAGACCTAGCTTTTTTGGTCCTCCTGAATAAGTCATAGTCCCCCAAGAAAAACTTCCTGGGTACACCCCTGTATGATTATTTAATTATATTTGTCACTATTTTATTTCTCAGTTTCGTATCTATGCACTTTCGATCGTACGCAGTTTCGACCGTACGCAGTTTCGATCGTACGCAGTTTCGATCCTACGCAGTTTCGACGCTACGCAGTTTCGATCGTACGCAGTTTCGATCGTACGCAGTTTCGACCGTACGCAGTTTCGATCGTACGCAGTTTCGACGCTACGCAGTTTCGGTCGTATACAGTTTTGATCCTACTCCGATTTTTCCCTATATAACTTCAAAAAAATACTATTACTTAATATTCTGTGATTATAAAATAATTGTTTTTTTATTGTTCGATCATAAGACCTTATCTGTTTTCGATCCTACGCCGGTTTTAGTTTCGATCGTACGCAGTTTCGATCGTACGCAGTTTCGGTCGTACGCAGTTTCGGTCGTACGCAGTTTCGATCGTACGCAGTTTCGATGCTACGCAGTTTCGATCCTACGCAGTTTCGATCCTACGCATGTAACCCGCGTAAACAGAGGTAAGCAGGTAGGTAAACATGTTATTATTGTGTTCATTTGTAGAAAGTGCAAGGTTTCCGAGAGGGCACTCACATCTCAGGACGGAAAATTTTTAATCAATTCTGTTAACGTTACAAATTGTATCTATAGTAATCACAGAGGACTTCTTCGAATACATATACATGTACAAAATAACTACAATTAGATTTAGATTATATTAGGAAAATCCCACTTATTTAATTGCTTACGTTAATTATTTATAACTGTTTTTTTTTTTTTTTTTTTTTTTTTTTTTAAGATAAATTTTGACGTGTCAACCTTGTGAACATTTGAAATCAGTGTTTGGGGATCGATGAAAGCATCAATTATACAGGATGATCCGAAAGACCCGTCACACTCCTTTCGTATTTATGTATTTTGCGATGAGGTAAAGTTGTGGATCAGAAAAAAGAATACAATCTGATAAAAGACGAAATAGTAATTTAATTCAGAGTGTCTGTGTGCAAGGGCGCCGATCTCTTTGTAAATTTGAGGGGGGGGGGCATTCAGATGCAGAAGGTATATGAGGATTTTAAGACAACTTGCAATCAAATTATGCCAAATATTATATATTCATAAACACAATAGGAAGGCCCACATGAGCTCTAGGGGGGCCTGGGCCCTCCCAGCCCCCAGGATCAGCGCCCTTGTCTATGTGGACACCACAATTTTCGCAACAAATATTTATGCCTCTTCAGCTACATTCTGAAATTCTACGCAGAATAGAACTCGTGATCGTGGATTATGCATGCCAAACAGATTCTTTTAGTTCGTTAGTTGTGTGGTAACGCATACTGGCAACTTGCTGTTTGATATAACCTCACAATGTATTATCACATGATAAAAGATCGGGATTTTGAGGAGGCCAGTCCAGAGATTCTGGTAACTTTGGAACCCACATCCAATCCACTTTGTTCAGATATTCTCGCAACTGAATAATGAGCTGGTGTACAATTTCGCTGAAACAAAAACCAATTGATAAGCCTTTCAGCTTGCAGTTGAGAGACATACCAATCTCGCAACATAGTGCGGTAGATTTGACTGTTGAAGTTCAAGGTGTTTCGTCCTATACATGGGTGTAACGGGACTTTTAGATCTATCTATCTATCTGTCTATCTGTCTATATATATATATATATATATATATATATATATATATATATATATATATATATATATATATATATGTGTGTGTGTGTGTGTGTGTGTGTGTGTGTGTGCCAGCTGATATGATCGAGTGGTAACTTGACCATAGCAAGACCTGTCTTTCGCGAATTCGAGTCTCGCTCAAGAGACACATGGATATTATGTGTTTTCATTTTTCTATTCATTATAATTATTCATATCTTTCACGCTAAAGAAGAAAAATTAAAGCACGGTGCTTCAGTGATAGAATGTTTGCCTCTGGTACCAGGGGTCCATTAATCGAGCTCAAACAATGTATGTTTGTGCTGAGCAATGTTCTATTCGTAAGTTTTCTCGTGATTCTGCCCATTTCACTAACATGCTTATTCTATTAATTGTATTAATTTCATTCTATAATCATTCTCTTCCATTAATCATCCGACTAATTTATCCTACAAGGTCTGTGCGACGTAAAACTGAAAAAAAATCATTGTTTCAAAAGAACGAAGGCGTGGTACATAAAACTTTAACCTAGTGTATATATACACAGTTTAGTTCAAAAATGTGTTTCTGAAATACAATTGAGACAGTCCTTTAAAAAAATGGTGCAAAAGCAAAGGGTCTAGAAATATGTTATGAAGCAAGATAAAATCTGATAAGCCATAAAGTAATGATGGTGACCACCTTGAAAGACACTATCGTCGATAGAGTTTAAGATTCTTTTTTGTTCTATACGGCGGTCGAAAAGTAGGTATACACCCATGCATTGATCAAGTATAACATTCTACCTTATGGGTTTACTTGCTTCGGCTTTTCAAGCTTAAGGTATAAGTAAAAAGGTTTTAAGAACAAACAATAAAGAAACTGATGGATAACAATAAGAAATGATATGAAATACAGCGAGCTGATCAGTACGGGACTGTATACCTGCTTTTGGGCCATCCTAATATTCTTAATTTCCCATTTTGTATTAATAAAATTGCCAAAGTGAGATTAATGCTTGAACTGTTTAATGTTTCTTTCTATACTAGTTAACATTTTTTTTTACGTTGATCTGGGTTTTTATAGTTTCATTTTGATTAAAATCTGTTTCCTAAGTGGTTATATTTTTTTTCGCGAAGAATAACGGATGCGCTGTTTGAAATGGATTTTTAAGTTGGATTTTTATAATTTCACTTTGGTCCCAAAAGGGGACTCAAAGATGTCCAAATTCAAATATTTTCCATAAACTTGTTCTTCCCGTGCGAGTAACGAGCGTTTAGCTAATCTCCCTATATACAGGATGGTAAGAAACTATTTGAACAAACTTCAGGAGCTGATTCCCGACACCGAAGCCAGGAAAAAAGTCCTCTGTAACTTTCGTTAGTGAGGTATAGTTTCGGCGATATAAGGTGCTGAAAGCATGGGAAAATGAACTTCAGAGGGCTGTGATTCCAAAAAAAAAAAAAAAAAAGCGCAACATAGAGAGTGCGGTTTAGAACACGACACCCGAAGTAATACCTGATCAATTGAAAAATGTATGTTTCAAACCTCTGCAAGATGTCTGCGAGGTATTCAACAAATTAACTTAGGGATTCCCTATAACCTGGCAAGTAATCCCTATGTTCGTTTGGGCAATCCCTCGCACACATCTTGCGGAAATTTGAAACATACATTTTTCAATCGATCACGTATGACTTCGAGTGTCATGTTCTAAACCGCACTCTATATGTTGCGCAGTTTTTGAATTACATCCCTCTGAAGTTCATTTTCCCACCCTTTCGGCATCTTATATCGCCGAAACTATACCTCACTGACGAAAGTTACAGAGGATTTTTTTCCTGGTATCGGTGTCGGGAATCAGCTCCTGAACTTTGTTCAAATTGTTTCTTGCCACCCTGTATAAAGGAAGTCTTCCTGAAAGACTAACGTATTGATCAACACCCAGGACAAACTGCTTAAGCTAGAAATTTGAAATTTGGACAGAACATAGGATGTAAAGTCACACAAAGGAAGGATTTTTAGAAAATCAACGGGACAGGAGGAAAGAGGGATAGCAATTCTTATATTAAAAATATTCCTGAAGGTCAAAAACATGAAATTTGGTATATGGACTTCTCATTTAAAGTCTGTGCCAAGTTAAACAAATTAATGGCTAATATAAAATTAGTTTTAGGGCAATATTATGAGAAATTAATTTGTTTGGCTTGGCACAGATTTCACTTTCTTCTAGATAATGGTAATAAATTATTTTCAGCTTTTAAGCTTTTATTATTATTATTTTAAATTTATATCAATATTTATATTTATTATTATGAATAGCTGGTATTGTTATTGAACCAATATTGATATTGATCAACACTAATATCATCTCTCTATGACTTACGGTTCCCGAGATGTCTCCTTAAATCTCCCGAAATCGGAACTTTTTTTTGGCCAATACCTCGGGAACCGTAAAAGTGACGCGAAAAATCCCATCACTTCTTTGACATACTTTTTGATGCTTTATCGACTGGAGAGCTCAAAACTGAAAAAATCGAAGAAAAAAAGACACACACACACACACTGAGAGAGAGAGAGAGAGAGAGAGAGAGAGAGAGAGAGAGAGAGAGAGAGAGAATTCAGTAATGAACTTTTCACATTCTTTGAAAATATATATTTACAAGTTTCTGAAATAGAACAACCACTGAATTCAATGATGGGACAAGTTAAAATAGATTGTCGCATTTAATAGCGGCAATGAGCCATAGGCTCTCAAATTATGAAGTTGGCCTGCCACTATTCACCATTCAGTAGTATCTTTCCTTTTGTGCAATTTTATAGTCTTATTTAATGCAAATTAGGCATGGACCAAGCATGAAACTAAGAATGCCGCGATTCATTGTGTAATCATTTGTTCTGCTTTAAGGTTTCATAAATGAAGAAGTAAGCATAGCGAAACAAACAAAAAAATTACGTAAGAAATAATTAGTTTCGCTCACACAGGGTGGTCTTCTCATTTCACACTAACACGACACAATTCGAGGAACGAGTGAGATAAAAGAAAAAAAAACACAGAATTCTTATTTTATTTTTCTTGGTATTTGTAAATTCATTCTCTTCACAACATATATACACCAAAAACGCCTTAAATTGCTTAAGCATACTTTGAATTGTATACTATAGTAAGGTAGGCGTTTCTTTCTTTTCTTATCTTTTTTTTTTTTTTTTTTTGAGACCTTGAATTTTTCATCTGATTTGTTATGGCATTAGTAATTTTCCACATTAAAACGTAAATAAATTATTTTGATTCTAAATAATATTCCTCCGCCTAAGAAATCCTTGTCTCTGAATTCAAAGTGGAACTACTTTCAATTCTTCTTCGTTGTCTTATCCTCACCTTCATCCTTATACAGGGTGTTTCAAAAGTCGCCTGACATAGGGGAGGGTCATAATAATAAGTCTCCTGTTATAATCAGCGTGACAACAAAATATATAAGTGGAAACCGTCTCCAAATATGATCTTTTCAATCTAAAGTGAAGGATTTTTTTAAATCGGACGTTTCGTTTGGGCTGTGCACTCTTTATGCGACCAATGTTAAATGAGAATGCAACGTTGCCACTTACCGGGAGGTGGATAAATTTTGTAAGAGTATAGTGAATGGGGGCATGTTTGAAATGGGTGCTGGCCATCTACACGTTAGCGTAAAAGACAGTATCTTCATTAACTTATGTTGTGGGTACCGGTAAATGGCAACGTTGCATTTTCATTTAACATTGGGCGCATAAAGAATGTACAGCCCAAACGGCTCTTCCGATTTAAAAAAAAAAAAAATCTTTACTTTAGATTGAAAATATCATATTTGGAGACGGTTTATACTCTTACATTTTGTTCTAACTCTGATAATAACAGTTACCCTATGTCAGGGAACTTTTGAGACAAGTGTCTCAAAAGTTCCCTGACATAGGAAATGAAATGAAATCTTTGAGTTTAACGTCCCACGGTTATGGCGGTTAGGCTAAAGGAGACGGTGATGATGAGTGATGAATGAAATGGTGGAATGAAGAAAGTGGGAGGAAACGGGAGAACCCCGAGGAAACCCACGCACACGGTGTTTGTCCACCACAAAGTTCACTTGGTGGGGGCTGGGATTGAACCTGGGACCCCAAGCACCAGAGGTGAACGCTCTACCATGGAGCCACCGCGGCCCTTCCCTGACATAGAGTAACTGTTATTATCAGAGTTAGAACAAAATGTTAATATATATATAAAGGTATTAGTTGTACCTACCTGTTTAATGGAGAATTAAATTGACGTGCAAAACAAATAATTCCATAAATGAAATGAAACGAAGACTTCATTCCACCATCTTAGTTTCATGCACGGAAAGGTTTGTGATTGATTTTTTTTTCTTGAGTTTAACGTCTCTTTCAGCAGCGAAGCTATATGAGACATGGACCCACAGCTTAACGTGGGATCCGAACCATCTGAGCTCTCGCCAGGAATCGAACCCAGGTTTTCCATGCCAAAGGCGCTAGTACTACCCGACACCACGAACGTGCTCTGTACTAAAAGGTGATGGATGATAAATAAAATTGAAAATTATGAAAGAATGAGATAAATGAAGAATATAAAGATTCCCGAGAAAACTCACATTCAACAGTTATAAAGTACACATAGTATTGAATATTCTGTAAATATTTAAAGTGTATTTACAGTAGGAGCGCACTCACCGAGGGTTCGGGCCCCCCCAAAACTTCCTAAGTCAACATACATTTACACATTTTTGGAATACAACTATACTATACTTGTTTAACAGGAAAATGATTGGAAAATCTGAAGAAAACACCAGAGGTGCAAGAAGTGTAGCCAAATTCGTCAGCCTCAAAAAGTGTTGAGATGAGGATGGATGAGCCAAGTTCCTTGGCCAGTGCATCTGAAACGAACATTGGAACTTGACGCGATTTGTCTAAGTTATTCGAATACAGTAAGATATCTGTTCCTAGCTTCACCGCCTTGACATTTCTGCTCTAAGGCTGGTGGTGGGCTTCAAATCCACCACGCTGAGAAGCACCACACCTAAGGCTCGTCAACATCATTTTTCTTGATACCTCGTGGTAGATTATAAGTTTTCCTGGTCTAGGATTCGAACCACCTACCTTACTGCAATATATACGCGCCTTAGCCCACTCTAGAAGTTGATATTCCTAAGGTTAGTGGTGTCTACAAACCCATCACCAATATCTCTAAGGGTCCTTAACATCATTTTCCTCAACAAATTTTCTTTGTTCTACTCTGATCCGTAAGGGTGTGTTTCCATAGGATATTTTTATGACTTTCGATTTCTTGATGTTGATATCCGTTCTACTATTAACGATATTGTCCATCATCTCCTGTAGTCCTTCGGTTCTAGTTATAACAACCCTGTCACCCGCATACCTGACCTTGTTAATGATCTCTCCTTCAATCTTGAAATCTCCAGTTCCCATCAATACTTCTTTCTTTAAACATTCACTGAAAATGTTGAATAATTGAGGTGACATACTACATCCTTGTGTAACTCCTCTTCCAATCTCCACACTATAGGCTTCTCCTTCTTTCAAGCGTAATTTCACTCGTTGTCCTCTGTATCTTCAATTGACTCCAATTGCTTTAAGTATTTTCAGAAGTTTGGTCCAATCTATCAGGTCGAAGGCTTTTTGCCAGTCAATGAAAAAGCGCGAACACAATTCTTCCTCTGAGTAGTACCTCTAGTCATTTCTCCTTTCCAGAATCCAAACTGATCTTCTTCCAACTTCTCTTCTATCTTACCTTCCAGTCGCCTATTCAGTATGCGCGCAATAATATTTTAAGTGTGGGAAATAAGGCTAATGATTCTGTGGTCACTGCATTTATTTGTCTAATTTTTCGTTGGTAATGCAACCATTGTAAAATCTAAAAAAATCCTTTGGACATTCTGCACTCAGGTATATGTTGTGAATAAATGAAGTCGGTACTTTCATTGCATTGTCTCCTACTCTATTGAACAAATAAGCTGGTGTGTCGTCGTCGTCATCTCTAGTAGTCTTCTTCTTCTTCTTCTTTTGCATATCCTTGAAGGCATGTGCTACATTACTTTTCCATAAACTGGTTCCTTTTTCTTCATCATCAACTTATTCCTCTGTATCGATAGCAACATCTTTTCGGCGGTTCTTCTGGTCATATAAATTCTTTATGTAGTCCTCCCAGATTCTAAGGATTCTTTGATGGTCAGTGACTACTCGAACTTTTTTATCTTTGAGTCCAAATATGTGTACATTTTGTTAGTTTTTCCTTCTAGTTCTTCTGCTTTCTGATATATTGAATCATACCTGCCTCTCCGTTGAAGTTCCATTATTTCTTCATATATCTCTTCCATGTACTTCTCTCCAGCCTTATCAATTTCTCTTCCTGCTTCTTTATTTAGCCTTCTGTATTCTTTGAGGTAGTGGTTTTTCCTTTCCGTGTTTCTCCATGTTATTAAACCTTGCTTCAGTTACCCGCAGTTTCCTTGGTGCTCTTTCCATCTTGTTGTTGTGAAATGTATCTAATATAGAATCTACGTAACTTACACCAGTTGTTTTTTTTACGCTGTCTATCATACCGTCCATTGCACAGAATTTTTCTTCTCTCTCTTCTTTCATACTCCTGTCAATACTTTTTATTCGTTCTAAATTCCATTTCGATATCTCCTCCCATTTTTCTTGATCGGCTTTAGCCATATTTGCATTTCCATCACTAGGAGATTGTGGTCCGAACGAATGTCCAAGCCTGGTAGTATCTTCACTTCTCATACATTACTCCTGAAATGTTGCATGACAAGAATGTAATCGATTTGGTAATTATCTTATCTCCTGGACTCTTCCACGTGTACAGCTTGGTTTCTCTTTTCTTAAACCACATATTTGTCATCATCATATCATGTTATTATATCATACTTAAAATTCAATAAGTATCTGGACCCATGCGTTTCTCCTACCTAGTCCAAATAATCCCACTATGCTGTTGAAGTCTCCCATTATTATGACAATCATCTTACCTCTTTCCTCCTGATGAAATATATATCTTTAATCTCGTCATATATTATTTCTATTTCATTGTCATCAGGGTCGTTTATTGGCATATGCAATTATATTATTGCAATATCCATTGGCTTTGCACCTTAGCTTCACAAACCGTTAGCTGTCATTACAGCATTCCACTTTGGTCACATTTTTTGCAATTTCGTTTCACATTGCTATCACGATACCATTCTTGGCCTCAGAGCTACCTGAATTGATTATAGAGTAATTTCCCGATACTATCTCATCTTTTTTGACCATCGCATTTCACTCAAACCCACTATATTCATTTTACATTCATCTATTTTCACTTTAAAATTTTCAAGTTTGTCTGCCCACAGTGAAGTCCGTACGTTCCAGGTTCCTATGCTGAAATAAAATATATTATTATTTTCTTCTTTGATGATTTTTCCCAGGAGTAGATCTCATCTGGAGATTTAAACGAGGGACTATTTTGCCTCCGGAATGTTTTACCTCAGGAAGAACCATCATTGTATTTATTCTCCTCATTTGTCCCTCGTGAAAACCAAGTAATGAGGTAATTTCCTATAAATTTCCTTTCCATATCTTCATGCCGTTGACCTTGTGGTTCTTCCGCCTTTTAGGGCGGTTTCCCATCCTAAGTACAAGAAGGTGTCCTAACTTTCACTCGCTCATCCGTCTTCTGAGACTACTCATGACACCTGTAGAGGCTGACTCCTTATTTCGGGAGTCTCAGTTGGTTTTCTACTGAGTTACCCACTCTCTCCCACGAGGAGATGTAGATTTGAATTTTCCTTCGTTTACGATGTGGCCCGAAGCCATTACTGAAATCTCTCCAGTACTTTTAGAAAACCGTGACCCATGCTGATCCATGCGTAAATACGAAAGTTCGATGCTTGTCAGCCATAATAGCGTCCCGATAACAAGAAGGTATCCTGACATCTACTCACTCATTCGCCCTCTGAGAAGGCTGTTGTCTCCTGGTGGAGCCTGACTCTTTATTGTGGGAGTCATTTGGTCCCTAAGGCATTGCCTGCTCTCTCTCTCTCTCTCTCTCTCTCTCTCTCTCGAGGAGATGTAGATTGGGATATTTCTTCGTTTAGGACGGGGTCCGAAGACATTACTCAAAAGGCAGTACTTTTAGAAAGCAGTGGTTCGTATTAGTCAATGCTTAAATATCTTGCTTTGTTTTTATTTGTAAGGTCGACACTTGTACCCACAATAACGTCCTAATAACAAACAGAAGCTCAGTACACCATGTTTTTTGTATTCATTACGCTAATGCTTGTCTTTAAAACTGACCATTCATTTCTTGTTATTACTAGTCTCTTTCACATTTGTCTTTCTTCTCTTTACTTTTTATATCTGTTGATATTTACTTTTGTCTAAAACATAGCAACACGGTATGTAGTGGCGATACGTACAACAAAGAGTACCATTGTAAAGAGAATCCTTTAACATCTTTTCAAACTAGAATAAATATGCCTCCTAAGCTTTCCATCTTATTTGTCACTCATGAAATACTCCCAATAACACTCAGAACAAGCGGTTGGTGAGTTGAGCTTTGCATATGTACGTGTGTTGGCATCTCTGTTCTTTAGAAACTTTGCATTGTCAACTCCTTATAGTAACAAATGAATATTTCTTTTTAAAAACATTGGAGTTTAGCAGATAGGCATATCATTAGAATTATCTACTCTAAGAATGAGTAACTTCAGTTTAATCTAACGATTTGGAACAGAAAGTGTGTATAAGGAAGTGTATTGTTTCATATTTATTGGTTGTTTAGTGATTATAAGACGTTGAGGAATGAAGTTTCTGAAATTACGCCAAATTCGATTTTAAAACAAAAAAGCTTGTGTAGTTAGACAATGAAATCTAACTACTCTAGAAAACAAAGTAGAGCTGTACCTGTGAAAACTCCAGCAAAGTCTTTCGAAGCTTTATAAAAGTCTCAAGACGCTACTTCAACAAACTAGATGTGAATGATGTCCGGTGAATTTTGTCCTACCACCAGAGTCATGACAATCTATGGTTACCGGTACCGCTAAGCACTGAGGCTCCCGGACGAAAGGGTCCTGCAACCACTGTCTGAGGCTCATTGTTGAATATTTAAATTAGCATGTTATTCATTTTCTGTACGTAAGATACATAAAGTAGATTATAAAATGTAATATTGGCTCAAACTTGATTTGACATCTCCCCTTGTTTAAAGTGCAAGTAATGTTCAAAATTTTAAAATTATTTTAAAAAGCTTCTCCTTTCTCATCTCAGCCATAGGTTGGTGGTCAACATGGAAACTTTTTTCTCCCCTGGGAAGTTTTTTCTTATACTTTGATAAGGTCTCTTCTTCGTAACTGCATCAAGATATTCTATTCTTGGTCTTCCTCATCCTGGTTTTCCTTCTGCCTTTCCTTCTATCAACACGGTGATCCAATCAGAGTGCCGAATAAGATGGCCAAGCATGCTGTTTCTTCTTTTTCCTATCATCTTAACGATCTGTCGTCATTCATTAGCTTCCTTTACTACGTCTTCATTTCTTTTCCTTTTGGTCCATGTACAGCATTCTGCGCCAACAACACATTTCAAATGCTTTCAGCTTGGACATTTCAGCTTTTCTCAATGCCCATGTCTCTGACCAGCAAAGCGCTACGCTCTATGAAAGAGTCTTAATAAAGCGTTTATGAACGTCCAATGACACATTTCTTGATGTTAGCAATACTCTTTCTCTATTGAATGCTTGTTTAGCCTTGCTATTCTGGAACTTACGTCTTTTTCACTTCTTCCGTCCGAGGATATTAGACTACCTAAATAGCGAAGATATTTAAAAAGTAAAAGGATTAAAACAGCTCGGATTGCAGATCTTGCACAGTATCTTGCAGATAACCAGCTTAGGCTGGGCCTCTGAACGCAAAATATTAAAAGTCATTGAAACAACGCCAAAACTAATCATTACTAATTTTATCATGATAATTATTAAAACTTTATATATAATATGTCTTTGTTAAAATCGAAAGATCCAGTAGACTTGCTCTTTTTCTTTCTTTAACGGTATTATTACCAAATCAAAGCTTCCAAACCTTTACCCAATGACTGACTAATGTGACTAACGCAAAAGCAAACCTATTTTTTCGTAAGTTCGTAACTTTAAAATGTCTTGCTTTGTTAAAGTGTTTCAGTAGCAACTTTGCAATATGGAAGTCGTTTATCCCAAAGGATGCATTCAGTATATGAAAACAATCTACGTTTTGCCTGTATATCGTCCCGGAGTTCACTAAACAATAGGGGGTACGGTCGTACCAATGTTGATTTCAACCCTGGAGCTTCCACTGTCCAGGAGGGAAACAACAGCATGAAGTGCCGAGGGTAGAAGGCCACAAAGAACTACCCAGGATACCATAAATAGATTCAAAAGACGCTTTGTTGCATGGATGGGAAAGGAAATTGTCTATCGTGTTTCAAGCTTCAACTATTAGATCTTCAAAATAACTCGCTGATAGAGAAGAGGTGTCACCAATACCCTCCCGCACCGGGCCTTGAAGAAGATCTGTCACATTAGATTACGAAGGTAGACCCAATTTGAAAGGTGTCATACGTAGGGGGTAAAATCAATCGAGTCTAATTTGATGGAAGGACTTTGCAAGAGAATCAGGCAATTGTGGTAGTGGTGACACCGAGCACATACCAATTACAAAGCTACTGATGTGGGGCCTAGAGTTGCGATACCAAGCTGTGGAGTCAAGAGTTGTGGAGGTTTAGTTACAAAAAAAGTCCTTGTGTAGGTTTATGAGGAATTTAATGGTCCCATAGAAACTGAAATTTTACAAATTCTTGAAGAGCAAATAATTAATAAAATAAAGAAGAAAAGGCCTGGGATTATGCAATAAAGGAGCAATCTGAGAAGCAGGTCTCATTCTGTATCAGTTTACGTCAATTGTTTTATATTTTTTTTTTTAATTTGCTATATTCGAGATTACGTACTGATTATGCTATTTGACATCACAGTCGTTTTGTCTTTTGCAATCATCTATCCTCCACATTTTTTCACTGTGCTACCGGTAAGTGTCAACACAAGACTTATTGAAAACCAGAATATTGTGGATCACATTATTACAGAGCTGCTGCCACGTTTCACGGTTCGGCAGAGACACTGCAGATCGTACGCTTCTTTGTGTATTCGTCAGACATAAACACAATCTCTGCTTTGAAATACGCTGAACGATGACTCGTCCAACTATATCACTCGTTTCCAGCCATCAGCATTCCACGTTACATGTTCAAGACACCATTGCCATAATGCTAAAGCGATATGATCCCTTATCAGCGGTTTCTCCCGTGCAACCCGCTCCCGTATGTTCATGTCATATAATTGTCAGCGGAATGTGATTGCTGACAGCTTGTGGGAGGTGGTTCTTGTGTTCCGCACAACAATTCTGAGTAATAATCCACTTTTAATGCTCAGTCAGTGGGACTTATCACTGAAGGTTATCTCCCGACCTCCGATCCTCTTCGCCGATATAGTTTTGCCGTGAGTTTTGTAGGCTGTCAAAACTTTGGACACTGTTCCATGCGGCACATTCAACACATCTACTCCTTTTATTACATTCGCACCACATAACAGAGTATTAACAATTTTCCCTCTTTGAAAATCAGAGAAATCGCACATTTTACATTATAACGGTCTACTTAGTTCACTATACACCGCCATTCCACTGCTCCCCACCTAGTATGAAGTTTGCTGTAACTCACTGGCTCTGCGGTCGTCACTTCACTGTTGTCAACTCGAGACATCTGACTTGTTTCCAACTACAGGCATTTGTATTATTTTCATAACCATTAGAATTACTACAGTTCATTTGACACATCTTGTCCCTTCTGACAGTTGCTTTCCTCTGTCTTTTTTTTCTTCCCGCACGTGGTCACAACAATCAGACAAGAACCGTTGCTATGGTAACAGCACGTTCAGCCAATTGTAGTGGCTCATTTCTCTCGCTCTACAATGGTAAACATTCTACCCTTTCCGCACGTTGCCACTTTGAATATGAACAAATGCAAATTGTTTTAGTTTAAATGTCAACATGAGTGACGGACCTGCTAGTTATTGAGAAAAATCTTTCTAGTTCTCTTAATTTTATAAAACTGAGATTCATGTTTCAACACCAGACGGAAAAGCTGGCAACACAGCATTGAGCACCACGTGAGCGCAGCGAGCTGTCAGAAGGGCACTGTTGCCACACTTGGTACAATTGTACCAAATTCAGCCCTTTTTGTCATTCATCGGCCCGTTGGTACTACGCTGGCATTTTCAGCACCTTTTGTGAAAAAATTGGTACAATTCTACCCAATTCAGCACCATTTAATAATACTTGTCATGTTTTCAAAAATTTCAGTAAGACTTTCCCTATATCTCTTTCTTTTGATGTCTTTCAGGGAAGGTTCTAGGACCCTGGACCTCTTTTACATTTTTTCTTTTTCTTTTCTTTTCTTTTCTTTTTTTTTAACAAATGTCAGTTTACTTACCTTATATTCTTCTTACATTCTATTATTCTCCTTCGGTCGTGAAATAAGCAAAAATAAGATGCAATAATTTATATTTTAATATTTTATTATAACGTACTGTTTACACACAAACTCGGAGATGATTGTTTTCTTCCTCGTTTTATATGTTTTTCATATATGGTCATAATACCGTTTTAATTTATTGGTTACTTTGAAATAAAGGCGCGTTTGATTTCCTTACAATTGTGCAGTACGTACCGGAAATAACTGTTTTCCCTCTGATTTGCAGATCTCTGTTATACTTCCTACGTGCAAGAAAAGGTTCATCTACTTTCAAGGTTGTTCGGGTTCCTCCTATTTGGATGTTTTTAAAAAGTAATTTTTAAAAAGAGTACTTTCTTGATTTGCACTCTTGGAAAACGGTGGGTGGTAGTGTTCTAGAACTTCACCTCTTTTAGTTTCGTGTTATAGAGCCATGTATTACACTGGTATAAAATAATGAATTCAGCCCTTTTTGTTTCAATTTGGTACTATTTTTCAGCCCACTCCAGGGATAGGACTGTGGCAACACTGCAGAAGGGGCAAGTAGTATCAATTACAGTATATTCCGCAATCCCCAAATATTCCATAACCTCCTCCTTTTTGCTATCGTAAAATAAATTCAACACAAATTATCTTCCTTGATTCTTGAAGTTTGAATATCTAATAGTACATTATCGAGACTGCTTTTCTGTTTACTGATGGTGCTTCTACAGACAAGTAATTGCATTCTAGATAATGACTTGTAAATAATTTAATTAAAATAATTAATCTAAAGCCTCACACGGTTGTGCTCGTTATATTAAAGGAAAGAATTATTGATGAAAGTGAATGATAGTAAAGAAATTGATTTAATGAGAATGTAGAAGAAAACGGAAGAAGGCCGACAAAACCAAAAGAAGAAAGGAAGGGCATGCTGTCCACCACAAAACTTAACATAGCGTGGAACCAGAAGTGACTACTCTATCGCAGAGCCAATGTGTACCTGTATTATTTGTAATTTACAAATATTAATAGGCCTTTAAATTCTCTTGTGCTGTGAGGATGGATGGATAAGATTTTGGATGGATTCCTTCTTGTCGAAATACACTACAGCATCACTGAAAGAACATGTTTCTGTGTTGTATATCTGAAATTACCTCTTAGTTTATTTTAAGATACTAGAGGGCACTAATTTTCAAATGTTTGATATTGTTCATAGTTTTAATAATATTCAACAATTAAAAGTAAATGGTTGAGTACGTAATAAAAGAAAACATTAAGTTTCTGGCAAATTCTCTGAACTGAAGGCAAATTTTATTAAGTTGACAAACTTTCCTCAGTTGTATGAAATGAATCACAGGCATATGAGAAATTTTTAAATGTTTACTTTGAAGAAATTCTTCTCACTTAAGTGGTTCCATTTTGCTGGTATTATGGGAGCCAGGTTTAAAACATCTACCTTATGAGTACGCTTACAGACCACAACACCTAAAACCCTTCCGAACAGAAATTCATATGCTCACTTACGTCCCGGAAACAGGACTTCCTTCTCTGGGTCATTTCAAGGCACTTGGCGAGATAATCATAACACATATGTAAATATTATCCTGTGAACATCACATTAAAATCCAAGGGAAACTTCATGCATATTTCATCTAATTTTTAAGTTTCAATTGCAAGCCAGAATGTCTCGGAACCTGTGGGAGACGTTCCTGGACATGTATGAGACGACCCGGTTTAGCCGTACAGATCCGGATTTATATCATGTTCTCCCAGGAATTGTTCAAGGTCTTCAAATGTCCCGGTTCCCCTTTGAAGCATAAGTTAATATCATTCGCGCGTTATATATATATATATATATATATATATATATATATATATATCGATATCTATCTCTCTCTCTCTCTCTCTCTCTCTCTATATATATATATATATATATATATATATATATATATATATATATATATACAGGGTGGGCCATTTTAATCAATCCACGGAAATATCTGAAAAATGATAAAACATAGAAGAAATGTTTGAAGTACACGTTATATATTGCTAAGGGGGAAAACCAATTCCGCCAAAAGTATCCCTCCCCGCCCCCCGTAAATGGGGGTAACGAGGGGTAACTTTGAAATGTCAAATGGGAACATGGATCGAGTAATACCTCGTTCGAAAGGTCTTGGAAAACTAAGTAACGCTGTACCAAAAGATGTTTCATATGGAGCACCAGTTTCAAAATGGCCGCCATGATATAGTTCGGAAACTCCAGTACCCGTAGTATGAAAACTATGGAAGGTAAATGAATGGAACAAAATTGAAATACGTAAATATCATAGGGCATATTGAATGGTGTGGTCCCTGTGATCCCAGTGGCCTCCCTGAAGGGGTCTTGGGGCCTAACTTCAAAATTTTAGTGTCCGACCGGACAACGGTTCGGGCGTACGCTTGACCTACCCAATGCTGTTTGGAAGGCAGACTTCATGGATAGAGAATTGGTGCACTGAGTTAATACGGATGGCCTTCATCATTTACATTTACATTTTGATTAACTATTAGCACTCATGTCATATTGTGAGCTTCAGGGATGAAACGGTGCGTACGTATATCCCCGAAATGCTTTCCGAATAACCAGCACGCATCGCATAAAAGTTTCTGGTACGACGGAGATTAGCAAATTCACACTTTTGTAAGTTCCAGCAACTGCATTATTCGACAACTTCTTTCGTATAACGTTCCTTCTGTTTTCGCATCAAATCATACTCAACCATACAGATATGCATTACCATTCAAATAAAATTTCACCTTTTTTTAGTCACTACAGCGTCATCCTTACAAACAAATGTTTCAACCACACCATACCTATTTGTAAGGTAGCCTTAATTTGCGAATTAAAGTAGAGTTCTCATTTGAACTTTCACTGTTACTTTCCACCCCACTCACATATAGAGCGCAGAGAGAATATTTTGCAGGACTTGGATTTCTCTATATATATTATGGCAATTTTACTCTAATATTTTTATCTCTGCTGTATTATTCTCGAGCCTTGGAACGCCTTCGTGGTTTTCCTATTTAATATTTGTTATTTTCATTTATGTCTAACCGTATTCATGCTATGGGCACTAGACGTTTTCTTAAACACAGTCACCATGTCTTGGCGATCATTTTGAAAACGGTGTCTCATGTCGAAAATATTCTTACAGAAGCTGTTTGATATTAATTTGTCTATGTAACGTGATGTTACTCGCTTTACGTTGTTATTTGAAATTTTCAAGTTGGCCCCGGAAACCTTTCAGTTGGCCCTTGGAGTCACCCCGACAACACCTCTCGATGTGCCTTACGTCAGTTAGCTACTCCAGTTTTTCTTCTGTTGATTTATCTCCAATCGCTTTCATACTACGGGTACTAAACCTTTTCTCTGACATGGATACTATGTTTCGGCGGCCTTTTGCGATCACTGCCATTTCACCTCAATCGTTTTCTCCTGCAAGATGTTTGATTTTGCATGATTTATCGAACGAGGTACCACTCGACTCATGTTACTATTTGAAATTTTGAAGTTAGCCCACAAGACCCCTTCAGGGAGGCCACTGGGATCACAGGGACCACGCCATTCGATATTTCCTATCATATTTACGTATTTCAATTTTGTTCCATTCATTTACCTTCCATGGTTTTCATACTACGGGTACTGGAGTTTCCAAACCATATCATGGCGGCCATTTTGAAACTAGTGCACAATATGAAACATCTTTTGGTACAGCGTTACTTAGTTTTCCAAGACCTTTCGAACGAGGTATTACTCGATCCATGTTCCCATTTGACATTTCAAAGTTACCCCCGTTACCCCCATTTACGGGGGGCGGAGAGGGATACTTTTGGCGGAATTGGTTTTCCCTCTTAGTAATATATAACTTGCACATCAAAAATTTCTTCTATTTCCGTGGATTGATTAAAATGGCCCACCCTGTATATATATATATATATATATATATATATATATATATATATATATATATATAAGACCTGTACGGGCCGAATTTTCGGCCCAAACCAAATCCAACCCGAATGTACAGTACCTAGGCCTAGTAGTCCAGTAAAGATAGGATTGAGAAAGGAACAAATTAGTGACAAGCTAAAGATTGGTATGGAAGTAGGGGGATATGTTAGGAATAACATACTAAAGGTCCCCTAAAATCCCACTCTAGCTTTTCCCGCAATTTTGAAAAATGTCCGCCATCTTTAGACGACGACAAGGAATTTATGGAAATCGTCACTCTTTATGTTTATTACCCTAGCCACCGTTCTAATTATCACAAAGCCATGAATCATATGTGATTGGAAAGCTTGAAATACACAAAATCTAAGTGTATAACATATATGCCCATCGTGCTAAATTTCTAGAAGAAGAGGAAGAAGAAAACAGCTTTTTTATTTAAAAAAGATATATTTTCAGAAATCATGAGAAGTTTGCAACACTCACTGTTATTGTACACCAACGAAACAACACCAACAGATGACCTTGATATTTATCTCAATCATAGCCAACAATGACACAAATCGGTACAATACAAACCGAGAAAACAAATATAACTAATGTTACTTTCTGACCTCTTTGTACAAAAGTGCATAACGTGACATACACTTTCAGGGTTCTAGTCACCTTCTTTTATCACATAGGACCAAGAGTTATATATCATTGGAAATATTAAGAAACGTAAATTCGAACGAGGTAACACATACTAATCAAGCCCAATTTGTGTAAGAAACGGAAAATCCAAAATTTCGGGACAAAGCGTGATTTTCACATAAATTCTTTAAAACTTGCAACACTGACAATTATCGTATGTTAACAAAACTCAGCCATCGTTTTTACTATCATCATTATTAAATTTACTTTTAAAATGACCAACGTATTCCCCAATGGAGTAAACTTTTATGACACATAGTTTTACATCAGTTAAATATAGCACAACAATTATTTATTGACAGCATTAGAAAGTAGCAGAAAGTAGCATTCTCCTATTC
This sequence comes from Thermobia domestica, assembly GCF_964235325.1. Taxonomy (NCBI): domain Eukaryota; kingdom Metazoa; phylum Arthropoda; class Insecta; order Zygentoma; family Lepismatidae; genus Thermobia; species Thermobia domestica. The sequence continues at coordinate 67,772,376 of NC_137456.1, forward strand.
ATAGGAAAATCGTAATTCACACACTTAAAATCACTCAATTACAATAGTCATTTAAATGTATTTTTTTAAAATGTCTTGTTTAAACTAGAATGCAATGTTCCTCCTAGTATTCTTCAAATCCACTTAATATTTACATTAGACGTTAGTATGCACTTTAAGAACATTTTTTGTAACTAGTCCATTCGGACTTATTTTATTAGAAATCATTGAGGTTATCGTTATCTCGTTCATCTCCATGGTTTTCATCATTTGGTTTTGCATTCACACATCCAATTCCTGGACAATGACATAAATTAGAGCAGACAATTCCCGGTTTCCGACAACCGTACATACTTTCACAGCCCTTTTTACAGTTACAGGATATTACACGGAGCGAGTTCCTTGGTCATTCTTGCTGGTACGCAAGTACCTCCTAATGCTGTCCATTCATATTCAGTTTTTCGCATGTCATTGAGGAATACCTTAACTCAAAAAACCTACACTGTCAAAGAATGAATGGAATATACCACTTTTAACGTACACACGCAATGGTAATGGCCTTTCGGATTTAATCATTTAAGATATAAGATATCTTCGTGTTCTGAATATCCAAAATGAAATCCACCTTCTGTACGATGTAACATGGATGATTCTCAAGTGGTTGAAGACACCAACTTGCCCGAATTGGAATGGATTTATGCAGCTGTTGACGAGCAACAACCATAAATACTAAACATATCAAGTAGTATTTCAACCTTTCATCAATCTTCAGCCAATAAGCATGGATGCTGTATACTCGGCGCTTATGTTTGCCAGCAAAGAATGTTCAGGAAAGAAGCAAAAAGAGCGTGCTTAGTCACGTTGAATCAACCTTTGTACTCTAAAGCATGTGACATTGTAGCAGCATATAGAAATTCTGGTGAATTACCGTCAGTGGTTGTTAGACTTGGGGATTTCCACACTATGTCATTTATGGAAACGGTTGCATATATAATGAAAGGTAGTGGCATTGAAAAACTTTGGTCTTGTGTGTATGCTAGTAACTCCATGCCACAGATGAAGTCAGGCCATTTTTTATTGCTCGTGCTTTGCGAGCTCATTTTTTTAAACACAGTTAGCAATTGCAATATTTGATGTATATTTACTGAATCAGACGCCACTGAGGAGTTTGTGCGTCAATTGCGATGTGTTTGTATTCCTCTGATGACTGAAGAAGATATCGATACTGATATAGTTGTTCAACATTCAAACATAGTCAATCAAGATTGCAAATGACCTGAAATTATTCATTGACGCTGCTGCAGAAACAAGCCGAATCTGTAAGTTATTCGCTCAGTACTTTCAGCTTGTAGAAATTACGCGTCTTTTAATTCGAAAGAACTGGAGACTTGAATCATCATCTTCACTGCATGTGAGAAATGTTACCATACTTATATGCAGCTGGGCATCTTTTGTATGCCAAATACGCACATCTGTACTTACAAGAAATGTTACGGTTGAAAGATGAAATGGACCTTCATGAGTTCCAGCTATTTACAGGAGACGGTTACTTCACTATTCGTAGGAAAGATATATTTTGGAGTGTTACATTGTCTGATATGACGATTGAGCAGGTTTTAGCGAGAGCAATGAAGAGCAGCGGTGGACTGATCCATGGGAGAGGCATGACTCATAAGATAATATTTAGGTGTGTGTGTCAAGTATGCCAGTAGCGTGCCACTTACGAGAATGTCTTGAAAAATTATTAAATAAAGATAGGCATGAACTTCACACTGGTCGGCATGTGGACCTGTACCAAAGCGGTCAATCGCGTGATATATTACATCTAAAGAAATTCTTGCGTTTGTTTTGCCAGCATTCTCCTTTTTCTTCATATCCGGAGCTCTAGTCCCTGTGAAGAGCATGAGATAGGTGGGAGGTGCTTTCAATACCCATCTCATCCTCTCACCACAGGAATGTACGACATATGCAAATATGTAAATGTTGTAAATAATTAATAAAAATTTAGATTAGCCAAAATAAAAATATAAAAAAATAATTTAGTGTCGGTAGAGCCAAAATACCAATAAAGTCAGAATTTACATTCCTGTAAACATGAGTTCTATATTAACGTCCCATTGCCCCGTTAGGGACAGTAATGCTGCTTGAAGCTCTGACTTAGATAAGATATTATCTTAATATTAAGAAAATGTGAATTTATCATCAAATTGCATTAGTTAAATCTGGCAGACACAACATATTCTGAAATGCCTGAAAAGTAAAAAAAAATTACAAGTTATTTTGTACTCACCCTGCGGCTAAGTATTCAAATAAAAACTCCACACACTTTCTAGAAAATGCACACATATTTATTTTTAATTTCAATAATGAACACACAACAACACCACACGCAATATATAGATAAATACACACTAAATATTCAATAGATATATTTTTTTATCAACTTGATAACTGCTTAAATGTGTTTCTTTTTTATAAAAAAAAGAATGATAAATAGAATACAGATCTCTCTCAAATTCGATTGTTCACTGTCACTAAACCGTTTTAAACAAGATATTTCAATTCACAGTCACTGTAATTACACTTCACTCCAGATGATTCTCCGGGAGAGGTCCAATTATCCTTCTTTGGGAGTCACTGTCTTTAGATGTTATCTTCTATTGAGAATAAAGTTTCAGTTTCAGAGAAACTGCTGATAAAACACATTGGCATCTTTAACACAGTTTTATACCTTCCGTTTAATAAAATAATTCAATGATGTCAAAATGAAGTTCAGCTATGAACACATAGTGTTTTCACTTTTGGGACGCAAAACTGATATTCGTTTACTTGTCGGACATTTTCAGTTGTAACTTTTATGTCAATAAAGATTAATCACTTTATCACCAAAATAAATGTAGTTCTTCATTTTAATTATCTTTATATAACAAATATCCAAATAACCTGTGTTCCATTATTTACTGCTGAAGTTATGTATGTATGAACACTATGACTTCAACTCTCAGTTTTTATAAGTCTAATATGTCTAATATTGGCGACAGTCGATCTTCAACTAACTGAATGTTTTACTCTCATTTGCTTTTGTTACACACACTAAAGCTAGTTTTTTTTTACCAAAACTCGCCTCTTTCGCGGCTTTCAAAAGTTTTTTTTTCATTGTCAGAGTATAGCGGGACTTTCTTTCACAATAAGGGTTGCTTGCGAAAGGCCTGACAGGTGTATCCCTCTAGCGGTTACTGTTTCTTTTTCGAATGTAAACAACCTCTCTCAGTAACCGATATTCTTTTCTGTTTACATTTATAATTAATGATATTACCGATTAACGACTCACAATTGACATGTAACAAAAGTTGAAAACCAATATTTAAATACCCTATTTTACATTTCTAAACTTAGGTGGAGTTGTCATTGTTATAAAAAAGAAAAAAAATACAAAATAACTTGGTGGTAGACAATTGTCTTCTGCTACCCTCCATCACACTCCAAGGCATGCCGGGAGTGCCAGAATCAACATACTGAGTTTAAAATTAAGCAAAGAATAGCAAACTGCCAAAATAGCTATTCTACAAAGAAAATACGGTAAGGATCGCGATTCTATATACTAATATAACTTTATCGGATCTGTCCAAGAATTGTTATCGGTTGGAATTTTTATTCAAAAATACATTTCATATATCAGTACCTTCTGGTAACCCTGGAACAATATGAAAATTGAATTGATGAAGGTTCGCTGACTGGGCACTCAGAACTGTTGAACCACCCCCACCGGAGAGGTAGCGGTTCCATTAAAAGTGTGAAAATCGCGGTCAGTGAAACAATTTCTCACGTATTGTATTTGAAAATTCGTATCTAGGTGTGTATAGTTCAACAAAAGATTGCTCAGCGACTTCCTGTCGCCAATTTTGTTTTGTCCATCCTTAGAATTTCTTTCATTTTCTTATAATATATTTCTATAATAGTTATAACACATTAAGAGAATCTAGTTTATAGTATTTTCTAGATACTATAGGTTGGCAATATTTGGTACTGAAGAGGTCACTAACCTCTATCTCCCTGAAGTTTCTAAAATCATATGGAACTTTCCAACAAATATACAAAAGAAAAGCAGTTTTCTGTTATGCCACTAAACTTAATGAAATTTTAAATAAAATAAAATAATATCAGAATGATTGCTTGAAATCTAATGTATAAAGAATAACTAAACTAATTAAATATATATATTAAATCTGAATATAAAATTTAGATTGCATATGAAAATTTTATGAATAATAAAAATAAAAATAAATAAAATATCCCTGTTAAGCTTGCTCATAACAAATCCCCCTTTTGAGAAGGTTGGGATATACTTGTGAAAAGATATCACAACGTTCTCACTATGCTAATTTAACATGAATAGAATTACCTAGAGTGAATACTATATATGACACTTTTGATTAAAATTAATAAAATACAACTATTCTAAGAAAATTTAAGCGTATGTGTATAACTATCTATCTATAGACTTGTATGAAAAACTATATTACTAACAATACTATATATAGAAATATGCTTTAATTTAATGTGATTATGAGTGTCAATATAATTATATAAATACTAATTAATTAATATCTACCTTTCCATGATACGTTGGAGTTACCATCTTCAGAATTTATGTTTCTGCATTCTCCTTTTCAGCTGTATCATTTTCTCGCATGTTATATTTTTTTAATAGAAAAGAATTTCTCTTAATTATCTCCTTGCCAGTCTTGAGGTCTGCAAGTGTATAGACATTGGTATCTGTCTTGTGGACTACTTTCCAGGGGTATAATATCCTCTTGCGGTGAACTTCCATTACAATTTAAATTTTTCTTTAACAACTACAGTAGTATAGCGGATACAGGACATCCGAATATTCTTATTTTTTCATTTCCCAGAACTCGATCGAGTGCTCTGATGCACGATGACAGACTTGCTTTAGTTCCAAAAAGGTAATTTCATGAAACAGTGTGATATTCATTCATATATGAAATTTAGAAAGTATTGGTCATTTTCCCTGTTTGATGTTATAATTAACTGTAACCACCTTCAGTATCTGATGATCTTGTATGCGAGCCGTCTGTGAATTTCATTTCGAATTTGATTCTGAAATTTCATGGGAAAATTGTACATTTTTGACCTAATGGGTGTGGGATCAGTTATTTCAATACAGTGTTCATACCCTTTGATTGTTCCAGGTCTCTCGTCAAAAATATCACGATGTTTAATTAACAAAGAAGCTAACATGGCCTTTTGATCATTATTAAGTTCTACATAAGCGTTTACATGTTCGTGGATTTCTTCTACAGTGGTTTTCGTATCCACCCGTAACCATTCTGAGGGTGACAATACTCTTTCTTGCAGTTCCTTGATTGTTGGAAACTTTCTACGCTTCAACTGTGGCTTGGGGTCAGTCTCATTTAGCTGCTCCCTTGAATTGCCATAAACCATTTGCTGCAATTCATCATGTCTCTCTAGTTCACTAAAATTCTCTACCGTGATTGCATTATCAGCATCACAATTAATTGTCTCCTCTATATATCTCAATACTAAATCTTGGTTATCTACTTCCACGTCTCGAAAATTTATTTCTACAGTGTGTGGCTTATGTAATACTAATAATCCTCTAGAATAATCTAACACAGCATGTGCTTCTACAAAGAACTGAGATCCAAGGATTAAATCACGATTAAGGTTTTTCACTATGATCCCTACTGTGTGAAATAGTTTCCCATTAATGTACAATGCTAACAGAGTTTGCCCCAATATGACAGCTACCTTTCTACCAAACGCAGAAGTAACTTTCATATTATTACTTTTCAAAAAAGGTGGTGCGGGATTACTGTCCTTAACTGTATTCCAAAGATTTTCACGCAATGCTGAGATAGATGATCCACTGTCCAGCAATGCATTGATTGACTGCGCATAAATTATCACATTAATTTCAGGTAAATGTATAATATTGTTTCGAGTCACAGGCTCGTCTCGAATATCAAGCAAATCATCAAATATCCCGTTTGCTTGTTCAAATACTGGTTTACTAATTAACACACTTTTACCATCTTTTAATACTAACTTAACTAAGTTATTTTCTATGTCACTACTTTGATCAAAATATTTCTTTCCTATTATCTTTGTACATGTGACACAATTTTCTTTTTCTTCTAATGACCTATATTCTAAAATCTTCAATGAAGTTTCTTTTTCATTGTGTATCACACTACCATTATTACTCTTTTGACTGTCATCGAGCACGCACTGGGGTTGAACCACTAGTTGGATACTGGGTTCGTTATTTCGGATGTCAAGTATCAACTCTTCCTCAGTGCATGCTGGAAATTCTCATTGTTCATTGCGATTGTTTTCCCTTGCACTGGTTGTATTTCCTTGTGCTGTGTAAGTATTGGAAGTTTGTCTGCTGTCATATGTTTCTAATACTTGAATTTGTTCTGTGTCATCATATGTGTTCCTGTTATTATTATTATTACTACTACGGCTTTAAAAATTTCTTGAATTTACACCCCGTGTACCTCTCTGTGGTCTCGTGTTTTGATGAGATGCGTTTTGAGAATTGTGTCTGTTATTTCTGGATGATTGATTTTCAGTATTTCGGCCACGCCCTCTTGAGGTCTCTTCATTTGCATTGGAATTTCTTTCAGTCCTTTCTACGCGACCTCTTGCATTTCTAGTGTAAGGACCACGGTTTTGTCTGTGAACACGATTATTCCGTTGTGGCTGAGTGGTCTCGTGTTGTTCACGTGTGACCTCTAGCATATTAATGCTCCTCCTCTAAGGGACATTAATCCTATCGTGGTATGAATACTGAACTTCAGTCACAAGCGTGAGTAATTCTGAAATAGTTTCTGGTTTTGCGGCTATTATAATTCTGAAAAGAGAAGGTGAAAGTTGGCGCGGAAGAACGTTTAACAGGATTTTCTCTTCAAGGGGAGGGTCTAAGACCGCATTTAAGTGTAGCAAGTGGAGCAAGTACTCGGATGCGCTTTTGTGTACTTTTGGATTGAATTGACTTGTCAATATGTTTACTCTTAAAGCAGCTAATCTTTCTTGGTTCAAATATGTGGCTTTAAATGCTGTTATAAAGTCTGAATATGTAACAATCTTGCTTCTCATGACTTTAAAGCATTGTAAGGCGCTACCTTTTAATGTGCGGGAGATAAAGGACAGACGTGCTTCAGTGTTGACACCAGTTAGTTCAAAATAATTATCTAGGTCAACAAGGAAGCTATAAGTCTGTGCTTCATCTTCTAATCCTTGAAAACATGGTAACTTTAAATCTCTATGTAAAAAGGAATTCATAGCCGTTGCCAAGGCAACCTGACTATCCATCTGAGTTAATGACTGTGCAGGTGGTGAGCTTATTGGTTGGAACGTATTATCACCTACTGCCCTTGAACATGATGGCAATTCCTGCTCTAATTGAAAGGTTACACTGTCTGACCTATTGCCATTGCCTGTATTTTCATTATTGACATGCATTCCCCTACATTCTACGCCTTGTGTCCTATCTTGTAACCTACTTATTGAATTACATAATTCTTGCACTTTCTTGTTGGTAACATTATCTAATGCAATAAGTTTTCCTTCTAAATTTTGCACTTTTTCTATTACATCTTGTTTGAACACAGTATTGGCCTCACTAATTTTTTCTCTATATCTTCTTGCAAAATGACCTGTCCTGCGATTACATTTTCTAACTTATCTTCAAATTCTGATCTTGTGTGAACTATTTCATTTTGAATAGTGTTATTTTTCTCTTCTAATGTGACTAATTTTGAACCTATTTCTGTTCTAACACTTACAATTGAATTTTCAGTGGCCTCAATCCTATCGTTTACCTTTCCTAATGCACCATCTACTTGATTCACTGTTTTCTCAAGATCATTATGTAACTGTTGCTTTGTATTTTCGAGAGCTTTAGATAGTCTTTCTTCTAAATCCTTGTGAGCATTTTCAAAATCCCTACGGGCATTTCTAATTTCTGTATTTGTATTCTCTAATTTTTCTTCAACCTGCAAAAGTTTACTTTCTATTTCTTTTTGGCAAGCGTTCGTTTGATCTAACTTAGGATTTGTACAATCTATTTTCCTTTCAGTATTATCAATTTTCTGTTCTATTTCCTTCTGTGAAGCAACAATAGTTAATTTTATAAATTCCATTAGATTTCTCATTTCCTCATTATTAACTCCTAATGGTTTTACTACTGGATTACTTGGCCTAGCTTTCCCTTTATCTCCTGTCTCTTCTTGACTACGTTCTACTTTATCACCTTGTGATTGCCTAACTTCTAATGTTTCTCTCCTATCACCTGTTGATACTTCACCTATTTCTTGGACATTTATTATGTCTTCCTCTGAAGGACTCAACCTTTGTGCATAATCTAAGAATACCATATTTTCATCCATCTTTCTCTTTTGTGACCGAGTCAATACCATTAACTTTCTCTAAAAATTCTCAAAATTATCTCTAAAATTCGATTTTTGAAATCCTAAAAAAATTATCTCCCCCTTTATTGTTTACATCTAAAACATAACTTTTGTATCAATGAGCTTCATACTTAATTATGTAACAATTCTTGGACCAGATATGGGAAAATATTTTCGCGAACAGTTAATTTTGACTTGTGATGATAAATTCTCATTTGCAATGACAGATGCAGCATTTAGTCTAGCAACACGCTGGAGTGATTGTATGTAACACAATGACCAGCGTAATCAAGCTTACACGCATGGGCGCCAAATTCTTGTGAAGAGCATGAGATAGGTGGGAGGTGCTTTCAATACCCATCTCATCCTCTCACCACAGGAATGTACGACATATGCAAATGATATGTAAATGTTGTAAATAATTAATAAAAATTTAGATTAGCCAAAATAAAAAATATAAAAAAAATAATTTAGTGTCGGTAGAGCCAAAATACCAATAAAGTCAGAATTTACATTCCTGTAAACATGAGTTCTATATTAACGTCCCATTGCCCCGTTAGGGACAGTAATGCTGCTTGAAGCTCTGACTTAGGTCAGATAATATCTTAATATTAAGAAAACGTGAATTTATCATCAAATTGCATTAGTTAAATCTGGCAGACACAACATATCCTGAAATGCCTGAAAAGTAAAAAAAAATTACAAGTTATTTTGTACTCACCCTGCGGCTAAGTATTCAAATAAAAACTCCACACACTTTCTAGAAAATGCACACATATTTATTTTTAATTTCACTAATGAACACACAACAACACCACACGCAATATATAGATATACACACACTAGATATTCAATAGATATATTTTTTTTATCAACATGATAACTGCTTAAATGTGTTTCTTTTTTATAAAAAAAAGAATAATAAATAGAATAGAGATCTCTCTCAAATTCGATTGTTCACTGTCACTAAACCGTTTTAAACAAGATATTTCAATTCACAGTCACTGTAATTACACTTCACTCCAGATGATTCTCCGGGAGAGGTCCAATTATCCTTCTTTGGGAGTCACTGTCTTTAGATGTTATCTTCTATTGAGAATAAAGTTTCAGTTTCAGAGAAACTGCTGATAAAACACATTGGCATCTTTAACACAGTCTTATACCTTCCGTTTAATAAAATAATTTAATGATGTCAAAATGAAGTTCAGCTATGAACACATAGTGTTTTCACTTTTGGTACGCAAAACTGATATTCGTTTACTTGTCAGACATTTTCAGTTGTAACTTTTATGTCAATAAAGATTATTCACTTTACCACCAAAATAAATGTAGTTCTTCATTATAATTATCTTTATATAACAGATATCCAAATAACCTGTGTTCCATTATTTACTGCTGAAGTTATGTATGTATGAACACTATGACTTCAACTCTCAGTTTTTATTAAAAAAAAATGTCTGATATTGGCGACAGTCGATCTTCAACTAACTGAATGTTTTACTCTCATTTGCTTTTGTTACACACACTAAAGCTAGTTTTTACCAAAACTCGCCTCCTTCGCGGCTTTCAAAAGTTTTTTTTTTTCATTGTCAGAGTATAGCGGGACTTTCTTTCACAATAAGGGTTGCTTGCGAGAAGCCTGACAGGTGTATCCCTCTAGCGGTTACTGTTTCTTTTTCGAATGTAAACAACCTCTCTCAGTGACCGATATTCTTTTCTGTTTACATTTATAATTAATGACTTACAATTGACATGTAACAAAAGTTGAAAACCAATATTTAAATATCCTATTTTACATTTCTAAACTTAGGTGGAGTTGTCATTGTTATAAAAAAAAAAGAAAAAAATACAAAATAACTTGGTGGTAGACAATTGTTTTCTGCTACCCTCCATCACACTCCAAGGCATGCCGGGAGTGCCAGAATCAACATACTGAGTTTAAAATTAAGCAAAGAATAGCAAACTGCCAAAATAGCTATTCTATAAAGAAAATACGGTAAGGATCGCGATTCTATATACTAATATAACTTTATCGGATCTGTCCAAGAATTGTTATCGGTTGGAATTTTTATTCAAAAATATATTTCATATATCAGTATGTTGTCTTATATTATGTAGTAATATTTTCTAAGAACTGGAAACACTGTTTCTATGAAATTTAGATTTCATTTGTTATTCAAGATGGAAAAGTGTTGAAGAGAGAAGGTGCATAAGGCACGTGGCACGAACATTTCTTCCAGAATTTTTAAGTTAAGTTTGTTATTTAAGTGCAATGAACACAATGCAATTATTATATGTATTTTGTGGTTTATTTTAAGTTTTAGTTAAAAACCAGCGATTAGTAAGGTACAATAAAAACTAAAAAGAAGTATTAGAAGTTTCCATTGTTAGACGACAGTCCATTACCAGTTAAGTAAATCGCGAACGTTTAAGAACATAAGCATAAACAGTTTTTTCTCCTCCAGTGCCGAATGGAGGAAGTGTTGTGCCAAGAAAAAGAATAAGTGAATCATTCAAACATTCATATTGACTATGTGTGTGTAAAGACAGTGAGTGTTAAGGAACTGAAGCAAAATTGACCTAGTGGACTTATCACGTAAGCGCCCACGCATTCAGCTGTGCATTGCAATCTGAAGAAAAACAAAGGCGACATATAGCAGTCACGTAGCTAAGTATATTTTTTTGTTTCTTTTTCTTGTGTAAAGGTCTGTTGTTATAAGGACTTCAGATAGAAATATCACAAGCAATGGATCCAAATACAAATTCTCTTATAAAGGCAAGAGGCCTAGCTAAAGCTTCCCTTACAAGAATGAAAACATTTGTTGAACAATTTGGAGCAGACGGTGATGTAATGCAAATTAAAGTTAGGTGTGCACGTTTACCCAATATATTCAAAGAATATGATGAAGTACAAAAACAGCTTGAATTAAAGGACGAAAACAATGAATACACATAGGATAGAGAGTTGTTTGAAGCTTCTTACTACGATACTTTCGCAAAAATGACGTCAATTGTTGAAACAGCTGAGAAGGCTAGTAGTAGCAATAGAATTTCGTCAGCTGATTCAACCGCGAATACAGGGTGTCTAAAATTACCAGTCATAAAGCTACCAACATTTAAAGGTCAAGTTATAGATTTCAGACATTTTCATGATACTTTCAGTAGTTGGGTTGTAAACAATCAGAGTTTAGATGATATTCAGAAATTTCATTATTTGTTGTCCTCATTATCAGGTGAAGCAAGCAAATTAGTTGAGAATATACCAGTAACAGGTGAAATTTTCAAACTTGCTTGGGAAATGATATGCAAGAGGTATAATAATCCAAAGCTAATAGCAACTGCTCATGTAAAGGCATTGTTTTCATTACCGACTGTCAATAAAGATTCAGTGGTGGACTTAAGGACATTATTAAATCAAACTATAAGTAATGTAAATGCACTTAAGGCGTTACAGTTAGATACTCCTTTGGAGGATATATTGTTATCGCACCTAGTTTTGGAAAAGCTAGATGAACAAACACGTAAAGACTTTAAAAATCAAACAAATAGGGAACAGTTTGCTAGTTTAGAAGAACTTCATGTCTTTTTAGAAAATAAATGCCAGGCCTTAGAATTGGTAAAATCAACGCAATCAAAGTCTCATCTCAGTAAATCTAATGTTGTTAAGGATGTAAAAAATGCTAGACAATCTTATGTGAGTACTAATGTTTTGTGTTCGTTTTGTCAACAAAGTCATGCGTTACACAAGTGTAATGAGTTTCAGAAATTAAGTGTATCCAAAAAATTAAGTTTTGCGAAACAGAACAAACTTTGTTTTAATTGTTTGAAAGTTGTCAACCATGTAGCGAAAGATTGTTCGCTAAGTGCATGCAAAATATGTAATCTCAAGCATAACACGTTATTGCATAGTGATTTTAAGAAGTCACAGCCTAATCATGCTGCAAGTGTTGAAAATGATTCTGTTACGGAACCTGTAGGGGAAAAGTCAATGTCTCAAGGACAGGAAGTTGTTAATACTAGTACTTATTGCTCTGTGAAGCCTAAAAGTAATGTGCGTGTTTTACTTTCAACTGCAGTTGTTCAAGTTAAAGATTGCAATGGTAAATTACATATGGTTAGGGCTTTGCTTGATAGTTGTTCCCAGTCTCATTTTGCAACAGAATCTCTCATTCAAAGGTTAAAATTAAAGAAATTCCCTATCAATGTTCCTGTACAAGGTATTAATAATGTAAGTTGCAACGTTAAATACGGAAGTAAGTTACAAGTATTCTCTGCCGTAAGTGATTTTAGTGTAGATGTTGAGTGTTTTGTATTGCCCAAAATAGCGGGAAATTTACCTGATGCTGATATTGACATTAAAGAATGGAACTTTCCACCGAATTTACAGTTAGCGGATCCTAATTTCAACAAGTCTGGTAAGATTGATTTGTTGCTAGGTGCTGGAATTTTCTTTAGTCTACTCAAAGCAGGACAACAGGTGCGTCCAGGAGCATATCCAGTTCTCCAAAATACAGAGCTAGGATGGATAGTTTCAGGACAATATCAGATACCAAAGCACAACAACTTCACGCCAGAACATCGAACATTTTTTTTTGCACAACAACGATTATTTAAGCCATCAGCTGCAGAAGTCTTGGAAAATAGAAGATATTCAAGAAACTCCTCTATCCAAAGAAGAAAGGGAGTGCGAAGAACATTTTATCGCAAACACTAGAAGACATTCAACAGGACGCTTTATAGTGAGACTGCCATTCAAACAAGAAGTGACCCAGTTAGGTGATTCTTATAAGACAGCTGTTCAGCGTTTACAACAACTAGAAAAAAGGTTAAATAGATGCCCCAAGTTACGCACAGATTATGTGGCATTCCTTGAAGAGTATGAAGCTTTGGAACATATGAAGGAAGTGGAAGGCAACTCTAATATTACTCAAGGATATTACTTGCCTCATCATCCAGTTATTAAGGAAGCTAGTACTACTACGAAGACTAGAGTAGTATTTGATGCATCCGCATGCTCAACTAGTGGCATTTCACTGAACGATGTTCTCAAAGTTGGTCCAACTGTGCAAGACGATTTGCAGTCAATTATATTAAGATTTCGCACCTACCCTATAGCTTTTACTGCAGATATAGAGAAGATGTATCGACAGATTTTGATTGATGAGCGTGACTGTAAATTCCAGAAGATCTTGTGGAGAAGATCAGAAGAAGAACCCATTAAGGTATATGAATTAAAGACTGTCACATACGGAACAACCTCAGCGCCTTTCCTTGCTACTCGCTGTTTCCAGCAATTAAGTGCAGAAGAAGCTTGTGAATATCCGAAGGCAGCACAAATTTTCAAGAATGACTTCTATATTGACGATTGTATTTCAGGGGTTGAAAGTTTGGAGGAAGCTTTAAAGATAAAGGACGAATTAATACAAATGCTACAAAAGGGTGGTTTTTGCTAAGAAAGTGGTGTTCCAACAGTACTGAATTATTGGAATCCATCTCTGAAGAATTGAGAGAAACACAACTTCCATTACGCTTAGACAATAAGGGTCAAGTCAAAACATTAGGATTACTTTGGCATCCAGCAACTGATCAACTTCAAGTGATGAATGGATTCACTCTAAATCAAAGGTCGAATAATAATTTAACAAAACGCTAGATGCTGGGTATTATTGCTTCAATCTTTGATCCGTTGGGAATTGTTAGTCCAATAACAATCGTATGTAAGATAATTCTTCAAGATCTGTGGCAAGCAGGATTGGAGTGGGATGAAACACTTCCTAAAGAACTACAGCGAAGATGCAAGACAGTACTTGAATTCATTCCTTCATTATCAGATATCAGTGTAGACAGAATGGTTCTTCAGTCGGGTACCTTGATAGACATTCAAGTTCACGCTTTCTCAGACGCTTCACAAAAGGCTTATGGGACATGTGTGTATTTAAGATCTGTCAACAAGGATGGTGAAGTTACTTCGAAGCTATTATGTGCTAAGTCCAAAGTGGCGCCCATAAAGAAGATTTCCCTGCCTCGCTTAGAGTTATGTGCAGCAGCGTTGTCATCAAAACTTGTCAAGAAGGTAACTAAGGCATTAAAACAACGAATATCCCAGGTATACATGTGGACAGATTCTATGGTGGTCTTAGCATGGATAAGAGCAAGTCCAAATAGATGGAAAACATTTGTTGGCAATCGAGTTGCTGAGGTACAAGAAGTGGGAGGAGAATGGAGACACGTCGCTTCAAGTGAAAATCCTGCAGATATTATATCAAGGGGAACAAGTCCTGACAAGATAATACATAATAATTTGTGGTGGAACGGTCCTCAATGGTTACAGTGTTCTTCACTTGATTGGCCTAAGATGGAGCCTGCCCCACTCAGAGAGATTCCTGAACAGAAGAAATTAAAATTAAGTTACTTAGTGACAACTCAAGACAATAGTATGATCGAAAGATTCTCTACTTTGAACAAACTTCAGAGAGTCTTGGCTTATTGCATGCGGTTCTCCAAGAATGCTAAAGTAGAAGCATCAAGAAGAAATGTAGACGCTCTTACTTTGGAAGAAATTGAAGAAGTTTTATTCAGACTAATACGAGAAGTTCAAAACTCAGTTTATGCTAAGGAAATGGCTGATCTTAAAGAAAGTGGAAGAGTTAGCAATAAGAGCAAACTCTTGTCTCTCAATCCTTTCATATGTGATCAACAATTACTAAGAGTTGGTGGAAGATTAAAGATGTCTGAACTTGAATTTGATGCTAAACATCAAATCATTCTACCACCAGATCATCACCTAACAAGACTAATTATAGAACATGAACACAGGCAATTGCTACATTCTGGATGTAAGTTAATGCTAGCATCACTAAGGCAAAGGTATTGGATACCTAATGGTAAAAATGCCATCAAGAAAGTTATTAGAAGGTGTATTACATGTCAAAGATTAAAGGCTTCTGGATCAGAACAATTAATGGGACAACTACCAAAACATAGAGTAGAACTAACAAGACCTTTCACAAATTCTGGAATTGACTTTGTCGGTCCTATTTATATCAAAACTGGTACCAGAAAATCAAAAACAAAGGTGTAGTGCTTCATTGCAGTGTTTGTGTGTTTAGCAACAAATGCTATCCATCTCGAAGTTGTGAGTGATCTTACTAGTCAGGCACTTTTAGCTGGTTTGAGAAGATTCATATCTCGTCGAGGTAAATGCAAGCATATCTATAGCGACAATGGAACTACGTTCATTGGTGCCAACAAGGAACTTCAAGAAGTCGCAAAGTTGTTGCATACAGCTGACCATCAAGAAAGGATTAAGAATTTTGCAACTACTGAAGGAATCCAATGGCATTTTATTCCACCATATTCGCTCAACGTCGGTGGTCTTTGGGAGGCTGCAGTTAAATCCTTTAAATACCACTTAAGGAGAGTCATGGAAATGTCATATCTCACGTTTGAAGAATTAACAACATTAACCACACAAATAGAAGCTTGCTTAAATTCGAGACCTCTTGTAGCATTATCCAATGATCCTAATGATCCAGTAGCATTAACTCCTGGTCATTTTCTTATTGGTCAACCATTGACAGCACTACCAGAACGTGCCTTACATCAGGAGAAGATTCGTTCAATTCAAAGATGGCAAAGGATCCAACAACAATTTCAACAGTTTTGGAGAAGATGGTATATGGAATATTTGTCACAACTACAAGGAAGAAATAAGTGGAAGAGAAGCTGTGTCAACATACAGCCAGGTCAATTGGTGGTTCTCAAAGAAGATACCTCCTCTATCGTGGAAATTGGGAGTCATCACTGAAGTGCATTCTGGACCTGACGGTTTGGTTCGAGTGGCTACAGTTAAAACTTCCAATGGTTTATATAAACGCTCAATTAGAGGACTTTGTGTTTTACCAAATAAGGATGAATCGTAATGTCATCACATGTTAAAGTAGCCTATATTTATTTCCTGGTTTAGTCTATTTTATTTGTTGTTAAGTTGTTATGTAAAGTTTGTTTTCTTTTTCTTTTTTCTAAAAAAAAGGTCACTAGCCCTTTTTTGGCGGGCGGCATGTTAAGTTTTATATTATGTAGTAATATTTTTTAAGAACTGGAAACACTGTTTCTATGAAATTTAGATTTCATTTGTTATTCAAGATGGAAAAGTGTTGAAGAGAGATGGTGCATAAGGCACGTGGCACGAACATTTCTTCCAGAATTTTTAACTTAAGTTTGTTATTTAAGTGCAATGAACACAATGCAGTTAATATATGTATTTTGTGGTTTATTTTAAGTTTTAGTTAAAAACCAGCGATTAGTAAGGTACAATAAAAACTAAAAGGAAGTATTGGAAGTTCCCATTGTTAGACGACAGTCCATTACCAGTTAAGTAAATTTCATTTCATTTCATTTCATTTCATTTCATTTATTTGCCTGTTTCATTAGCCTACAAAGCATGAGAAATTCTCATGTAAGCATTACAGTTGTCAGAAAGAAAGAAAAAAAACATACAATATTATCAAGTACCAGAAGTATACATCATGCAATCTTTCTAAAAAATACAAAAGCACATAATTAGGTAACTGTTTCTACCACACCAGGCATGTACTCACGGGTAAGTATCTGTTTCCAAGTCTTCGGTTAATGAGTCATTTAAATATTCTTTAATTGTGTAATAGCACTTTTCAGTGAGTAGATTATATAAAGTCTTACCAAGAATGGAAACATTGGTCATATTTTTCAAATACAGAGGAAGTTTATTATACAATCTGACACAATTCATGTACACGGTTTTGCTTATATTAGCATATTTTTGATGCATCACAAATATGTCACTACCTTGTCTTGTATTGTGGCTATGAACATTTTTATTAAAGATAAAAAGATGCTTGTTTTTCACAGTAAAAAGAATAGATTTATAGATGTATAAGCTGGGGAGTGTTAAAATTTTTGCTTCTATGAAAACCTTTTTACATGACGATTTTGTGGGTAACCCAAAAATTATTCTAATCGCTTTCTTTTGCAATCGGAAAGTGCTTAAATCGCGAACGTTTAAGAACATAAGCATAAACACAGTACCTTCTGGTAACCCTGGAACAATATGAAAATTGAATTGATGAAGGTTCGCTGACTGGGCACTCAGAACTGTTGAACCACCCCCACCGGAGAGGTAGCGGTTCCGTTAAAAGTGTGAAAATCGCGGTCAGTGAAACAATTTCTCACGTATTGTATTTGAAAATTCGTATCTAGGTGCGTATAGTTCAACAAAAGATTGCTCAGCGACTTTCTGTCGCCAATTTTGTTTTGTCCATCCTTAGAATTTCTTTCATTTTCTTATAATATATTTCTATAATAGTTATAACACATTAAGAGAATCTAGTTTATAGTATTTTCTAGATACTATAGGTTGGCAATATTTGGTACTGAAGAGGTCACTAACCTCTATTTCCCTGAAGTTTCTAAAATCATATGGAACTTTCCAACAAATATACAAAAGAAAAGCAGTTTTCTGTTATGCCACTAAACTTAATGAAATTTTAAATAAAATAAAATAATATCAGAATGATTGCTTGAAATCTAATGTATAAAGAATAACTAAACTAATTAAATATATATATTAAATCTGAATATAAAATTTAGATTGCATATGCAAATTTTATGAATAATAAGAATAAAAATAAATAAAATATCTCTGTTAAGCTTGCTCATAACATCCCTAAGCACTGGCATGGTATGTAATGAAATGGTCAACTGATAAATCTAAGGAAATCGGATTGGCTGCTATGGAAGGAATGTTTGGACAGACGTTTGGAAATGTGGAACTTAAACAAAAAAGATAAAGTCATCCCACTATCCGTAATGCACAATGTAGTGCGTATCCGTGATGAGCTACTGGCTGTAAACACCATACTTCAACTGAATCATATGAGTAGAAGTCCGAAAAAGAACTCCAGCAGTGTTTTGCTTAGGAGCTTGCACCCTATTCACTTTCTCTCTTCACAGAAATGTCCATGAGAAAAATGAAAAAGTCCGCTTTGTACGACATGTTTGAATATTGGACAAATTTTAAAACTCAAATTGAAAACACTGTGTACGTTATATAGTGGCTGGCTTCTACACCATGTTGTTTGGCCACAACATGGAACATACCTTGGCGTGTACAACTCGTATGTGTCCTATGTACTCACAAACTCAGGAACAAAAGCAACAATTATTTTTTATGGGTATTGCACTGAAAACTGTACAACAGCCGATGAGCGGGAGCAACGTGAGTCAAAGGTTCAATCAGCTTTGGTGTTATTCACAAATGAAACTGCATTATTAACAAAAAAAAAAAAAAAAAAAAAGATAAATTCTTAGGTAATTTAAAAAATAAGGATTGTTTCGCCCGTGAGTTGATGGTTCATTTGGCACAAGCTGGAATTCAAACCCAGCAAGCAAGAAGTGATGCTGATGCACTTATAGCTAAAACTGCTGTAGCCAAGTCTTTAAATCCTTGTAGGCACGTCGTAGTAATTGGCGAGGATGTTGACATTTTAATCATTTTGCTTGAATAAGGTGCGTGATCAGTACGACATCACATTTCGAAAACTTGGACGTGGACAAGACGTGGATAAAGAATTTAGTACTAAGAAGTTGTAAGATACACAGACAAATATACTAACTGCTTTGCTCAGTTACCATGCTTTAACTGGATGTGACACATCGTGTGGTTTGTATCGACAGACAAAGAAAAAGCCATTGCGATTACTTCAAAAACGGGAAGATTTATCCGATCACTTGAAGTTTTGAACCATGATAATGCTAGTGTACACTCTATGAAGCTGGCACATCATTCCTACTAACACACTACGATTCTCCAGCAATAGTAACCTTACTGGATGAATTCCAGTATCATTCATACATCCTTGCAGTAAGTCGCTCCCCATTCAGAACGAAATACAATTGGCAACATTGCCACCCACCAGTGATGCTGCGAAACACCATATCATCAGGTTCAATTGTACCGTGGAAATGATTTGCGAGCGACTGAATATGAATGGAAAACATTAGGAGGTATTCTCGTACCAGCAAGAATGACCAAGGAACCCGCTCCGTGTAATATTCTGTAACTGTAAAAAGGGCTGTGAAAGTATGTACGGTTGTCGGAAAGCGGGAATTGTCTGCTCTAATTTATGTCATTGTCCAGGAATTGGATGTGTGAATGCAAAAAAAAAAAAAAAAAAAAAAAAAAAAAAAAAAAGGAGATGAAAACCATGCAGATGAACGAGATAATGATAACCTCATTGATTTCTAATAAAATAAGTCCGAATGGACTAGTTACAAAAATGTTCTTAAAGTGCATACTAACGTCTAATGTAAATATTAAGTGGATTTGAAGAATACTAGGAGGAACGTTGCATTCTAGTTTAAGACATTTTTAAAAAATTACATTTAAATGACTATTGTAATTGAGTGATTTTAAGTGTGTGAATTACAATTTTCCTATGAATAGGAGAATGCTACTTTCTGCTACTTTCTAATGCTGTCAATAAATAATTGTTGTGCTATATTTAACTGATGTAAAACTATGTGTCATAAAAGTTTACTCCATTGGGGAAAAACGTTGGTCATTTTAAAAGTAAATTTAATAATGATGATAGTAAAAACGGTGGCTGAGTTTTGTTAACATACGATAATTGTCAGTGTTGCAAGTTTTAAAGAATTTATGTGAAAATCGCGTTTTATCCCGAAATTTTGGATTTTCCGTTTCTTACACAAATTGGGCTTGATTAGTATAAGTATTACCTCGTTCGAATTTACGTTTCTTAATATTTCCAATGATATATAACTCTTGGTCCTATGTGATAAAAGAAGGTGACTAGAACCGTGAAAGTGTATGTCACGTTATGCGCTTTTGTACAAAGAGGTCAGAAAGTAACATTAGTTATATTTGTTTTCTCGGCTTGTATTGCACCGATTTGTGTCATTGTTGGCTATGATTGAGATACATATCAAGGTCATCTGTTGGTGTTGTTTCGTTGGTGTGCAATAACTGTCAGTGTTGCAAACTTCTCATGATTTCTGAAAATATATCTTTTTTAAATAAAAAAGCTGTTTTCTTCTTCCTCTTCTTCTAGAAATTTAGCACGATGGGCATATATGTTATATACTTAGATTTTGTAGAAATAATAAACACTTCTGACCAGAGTATATACACTTGTTTATTAAAAACTAAATTCCAGTGTAACAGTTTCGACAACGTAACGTTGTCTTCATCAGACACTAACTCTTGTCTAATGAAGACAACGTTACGTTGTCGAAACTGTTACACTGGAATTTAGTTTTTAATAAACAAGTGTATATACTCTGGTCAGAAGTGTTTATTATTTCTTTAGTGAGTCCAGAGTCGTGATGGATAGAGTTAGATTTTGTGTATTTCAAGATTTCGAACCATATATGATTCATGGCTTTGTGATAATTAGAACGGTGGCTAGAGTAATAAACATAAAGGGTGACGATTTCCATAAATTCCTTGTCGTCGTCTAAAGATGGCGGACATTTTTCAAAATTGCGGGAAAAGCTACAGTGGGATTTTAGGAGACTTTTAGTATGATATTCCTGACACATCCCTCGACTTCCATCCAATTTTCCGTTTGTTACTGATTTGTTCCTTTCTTGTCAGAAAAATAGGCTATCTTTACTGGACTATAGTCCAGCTCGAAAACTTTGGAACATTTCTGGCCCGAGTCCGACCCGGACCGATAAGTTTTATAAGTTCTTGGCCTAAGTCTATTCTCCGTAATAGCGAAAATGGAGCAGCCGCTAAGCAACTCGAACTGTAAATGTTGCATTGTTTGTAATATCTTTCACTCCACACCTGCGTGAACATAAACTTAATGTTAGGTTTTATTCCAAATATTATTTAACGAAAGTCAGAGGCAGATCCAGAAAGTAAGAACTGGGAGGCAGTCAGAACCTAGATTATGATAGGTATATCATGTTTACTATAAACTTTCAAAAAGCTCAAGTTATTTTTGTCGCTCAGAAAACTGGACGCCTAGGCCCTCCCAGCACCGGACGAGATCCGCCACTGACGAAAGTAAGTAATCATTAAAGAAATGTAACATAGCTTGCGATGGAAAAAGTGTTTAGAACTAATAAGTGATTCTTATAGATTTCGGGGTGCTGATTTCAATGGAATATAATCGAAAAAGCTCTATCACGTAAAGATTTTTCCATAAACTCACATCTTGTTATATATATGCTTTGGCTCTTTTTCTAAACGGCGTAGAGAGCACATTAAATACATTTTTGCTAGATGGCAGGAGAACTAATGACAATGTAGTTTCCAATTTACAAGGTAAACGAAACAAATATAATATGCTTCTTGTTAATTAAAATTACTTTTGCTAAGCAAAATTCAAAAAATGAAATGAAATGAAATCTTTAAGTTTTACGTCCCACGGTTATGCCGACTATGCTAAAGTCAGTCACCACTCTTGATCAAATGTGCTATAAACTTGCAATGTTCGTAAATAGTTCCAATGGGTTGTCGGAATTTATCAGATTTGTTTGGTTAATGTTTGTGGGAGAATATTTAATGAAGAAATAGCTATTCAGCAAACTTTGTCAAAAAATGGATTTCGTTTACTTTGGTATGAAGCTAGGTGACCAATATAAATCCTGTGTAACCCACAAAGTGTGTTATCCATGTGGAGAAGAGCTTCAAAAGTGGTGGAAGAGCACAAAACAATATTTTCGTTTGGTGTGCATATGATCTGGAACGAGCCTCAAAATCATACCGACGACAGTTCTTTGTGTTCGTGCAACATACAGGGGTTCAAGAAAGAAAATAAGAAGCACATTGTTTATCCAAATCCACCTGTTCTTCCACATCCCGGTTTGCATTGCTCAGAAATAACTATTCCAGCCCGTCCAGAAACATTAGAGGATACCAACTTAAGTTCTGAGGAAGATGATGATCAGGATACAGACGAGTTTGAAGCTATTGCAGGAAACAGTGAACCTGAACTATTTAAGCAGGCAGAACTCAATGATTTACTTAAAAATTTGGGCTTTACAAAGGAATGGGCAGAGCTACTGGGTTCTCGACTGTAGGAAAAAATCTTTTACCACCAGGTACTTTTTTTTCTTGGTTTTATTCCCTACCTCAGTGAAGAAGATAGCCTAGTATATTGTTGCAACGTCACCGAACTGATGAAGAAGTTGAATATAACATATGAGGTTAAGGACTGGAGATTGTTCATAGACCCCTCGAAAAGATGCATTAAAGTGGTGTTGCTACATAATGGCAGTATATACGCCTCAATCCCAGTCGCTCACTCTGTTTTTCTAAAAGAAACTTACGAAAATCTATATGTAATCCTCACAAACTTAAGTACAATGAACATGGCTGGTAAATATGTTGTGATTTAAAAGTTATTTTCATGATTCTAGGACAACAGGCAGGTTACACAAAATATCCATGATTTCTCTGCGAATGGGAAAGCAAGAATAAAGTTCCTCATTAGACCCAGAAAGTTTAGTCAGCTCGAACATTCCTACAACCTGGAGATAAAAATATAATACCGGAAAGTTTAGTTGATCTTAGTGGAATCCTGCTCTTGCCACTTCATATTAAACTTGGCGTCATGAAGCATTTGTAAAAGCTCTTTCAAAAAAAGAGAACATTTTAGATTCTTGACTGAAAAGTTTCCAGAACTTTCAGAAGCTAAATTGAAAGATGGTGTATTTATTGATCCAAACATCAGAAAACTAATGAAAGATAAGGAGTTCGATGATACGATGACCGTTCCTGAGCAAGAGGCTTGAAAAGCACTTAAGGAAGTTCAAAAATTTCTTGGTTACTTTAAGGACCCTAACCTCAAACCAATTGTAGAAAACACGTTAGTAAAATTCAGATTTGGGATGCTCAATGAGTTTAAAACTGCACTTCCTTAATTTTCATTTAGACTACTTCCCGGTGCAGTAAATGACGAGCAGGGAGAGCAATTCCGTCAAAGTATCAAAGATATGGACCGATGGTAGCAGGGAAGATGGAACGTCAAAATGCTAGCAGATTACTGCTGGATACTTCAGAGAGACTTTCCACAACCAGCCCACAAAATAAAATGCCGAAGACGGAGTTTTCACTCAAAAGGGCAACGTGAGGACCTGTAAACATATTTGTTCGAGTTTTATTTAAAAAACTAAAAGGTAAGTTTTGCATAAAGTATGTTCATAAAGTAGGAATATATATATAAGCTGATTTTCCTTGCAGCTATGACTCTCTATTACACAGAAACCTTACGTTATACAGAAATATAAATGTTATTTTTTGGAATTAGCATACCAAAATACATAAAGATCAGCAATTAACACATTTTAGTGACTTTAATTTTGTAGCCTAGTTTAATTAATCTACCGCATCACGGTCCGACTTGAAGAGTGAACAGTGTCGGCCCAAGCCCGGCCCGTGCAGATGTCTAATATATATATATATATATATAATCCCGATTTCTTTGGCTCAGGGGTATTAGTAGTTAAGAGGGCAGGTGAAGCTTGAGAAAAACATGCTTTTTTTTAAAAAAAAAATGTATACTAATATACTAATAGGAAGACAAAATTGTTAGATCTACTTTAATGGATAGTCTTTCCCCCCTAGCGGCAAAATCTGAAATGACAGTACTGCATCAATAATCGAAACTCAATTTATTTAGCAACATCTATTTTATGTCACTCAATTTTAGTGAGCGTTGGCTTGTTATTTAATTAATACTGGTATTTCACAAGAAGAAAGTGCACAACTATGACTATCACAGAGAAAAAACGCACGTAGTGTACGTAAAAACGTAGGTTACATGCCTATTTCCTGTAGTTTTTGGACTTAAGAGTCTTCATCCCGGCGAAATTAAAATACCGCTAATTTTATAGTAATTATGTGATATCTTCAAATAGATAAAACATAATTGAAATATGGAACAAGAGCGCCCTAGACAATATTATTTTGCGTGAAGTACCGTTATCACAAGTCACCTAGTGGCTTTCCGTTTTCAGCTGTTTAGAAACGCGAAAATAAATGCCGATTTTCAAAATGACTCGAAATCGTAAGCAGATAAGTGAGTCGTGATAACGGTTTCTCATGTCAAATATTTTTGTCTAGGGCGCTCTTGTTCCACATTTCGATTATCTTTTATCTATTTGAAGATATCACATAATTAGTGTAAAATTAACGGTATTTTAATTTTGCCGGGGCAGCAAATGTATAACTGAAACCGTATGTTTTATACATACTTTGCGTAAAAGTGTTTCGAATAAATGTAATTTCCGATACGAAAGAAAGAACTGTATATAGGCTGTAAAGGTCTTATATACAGATGGACGTATATAACATATAGCTGACGTAGGTAACATACATATATGTATGTAATATTCCGAAGAGTGTTAGATGTTAGATATCCTGCAGCGGCATCTAACTAATAAGTGCGGAAAGGACAGTACGTAAGTAGCATAAGGATAACGCATGCTTCGTACAGATTTCCGCACTAAACATAATGATTCCGTATATTTACACAATATATCACTGTCCGGATAACGGATTTTTCTCAGTGTATACTGTAAATTTTCATAGAACGTCCCGGATTTTTAGTTAAAGAAGTGTGTAGAAGGTTGCATAAGTAGCCACAGAACTTGGCTTTCTTGAAAAAACTTTGGAGTACCTTCGAGTTGCATAATCGCGTATGGAAAATGATTCATATTGGCAATAGCCTTAGATATAAATTCAAAATCAACATAAAATCTATTATTTACATAAAGAAACCAAAAACAACTATGCTATTGCTATTACGAGTACTTCCAGCTATAAGACATGACATTAATACTTCTAAGAAATAACTTACAGAGAGATATGCTATCCACAAAAAACCCCGAATTGTATGCAAGGAAAATAATGGAATTTCCATACAGGTATTGAAAGCAAGCAATAAACAGCGTTAACAATCCATGAGGAGAATTTCAAAAATGCTTACATTCACTTTATTTCAAAATATGATCTCTATCTCAACTTCCAGAAGATTTTAATCATCTCCTGAATATGTTTGACATGCTTATCACTTCCTAGTGTGCTAGGGAACAATAACTGATTCTTTTAAGTTTTCAAACACATAAAAATGTTTACAGTTTACAATACAAGCCCCACGCAGAAGCTTGATCTGTTCCATACTTCCTTTATAATTGATTTTGAAAAGACGAAAGCTTATATTGCCTATTGTGAAATGACTTCGGTCAATATTTGATGCTAAAAAAAATAGTTCATTCAACACATTAGTGATATCAGCATGAGAAAAAAAAAAATTGGTTTGAGAGGGAGGATTGAGTTGAACGTTTCATTGACTAAACACAACTATCCTAAATACTTAAACGTTCTCTTATTTGGATCCGAGTCCAAGGTTGTTAAGATAACGTCAATTTATCATGTATGTACTGTACTGTCTTCATCATGCATCAACTACACGTATGTTACTTTGCTTGTATATACAAGTGGAACACTTACAATTAGATAATTGTCCTATTATCATATCTATTAGATAATCTAACTTATTTGTTTTCATTTGCCTCCTTTGATCTGGTGGTTTGCAATTCTCTAAACGTAATTTCCGGTTATAATGTTACGGTAGTACATTCCCAAATTCTCTGGCACAAAAGAACAGCTATGGGCGTCCAGATGACTCACGTTCCACTGATTGATGCATGGTAAGAGCTTCGGCATGCAACACACTTATTTTCGCCTTTCTAGACTGCACATCGCTACCTTTTAGTTTAACTAGTACACCAATTGCTTCACTGCATGAGTTGAAACAAAACGTATATATATACCTAGGTATACAGGGCTAGCATAAATGATTCATGCATTTTGAAAAGGCTATATTTCCAAAAATATTACAGTACATATATGAAAGATATATGAAAAGAATCACAAACTCACCAAGTTTATACACCATCTATAAATGTTCAATATGTGCTCCTTTGGTGACACGACACACGTTCAAACGATACTCAAGCTCATTCCATACATTTTGTAGCATAATCCTGTCAATTGTCTGCACTGCAGATCTGATGCGTTATTTGGCTCGACTAAGGATTGCGGTAGTGTGGTGGTACGTAAATAAGGTCCTTATTGTACCCCATAGGAAGAAGTCGTAGGGCGTTAAATCAGTAGGTCTGGGAGGCCAGGTGCTTTTCCCTTTAAATAAGCAACCAGTGTCCTTGAATTGCCGATACCACCGCAAAATGCTTTGTTTACGTGACGGTTCTTTACCATACTCTCTTCTGAAAGCGTGTTGCATAGCTATAACAGATGAACATCTAGCATATTCAAGCACACAATACTTTTTTTTTTTTTGGGGGGGGTTTCCCTCCATTTTCGACAGGTACTAACCTCGTACTGCCGCACTGCCACACCTGATCGGAAAGATAATGAACTCATGATGCAACATAGTACAAACTTGGTGAGATTGTGGTTCTTTTCATATATATTTCATGTGTGTACGTGTAACATTTTTGAAAATAAAACCTTTCCAAAGCGAAAGAATCGTTTATACCAAAACCGTATATAATGTCCCCACACGGAATTCAAACTGAAATTACATATACTAAAGACGAACGACTTACTTTTACGCCATGAAAATTAGTTCTCCTCGATTATCTTGAAAACCACACATGATAATTTACTTTCCATAATGTCATCTTTTTCAGCTCGATGTGGGTTATCGGCTGACATATAGGAGCATGTCCTATATTTGAACAATAGTGTAGTTAAACGTCTTCATGTTAACACAATCTTTAATAATTATAAAACAGTGTGTCTGTCATAAGTTTTTCACATAGAAATGATCCATCTAAAACCACCAAAATTGGTTCACAGTTAGATTTTCAACGAATCAAATCTCGTACGAAGCCTTTTTTCGATTTTTGGCTGAGAACAATCGGGGGATATTAAACGTTATGGACGTTTCTTTTCTGGTTATTTGTGAAAAACACCTTGTCCGTATGCACATTATTTATCTCTGTGTTGTGCGGGTTTACATAACAGTATAGGATAAATGCGTGGGGGAGGAAGTGGTTGTGGAAACATTCTTCTTCCTGTATTTTTATCCCAGGTTAGAATTAAGATCCGGCAACAAAGTATTAATTATTAGTTATGCTGTCTCTAACTTTATGTACAGTTTGTTTCAAAATTATTTGAACGGTAACGAATAGTTTCATGAGCGTTAAAACTCTCTCGATGATTAAAATTGGATTGAAAGATTTAGCGAACACATTCTCGAACTCTGGATGGTCGTAGTAGTTCGAAATTCTCCCGCCAGGTAGCAGATTGACAAGTTGCATGGTGGCTGCCAGAAAAAATGAAATGAAATTTTTGAATTTACGTCCCACGATTATAACGACTAGGCTAAAGGAGACGGTGATGATGAGAAATGAATGAAATGGTGGAATGAAGAAACTGGGAGGAAACGGGATAACCCCAAAGAATCCCACCACAAAGTTCACTTGGCGGGAGTGGTGGCTGTCAGAGGATATTACAAAGACATATGTTATAAAATAGATGATCTGCCCATACAAGAAAATCGTGAAGCAATACGTCACAGTTTCGTTACCCCCACTCTGTCCACTCCGCCCAATATGATCGCAATGTTCTGAGCCAACGTTCGTGACGGAAACGAGAGTAGCGAATCAGACTCGGCGCTCTGAGATGCTCGGTTGTTTTTTGGCTTCATTGAGTTACTAGGATGAAGATACGTATGGACAGATCCTCTATTTTATAACATCCTTGGTTATAAAGGCATCTGTCTTTTTGGAGATGCCTATAAAAGCGACTGGGCCCTTTCCAGAGGATGAACATGTATTTTGACGTAGGGAATTGTTCGGACCGTTTTATAGTAAGATCCCTCAATGGTGTTATATTAATTTGCAGGAAATATTAGGGTCCCTAGAACGTTCAATTTGAAAGAACTCAGATGGGTGATTCTGGGTTTAGGAATCTCAGTGCTCTAATGGGATTCTATGCTCTTTTAAGATAGGATTTGAAAGGGATTATCCATGAGTTGGGATTTCTTTGATTTAGAGAATTATTTAGGATATTTAGATATTTTGATTTTAAATCCTATTCCGTTTATGGGCATTGGATTTCGTTTCTGTTCTGAGAGTAATTAAGCTCTCTATTGAGTTTGGTCTATAGTGAGATCAGCTGTAGGTGATTTGTATGAGGAATCCAGTGGTCCTGGGTTCATGTCTTCTCGAAAGACAGGTGACAAGTACGTCCTGTCTGATAGAATGTAATAGGTCTTGCTATTGAGTAACAGAATTTAAAGGCCTATTTATATCCTTTGTTTGTGATATGCCTATAAGATTACCTATTCCGTAGTGAGGAACATATTTCCCTATTTGAGGGAAATTTCCTACCCAAGAGCAAAAATATCTCTTTAATATGATTTTAGATATAAGGCTTATTTAGTAGCCCAGCCTTATTAGGATGTGTTACGATTAGGTATGAAGCCAGTTTCTGGATCAGGGGCGTCATTTAGGGAGGGCAGGAGAGGGCAATTGCCCCCCCAAGACTTTGAGGAATACATATACTTTAATAGATTGTCTACTAATATACTAGTACAAAATGTGAAAGTCTTATGTCGGTGGTGATCTTGCCCCTCAAGCGAAGTCTGCAATGACGCCCCTGTTCTGGATGAGTGCTGAAGAGACTTTTAGAAATTAATAGAATACTGGAAGGTCTGAAAATAAACACAAAGAAAATATGACCCACAGACCCAAACGTTAGATAAGTATTAGTAAAATTAATGTTCGATTTCTAATAACTTAGGGAAAGATTATGAACTATAAACTCCAAAGGGAGCTAAAGGTTTACTTTCATTATGAGATCTATCTCAAGTTAACCTCAATTACAGAAAGAATCTTCAATTAGTCTGATCTTTTTTAAAAAGTAAAACTTTAAGAGTCAAGATTTCGAGATTTTTAATTAACAGGATATATATATATATACCGTATATATATATCTTCAGGGGTAAAAGTGGGGGGACGGTAGATAGCTGCATGACGTCACGCTGACCCCATGACCCCACAGCCTATCTTTGCCCATTGTAATTTTTTATGAACTGAGGGGAAGCCTTACATATTTTTGGAGGTGGGGAGACGGCGTCCCACTGCGTTCCCCCGCACTTTTATTCCTGTATATATATATATATATATATATATATATATATATATATATATATATATGTGTGTGTGTGTGTGTGTGTGTGTGTGTGTGTGTGTGTTTTGTTTTTGAATTATTATACCTAGGCACTATATATACTTAGATATTCTCTAGGTAATGGGATATCTATACATTTATATATCTACACGGTGTATTATATTTTCCCTATTAAAATATAAAAGGTCATATAAAAAGTCTCCGCGGATTTTTGGTACATTTTTGAACAAAAAATTTCTTTATTGAAAATCAATTTTAATCAACTACATATTAACTATTATTATCTATGACATTTTGCCATTATTCAGGTAGCTGTAGAACTTTGGTGGTTTATCGTCTAAAATGTTGGCCAAGTGATTTTTAGCGGCGCTTTGGTCGGCCAATTTGTAATGCGCCGCTATTATATAGCTGAGCGACGCATTTCAAAACATTCCTGATGATGTTTTAAGGGATATCGACCGTAAGGGATTCGAAAATTAAAAAATCTAAAAGAAAGTACAATTTTTCGAATCGATTTTGATAAACAAATTGGTATAATATGTATAGTGAAAGAAACATTTTGTGAATAAATAAATAAATAAATAAATATGTATTTTAGAAATATATATCTTTAGAAATATGTTAACCTCGGATCGAACATCGAAGCTACACTACTGTGGTTTGTATTTTATATTTTGAGTAAAATTAATCTACCAAATAATACGATATGCAGTTCCATAGAAAAAAAAGAAAGAGTAGCCAATAAATTGTTACAGCCCTCTATAAAATATAATGGGACATGATTTTAATAATATAGATAGCTATATAAATATGGAAAATGAATGCATATATAAATAATATAAAGATATGTGATGTTTATATGTTAATTATAATATGTAAAATTAATGAAAAGGCTGTTAGAAGACTTCAATTAAACTATATATATTAACATGTTGTTTTATTGAAAATGCATAATCAAGTTGATATTACAAGGAGTCGTAGGCTGTCATGTACGTTTGATATGGATACAAGAGAGGATAGTATTCTTTACTGTGGAAAGCATCATCAGCACAAAGAACCTAATATATGAGAAGCTATGGAATTGTAATACCTTTCTACAGAGTAGTGAAAGTGGGTGTTTTACAATTTTTTTACCATCAAGAGAGTTTTGCAGAGACCGAAACAAATGGTAGCCAGACGGTGCAAGGTCCGGGCTATACGGTGGATGTATCAAAACTTCGCAACCAATTTCCGTCAATTTGTTCTTAAGCATGAAAGATGTGTGTGGCCGCGCATTGTCATGATGGAACACAACTCCCTTTCTGTTGGCCAATTCTCGGATAATCTTTGATGACTCGGAAGAAATTGACGGAACTTGGTTGGGAAGTTTTGATGCATCCACCGTATAGGGTCTAACCCGGACATTGTACGGTCTGACTATCATTTCTTACGGTCCCTGCAAAATTCTCTTGATGGTAAAAAATTGGCCGACTGAATTGCCGCTGAAAATCACTTGGCCAAGTTTTTCGATGATAAACCACAAAAGTTCTACAGCGATGGAATTATGAAGCAACCCGAAAAATAGCAAAACGTCGTAGATAATGATGGTCAACATGTACTTGATAAAATTGATTTTCAACAAAGAAATTTTTTGTTCAAAAATGTACCCCAAAAATCGCGGAGACCTTTTTATATGAGCCTATATATGTCTCTGGATTATGATTTGGACTTCTTGTGCTTGCGATTGAACTTCTGAATCCAATGATTGTTTGTGAACGGTTGCATAAGCAGCAAGTCAGAATTTCCTGAGCAATGCATGATCAGAATAAGAAGTTCCGAAAGTGGAGAAACAGTGCCTCAATCTTGTACTTTAGTAGAGTTAAAAAAGACAAAAATCAAGACAAAAATCTAATACATAAAATTGACAGCGGGTATGTTTACGACTTCGTAATTCTTGAACCACCCGACCGATCTCGGTACAATTTTCAACATAGATAAGGTTCGGATCTGGGATGCTTCTTATCTGGGGTACAACTTAGGGGAGGAGATATGTAAAGATACATAAAAATGAAAGTTACTACCTTTGTGACTTAATAACTCTTGAAGCATCCGACCGATCTCGATCAAATTTTCAACATAGATTAGGTTCGGTCCTGGGTGTTTCATCATTTCACTTTCATTTCAAATGGATAAAATTTAGAGGAAGAGAAGGAAGAGGAGGGGAGGAAGATATATAAAAATAAATAACACTTAATAACACTTAATAACTCTTGAACCACCCGACCGATCTCGATAAAATTTTCATTCAACATACATTATGTTGCTCCTGGGATGGTTTCTATCATTTCATTTTCAAGGTGCAACTTAGGGGAGGAAGAGATATATAAAAATGATCGAAAATGACCGATAATAGTGTCGAATCCACAGTTTCGGGATCGCTAAGATGAACAGTGACACTTCCGATGCCGTTTAAATACAAATTCAGCCCTCCAGCCAGGGATGTGCACAAGAGAGTTCGAGCGAGTTTTCATTGAAATTCGACTCGACTCGAAACATACATCTTTGAGCTCGACTCGAAAAATTTCCTCCAACTCGACTCGAAACTCGACTCGAGTTTCGAGTGAAGTCGGGCCAAAACGAGCCAAATCAACCCAAATGCTGTGTATAGTTTCAAGTAGACTACTTTCTTCAAGTATCCTATATAGATAATTATTATCAGCGATACTTACTACTACTACAAGTTATTATTATTATTATTATTATTATTATTATTATTATTATTATTATTATTATTATTATTATTATTATTATTATTATTATTATTATTACAACACCGTGTATAAACATGAAAGATAAGCGGATTGTATCTGAATACTAAAAACTAGTTGACTGCTGACCTCGGTAGTCGTGAAGTCTAGGAGGCAAGGACATTGTTTACGATGTTCTGGGTTTGAGTTCCGGAGGAGCAAGTATCCGGGCTCGAACCAAAAATCGTTAGAAGTTAGAGGGCGCCGGCTAAACATGTTGAAGGGTCTTCAACATCTCGAGTGGCTCGGACCACAGCTCATTCACTATCGAGCCGAGCCGACAGCTCACTGAACCGAACCGGCTCCAGCCGAAACAAACCGAGACAAAGGGTCATCTCAACTGAGCCGGCTCGACCTGTTCACTCAGTTGAACCGAGCTGAGTCGGTTAACATCACTACCCTGGTTGAGCTTTTGCTTCGGCTCAAAACTTTTACCGTGCAGGTCTCAGCCTTGGTGGTAAGACCTGCAGTATATATTTATATTGCTGCTGTTAACATTTGAGGCTGTCTTGTTATAAAAATCCATTGTCTTCTTGTTAATCGAGACGAAACGAGATGCGAGCAGTATCCCATCTCGTGGGCAACACTAAAAATATTCTACATTCCCTCTTACATTTCTCATAACTTTCGCTTTCCAGTCTAGTCAAGGCATAATTCAAAACGAGTTAAAACGAGCTAAACGAGAGAGCTATTTATCAAACTCGACTTGGCTCGAAACTCGACCTCAAAACAGTGACTCGGCTCGGAACTTGACTCGACAAAATTACCTTTGACTCGACTCGAATTCGCTTTGAGTTTCGAGTCGAGTCGAGTTTTAGCTCGACTCGTGCCCATTCCTACCAGCAGCTTAGGAGAGGGGGAGGAGGAGATATATATAAAAAATGATCGAAAATGGACGATATCACAGAATACTTCAATAATAGTAAAAAGTGACTAAATAGCGAAACATATTACTAATTTTTTCTTATCGAAGCGGTTAAGTGACGCTTCAAAATAAGTTTAAAATAAGTTCTGATGTATGATATCAAGAACTAAGAAGAAACAAAATAAAATGAATCTGAATATGCGATTTCCTAGTAAAATGGGGAACCTCTTTTTTTTTTTCTGGTGGTAGAACGTCGACTAAAAGCAGGGAATTCGTGTTACTATTCGGTTCAAAATCTCTTGTCATCGCGAATTCTGTCGAAGAATTTGAAGCTTAAAATATATAAAACGATAATCATGCCTGTTGTTCTGTATGGTTGTGAAACATGGTCACTTAGTCTGAGGGAAGAACATAGACTGAAAGTATTTGAGAACAGGATCCTGAGAAGAATATTCGGACCCAAGAGGAACGAGAATGGGGAATGGCGGAAACTTCATAACGAGGAACTACATAGTTTATACGGTTTACCCAACATTGTTAGGGTCGTCAAGTCTAGGAGGCTTAGGTGGGCAGGTCATGTAGCTAGAATGGAAGAAAGTAGAAACGCTTTCAAAGTCTTGACTGGTAGACCCATAGGAAAACGACCATTAGGAAGACCTAGGCGCAGATGGGAGGACAATATTAAGATGGATCTCGCAGAGATAGGAATACAAAGTAGAAACTGGATGCAATTAGCTAAGGATAGAAGTCAGTGGAGAGCTTTTGTGAACGCGGCACTGAACCTCCGGGTTCCATAGGCCATAGAGTTAGTTAGTTAGTTTTTTGGTGGTAGAACATGTGCAATAGAAAAATTTAAGATAACATAGAAGAAGAAATGCCAAAATAGTAAGCAAGGAGAGTGAAAAATACTGTAGAAACCAACATTAACCTTGTTTAACTTTTACTAATTATATTTTTTCAGTCTTTTCAGCTTTTTTTTTCAGATTATTTGATTCTGTGTTGCTGTCTGCTGTTTATTTTGTATAAAAAAATGTAATAAATAAATAAAAAGAAAATAGAATATGATGTAAAATTAAAAGGTGTCATGCTAAGAAAAACTAGTAAGTCTCGCCTCACTCTGCCTGAAGGCTAAAACACTGAAAAAAGGAGAGAAATCAAACGAAAACATCGAAGTACTAGAGAGAGAACTAGTGTCAAAGAAATAGTTGAGTCTGCCCTAATGAAAACCATATGAAACGCCTAAGGCAGGGGAAAGTGGAGACAAACAATGAAAGAACAAAAATAAAACATTAAAACAATGTTTGAGATCTAAGACTTAGGTGAACAGGTGTTGTCAGCGACACTTGTGATATTACTTGTCTCATTTCGAAAACGAGACGAGAATTGCTATGTAAAAACGAATTTAGAAAGGTACTCCTCGACTCGATGGGAACACCGTAATCTAGTGATTTGAGCGTTCGACTTATGTCCGCGTGGTTCCGGGTTCGATTCCCGACCGGAGCTTCCCAATTTTGGCGTCAATTCAGCGTCGTGAGGCAAACTGGGAAGACATGTGAAAAAAATACGTGACGGCCACTAGGTTTAGAAAGCTCCTGATGCGCCTGTTAGAGACCACGTGCTCGCCCCTAGGGTGGACGTAGCTTCAGCCGGTCGCTAGCAGATGGCGCTGGAGTAGGCTTAGGCTCACAAAATGGACTGTTACGACAAGTGGTTTGGTTTTTGACTCTTCGAATCAACTCTCGTTTCGTTTTCGAAAGGAGAAATCTCTCGCCTCGTTGGCAATGTCATGTAAGCATGCCCGTATCCAGGGGGGTCTAGGGGGCGGGCTCCCCTAAATTTTTACTCGCCCCATAAAATTTTCACGATAGGCTTGCAAATGAACTATAATATGGTGATGAACTATAATATTGTTGTATCTGGCCCCCTCTAACTTCAGCTCCCCCCCCCCTAAATTTTTGGGCTGACTACTGGCCTGCATATAAGCCATGTTTTGTGCTATTATAAACTTATATTTTCTTCTTCGCACAATAGTTCAGTATTATCTGTTACTATACTATGGTGTCATTCGTGAAAATACTCCGCCACTGATAACAATGGCCTACTTACAACAATGGAATTGGAAAGTAAATAAGTTTTTGGTGTATTAAAATGTAATGGAATTCGTTAGGTAGTGCACAGATCACAAACATCACCACAACCCAACTCGCTTAGCAAGAAGCAGGAAACTATTTTTGATTTCGTTGTATGATTGGTTTTATTATGGATCTACTTATGTGAACGTCCATGAAGTTGGCTCAACCACTTTCTCCGATTCGAAAAATTTTCGCAACAGAAATTAAGTGCTAATTAGTTTCGGATCGCCAGAATTAGTGCTGGCCTCTTTGAGAAATTAGAGCCTACCAAAATTAGTTGGGCCAACTTCACACTGGCCCAATCCCTTTCTCGAAATCGAGAAATTTTCGAGCCCCAGAATTAGTGCTTGTCCAGTTGAAAATAGCTGGGCCAACTTTACGCTAGCCCAACCACTTTATCCGAATCGAAACATTTTCGCGCCAGGAATTAGTGTTGGATTAGAGCTCATTAGTGACTGATTTCCAAAATTAGTGCTATTTTTTTTTTTTGAGAAATTAGGATCCAGCAAATGTAGCAGGGCCAAATTCACACCGTCTTAATTTGACACAAAAAATATTGAAGATGTAGACATTCTTTAAATAGGCATTATAGACTATTGCCGTTTATTATTAGGATTTATTTTTACACATGCATATAGTACAAGGTGGGCACGATGGCTCAGTGGTACAGCCCTTATCTCTGGTGGGTGGGGTCCCTGGTTCGATTCCAGGCCAAGTAAGCTTGTGGTGGACAACACCGTGTCCGTGGATTTTCTCTGGTTACTCTCGTTTCCTCCCTCTTTCTCATTCCACCAATTCTTCCATCATCATTCACTTGCTTTAATCATCGGCTCCCTTAGCTTAAAGAGCATAATCGTGGGGCGTTAAATTCAAAGATTTCATTTTTTCATCTCTTTCATATACATGATTGGACTTGCGTAGGCACACGTACCTAAAATTTATTTTAGCGTCTACAACCTGCTATCACTCTTTCTCTCATTTCTTAACACAGAGGACGAGCAATATGTACTGAAGCCAAAACACTCTCGGATCATTTTGCCTTGTAATATGCCTTCCATTAAGTGTCGTTTCTGTGTGACAATTCATCGAAAGACTTCCGTCCTCATTGCTCAGTGAAGAACATAAAGCGCTGACTTTCTAACAATTACCGTAGCATTTACATAATAATTAATACGTTTGAACAAAAACAGCTAATAGTAGTAATTGCTTTGTAAGAAATATGCGTAAAATGCAATTTGTGTCTTCTACAGTAAAACAAATAGCTATTCTTTCAACTTTCGCTGTGCAACTAGGTGAACCTTTGGTATGTGACATAGCAAGCACGTGATATGACAGGCAGCGCTACTAGTTTTCACTATAAGGGAGGATCATTTTATCTTGAGGGTTCATATTATCGACCTTTCTCCTACATAGGATAAATTCGTCGAAAAACGTCACCGATCCAATGGTTATCTCTAGAGCCGAGGAATTTACGTAGGCAACAGACTGAATGCTCTGTTATAATGCAATGAGAATACAAAAATATTATATGCACAAGAACAGCAACGTACCAATAATCTGAGTGAATACAAGATGGCGCTATAACCAGACGCGTCGGAAAATAACACAACTATGTTTTTAATTACATGAGAAAGTGTTATTGCCTTCAGTAAGTATACTTTCAAATGCAAATTAATTAGCGTTGTTGACAATGCTCAACACTCAGAATGAGTGGCAGAGATTGTAACTCAGTCACATGCAGCGTTACTCATCATAGTCAGATAACATTGCTTAACCAGCATGACACAATACGTACACGCCAAATTTAAGAATGTTACCTGAATTACAAGTTTAGTGAAACCTAAGATCGCATTCAATACATTCAATCCAATTTTTATACCTCCTGTGATCGTAATAATATTCCTTACAGTCCGCTAAAACAACTCTCTATCTTCTTCTTAGTTCAAGATTATTAATTCTCCGTGCTAGAAGGTAAAGGTCAGTTTTTGTAAATATGACACTCGTTGCCAACACTTCCTTGGTAGTTAGAGAACTACCATGACAAACCTGCTCCTAATTATTAATATTTTAAGATAAGCAATAGCTCATGCATGGAGTAAGCACTGGGTGATATTGATGGAGATTCAGTAACGGATCGTGTACCTCAGTGGCGGCGCTACAGGGGGGCGAGGAGGGGCAACCGCCACCCCAAATTTTTCTTGCCCATCCTTCGCCCTCCTATTTTTCTATGTACAACCGGTGAACTCATGATCACGAACTGCTGCTGTAGAATTTGCCACTGAAATATATATGACATTGAAATCTTTGTTATTCATTGACATGTTTACAGATATAGAAGCTATCTTTGTACATTAATGCTGGTTCTGATCCTTAATTAATTAAGGTCTTTTGAATATGTCTAACCACTGACACTGAGTATTTCATGTTTTCATGTTTTACGTTGAACATTTTACAATCTCTTTGTACTTCTGTGAATTATATTAAAAATACATTGTCTGAGTGTGACATCAACATATCGACATAAATAACTGTATTGCACAAAGTTACGACAGTACATCAGTGATAAGTGAGCATTTAGGAGATGTGCAAAATCTCTAACGGCAAGAAATACCTGAAGCTTTTATGTTCACTGTTACAACCACAGATTAAATTTTATGATAGTGGACGTATGGCGGGAATAGAAGTTGACGCTTTCTTCACTGTTCTTTAGCAGTTGTATGTCTTAATATCTCATTCTACTGTACATTCAGTTTTCATTCAACTACAGAAACGACACGCTTCCAAGGTTATAGAACTAAAACGAATCTCCGACACAAGATGGATTTGTCAGATTTCATCATGTATTATTATTATTAAGTATTCTGCCTTTTGGCAGGTCCTGAGACTAATGAGGGTTTTTTTCCTTTTCTTCTTAATTTTCAGTTTGGGCCTAGAAATGTTTCTTCCACGTTTCTTGATTTTCAGCTTCTTCTTTCAACTCCCAATATTTTCTTCTAATTTTCAAGTCATCGATCAATTGTGTTCTTCTTCTCTCTACTCCTCGCTTTCCTTCCATCTTTCCTTCTATGGCGGTATGAAGAAGACAATTTCTTCGCAAGATGTGTCCAATCCAATTGGAATTCCTACGAAGGATGCTGGTTAGAAGCGTCCTCTTCTCTCCTATTCGTTTTAAAACGTCTTCGTTTGTTACTCTTTCTGTTCATTTTATCTTTTCCACCTTCCTCCAACACCACATTTCGAAGCTCTCTAAATATTTCTTCTCTAACTTCTGTAATATCCAAGTCTCTGAACCATAAAGTCCAATACTCCATATACTGTATAGCACTTGACCAATTTCTTACTTAGTCCAAGTTTAAGGCTACTAGTTAAGAGTGAGCTTTTCTTGTTGAATGCTTCTTTGACTATGGCAATTCTCGGCCTGATCTCTCTGGTGAAATACGTGTCTTTCGTCCAAATACTTCCCAGATATTTGAAATAGTTGACCTCTTCAAGTATCCTTTGTTCTACTCTGACCCGTAAGGGCGAATTTCTACTTGATATTCTCACGACTTTCGATTTTTCGATGTTGATTTTCATTCCATATAGTTTCCCAGTGTCAACTACTTTGTCAATCATCTCCTGTAGTCCTTCGGTTCTAGCTATAATAACCGTATCATCTGCATACCTGATCTTGTTCATGATCTGCCCTCCAATCATGAAATCTCCAATTCCCATTAATGCTTCCTTCATTAACCATTCACTGTAAATGTTGAATAATTGTGGCGACATACTACATCCTTGTCTGACTCCTCTTCCAATCTCCACACTATTGGTTTCTCCTTCATTCAAGCGCATCTTCACTCGTTGTCCCATGCACAGGTTGTGAATGAACCGTCGGTCTTTCCAGTTGACCCCTATTTCTTTAAGTATTTCCAAAAGTTTCGTCCAATTGACCCTGTCTATGAAACACAAACACAACTCTTCCTTTATGTCCAGAACTCGTTCTGAGATAATTCTCATCAACCCAGTGGCATCTCTGGTGCCTTTTCCTTTCCGGAATCCGAACTGATCTTCCTCCAAAATCTCTTCTATCCTATTTTCCAACCGTCAGTCCAGTGTGCGCGCAATTATCTTTCTAGTGTGGAAAATAAGGCTAATGATTCTATGATCGCTGCACTTCTTTGCTTCCTTTTTCTTGGGTAATGCAATCATTGTAACATCAAGAAAATCCTTCTCCACTCAGGTAGCTCTTGTTAATAGGGGAAGTCAGTACTTTCAACGCATTGTCTCCTAATCCCTTGAGCAAATCTACTATGTCGTCGTCTCCATTGCCCTTTCTCCTTTGCATGTCCTTGATGGTTTGTACTACTTCACTTTTCAATATACTGGGGTTCTTTTTCATCATCATCCACTTCTTCCTCTGTTTCAAACGCAATATCTTTTTGGCGGTTCTTCTGGTCTTACAGATCTTTTATGTATTCCTCCCAAACTCTCAGAATTCTTTGGTGGTCATTGACTTCATGACCTTGTTGATCATCTATTCCAGATGTGCATATGCATTTGTTGGCTTCCATAATATATAGCTGTAAAGGAAACATTTCCTATTATTTTGGTAAGGTTGCATCAAATGGCTGGAGATAAGGACTCAGAGAAGAAATTGAAAGCTCGGTCACTAATTGAAAGACTTGATTTTATTTTCATCTTTTGCCTTCATTTTTTCTGCGCCCCGTGAAGGACATCCTGAAGATCGTATCAGATTACCTGCAAAAGTCAGACTGATCTAGCAACAACAATTACGATTGTTGAAGTTCAAGTTTTTCATTTAAGTGATCTCAGGAAAAAAAAAGTATGGAATATTTTATGAAATTTTACCAAAATCAAGAGCATTTGCGGAATATAATGGCATTTATTTTTCGGCTATATACAGGCCCAAAACCAACCACAGAGGTTTAGGAGGGTCATGAATATGTTAGGAAGGTCAAGTCATTAAAAATTCTCTTACAAACATCTAAATTATGATTTTTGCTCTAATAATAGCATTTTGTATTCAAATCTGGAGGGACCACGAAAAGTTTAGGGGAGCAGGCCCCCACTAGCTCCTCCTCTGGTTGCGGGCCTGGCTATAGAGCTACCTGCTGATCGTGCTCGAAAACTCACCAAGAAGTTTGCAACCTTTGTTACGGAGCTGAAAAGCAGAGAAAAAAGAAATTTTAGTACTGACGACGATCTGAAAACAATGATTTATTTTCCCATATTAGACAGAATTATTAGTGAACTAAAAGCCAGGTTCACTGATATTGGTTCGATTCTGAAAGGAGTAAGTGCTTTGAATCCCAGTAGTGACTACTTTTTTAAAACCTGTAATCCTTTTGCCGTTAGCAGCACACTATACTGTAAATGCGACGTAGTGACTGGAAACTGAGGTCAAATTGCTTTCAAAAGTAATTAAAAGTTGTGAAAAGGAAAACCAAATCAAAGTTTCCACCTTGTCGAAACTGCTGCTTATGCTGGAATCCTATAAGCTCGCCTTCAATGAAATTCACAAACTATGCATAATCGCAATGTGCATTTCTCCATCAACAGCAGAGTGCGAAAGGACTTTCTTTTGACTAGGAATCCTGAAGTCGTATTTCAAAAACACGATTGGTGATATTAAGCTAACTTCATTTGCTGTTCTTTCAATTGAAAAACGAATTTCTAAAGTTCTGGATTTGCAAAAGTTGTAAAAAAAAAAAAAAAAAAAAAAAAAATCGCAGCTATACAAAAAACAGAAGAATTTTGTTGTAGCTAAGATCCATTCCAGTTTCGTTAGGTATTTGTTAGTTTTCACTTTTTTATAATTGCCATTACAATGAATAGAACCTTATATAAAAACGAAAAAACTTACAGTAGTGGACATTAATGTTTCTTTATATGTAATTGCTTTCATAATACTGTTGCATGCCTTATAAAATTCATAGAATGTTATCTCTTGTTTCGAGTACATTCCTATCCAGAATGATTGTCGCATAGGAAAAATAATTATAAATACGAATATTAGACTGAGTGAAACAAAATGTTGCTAAATGGACAAGAAAGGTTTTTTCGTTATATTGTTCTTATTTACTGCCCTTTTGATACGAAATTTACCACATACATGTCTTTACAGATTATACACATACTAACATTATAAGAAATACCGAGAGAAATTGTTAGCAAATTATATTCCTATAATAACATATTTATAAACATGCGACAACCATTTTGGGCATGACTGTGCATTTTATTAGCATATAGGCTGAAGGTATACGTGCTTCTAACAATTACAATTTACTTTTCTGAATTTGTGTGGTATGCTTCTTTCAATATTTGTTGTAAGTTTATGTTCCTGTGTTGTACTTACATTAAAGTGTGTCCAGAAACATGTATGTCGATGTTCATTTGCTACCTGCAAGCATAAAGCTGTGCAGTCAGAAATAAGTTGGATTAGTAGAAGTTCAGAATTATATAATAATAATAATAATAATAATAATAATAATAATAATAATAATAATAATAATAATAATAATAATAAAAGCAAAACAAATGTGGTTACCTCGCCTCCCCAAAATATTTCTTGTCTCCCCTCTTGCTCCCCCTACTGTTACGAGCCTAGCGCCGCCACTGTTGTACTTGTATGCGTTGTTGAGGGGTGCTCTTGGTTTGGGAAACAATTTGGGACGAAGGTGTCATCGGGAAAACGTTTCTGTTGAAAATGTAGATGCCTATAGCGCTTAAGCCAGAAATTGTAAAACCAAATCCAATCTCTTTAAACGAATTAATTTTTTATTTTAATTCTAGCGCCTGGGGCAATCCAGAACGGCTACCAAGTTTTCGTATGGACTTTTTTTTTTTTTTTTTTTTTTTTTTTTTTTTTTTTTTTTTTTTTTTTAGTGCTTTCGTTTCACAATGTTCCAGTCCAGCTAGTAAGTTGGACATATATGCTGCACGTGCGATGATGAAATCACTTTCAGACTATCTGGCCCGAAATTTTTGACATTTTCTTCCCATTTGGAAAATAAAATGCACAACACATGAGACTTTCCACATTTCATAGCCACTTTGGCAGAAAATACGTTTTCGAAACCTATTATTTTACATTACCTATTAAATGAAATTAATTTATTTCCCGGAAAGATGAGGACTTTATTTCCCGGAACGGTGAGGACTTTATTTCCCGAAATAGACTTGAGTTTCGAATATACTGTACTTTCCAGTCCTAAGACAGTGGTTATTCACATAATATCTATGTCCTACTCTTACGTATCGACTATTTTACTTAGCAATATTTGGAAACTTGTCATTACTCTTTCGATGTAATGAAGATCTGGAAATGCTTTCCACTTCATTCCCACGGAATGAAGGCTTTTTCCACTGATACACGGCTTTTACCACTTCTTTTCCTCAACAAATGTTTCGTTGATCACTGTTCCTTGTATATTCAAAGACACATGCTATAGTATACCACACAACTATGAGTGACCGACTTACGACATATGCATTCATGGTACCAGCGTTTACAGTTTTAAGTGGCGTTAATATCCGACAGGTGTTATTTGCCGTAGTTACCCTACAATTTATTTCTTAATTATTTTTTTAAGAAAAATAATAAATGGATGTCTTTCTTGCTATTGTTCGTGAAAATGGTATGTGAATCATTGAAAAAATAATCTAGCACTGAGCACTTCGATCAAGAGTTGGAAAAGTAGCTGTTAACTCACTTTCCCGTGTTTTGTGTTTACTGAAGTTAACTGTTTTCAATATTAACTTCGGGGAGGGTACGAGAGCTTAGTGGTAAAGCGCTTACCTTTGGTGCTTGGGGTCTCTGGTTCGATTTCCAGCCAACCGATTTGTGGTGGACAACATCGTGTCAGTAGGATTTCTCGGGGTATTTGTTTCCTCCCACATTCTCATTCCACCAAGTCGTCCGTCATCATTCATTTGTCTTAATCATCCGTCTCCCTTAGCGTAAAGAGCATAATCTTGTAACATTAAACTGAAATTGTTTTCATTTCATTTCATTTTTCTCAACATTAACTTTAATACGTAGACCCCTCGAGCAATAACGAGAATTTGGAAATTATTTTTTTTATTACAAAGAATTTCTTTTATTATCTATGAAAAATACTTTTACATATTCCATTTCCATCCTCAAGGACAAATATTGTTTTAAAATCTTATTAGATTATGGAATACAGGATCTCTTAAAATAAAAAGTTACTTTTGGTTGTACTGTATACTTACGGACACTAACCAGGCTAATTTCCCAACCAATTGTCCTTTCATTTTCCTATGCTTATTACATCGCATTTCTTGGCCACGAGTGGAGAAAACAGTCTGTAGTTTATGGTGAAATAAATGCAAGTACAAGTATTATAATTTCGACTACATATTTTATTAATAGGTAATATTGAATGGGTTCCAACACATTTTTAACAACAATTTACCGTGTATAAAAATACCATATTTATTATTTTACAATTTGTAAACGTAACGTAACATGGAAACAATTTTAAACATACAAACAAATTCATAGCATTTAAAAAAATGCTTTTGATCACTGAATCACACAATTTCGTCTTAATCTTTCAAGATCTGTTAAATTGCTCTCACTTTGGCAACTAATATTATCACATTCAAACACTTTTAAACATGTTTGGCACTTGTGCTTACATCCTTCATATTTCTGTTTGTATTTCTTGCCACAATGTTCACACAGTTTGATTCCCATTATTTATCAAAACGTTTTCTCCTGGAAGCCACAAGTAATTTGTTTCACCTGAAATCGAGAAGAGAATAATAATAAATTAATCGAAACTATATACTACAGGCTCTATAAATATGCACAGGACGGAATACATAATAACAAATAAAGTACGAAAATATTACAGTAAAAGTGAGGGGAGTACATATAAGTATTTAAAAAACATGTTTTAGAATACATAATACAACCTGAAAGAACCGCACAATTAGTAAAAAATCATCACTAATTGATACTTAACCTCTTCACGTCCACTCCCAGAAGTTTTT
Organism: Thermobia domestica; assembly: GCF_964235325.1. Taxonomy (NCBI): domain Eukaryota; kingdom Metazoa; phylum Arthropoda; class Insecta; order Zygentoma; family Lepismatidae; genus Thermobia; species Thermobia domestica. Next base: position 67,816,856 of record NC_137456.1, read on the forward strand.
ATGTTTTTCTATATGTGATTAATTATTACCATTTAGTACTAAAAATTCACTAAAGTTAACTTCATGTCCACTCCCAGAAGCTTTTATGTTTTTCTATATGTGATTAATTATTACCATTTAGTACTAAAATTCACTTAAGTTAACTTCACTGTCACCGCCCTATAGCTCATTTTCGTCGAATCTAAAAGAAACATTGAGAAAATAGATTTATTCTGAACTTTATTAACCAACCCTCGTATAGTTCCAAATGTTCTAGAAACTCTTATCTCATCGCTCTGGTATGTCTCTTCGACTGTGTTGGTAAGCCAGGGTAAGATTTTGTGACCAAATATGGGCATACATCGCAGAGACAATAATTTCCTTTGTGAACGCTCTCAGTCCGGAAAAAACGGGAAAGTTGCAAAGACATTTTACTTCTTGTTATCACCCAACGCTGATTCGATTATTTAAAATATCCGCACTTCTTCAGCCAAAGAGGGTGAACCTGTTATTATACGTCACCACCGGAGAGCTCCAGCCCCGAGAACATATACACAATAGCGAACTGAACAAAGGAGGCAGTTGCCCTGTGTCTGATCGACGAGGAGCTCGTCGACGTTGGTCCGCGCATAGTGCGCCTTTTCTAAAAGCAGCATTCAGGCTGCCTATAATTATAGTACTACTAAATGGTTACGCGCATATAAACGTTCTGTGTTAAGTTAGAAGTGATGAAGTTTGATATATATACAAAAGTGACAGTGCCCATTTTCTCACAGTGATTTTTTACATGAGCGAACTTGTCTGATAGTGCGTCGATAACGACCCCACGGAACTCTTACCGAGGAAGTAGCAGCTGGGATTCAAACTTGGGACTTCAACTTCAGGAACAGCGTATATATTTGAATTCAGGACGTCGAGGGAGCAATTCGTAAGGCTAGAAGAAGAAACATGTGAGTTACCTACTAGTTTAAGCCACCACGTTACTTGCTATTTAAGCCACCACACCGCCGCGTTATTAATACTAAATTGTTAATAGTAGATGTATTTGAAACGTACATGCATGTAATACTTGTGTTTATACAGTAATATTACAGTTTTTCTACAAAAGGTCATTTTGTCATTTGTTATATACTTAACATTTAACTCTATTATATGTGTAGCTTAACAAAAATTTTACGTTGTCTACATTTTCATCTGCCGTGCTCCCAGTCATCGCAAGTTGAAATTGTAGGCATGGGTAGTAATCATAATCGTCGTGGCGTAACTGGGAATCACGACTAAGAAAAGGGGGAATATATGAGAAATAAAAGTCACTCCGAACCACGACGTAAATAACGATCACATCACGTCCACTCCCAGAAGCTTTTATGTTACCATTTAGTACTAAAAATTCACTAAAGTTAAAATTTTAAAAATTGAAACTCGAGAATTGCGTGTGTCGTATGTGATACATTGGCTTTGCGAGCATACACTTCAGTCTTACAATTCAGCTTACTGAAATACGTTATATTTAAGTGTCGTATACGACACACAGAACCTGAAGAGGTTGAGAGCCTGACATACTAAAAAATAGTACAAAATTGGCCATTTTTCTTCTGCTTCTTTATTCATAAGTGAAAGGAAATAATGAAATGCAACTTACCACAATCATAGATAATGTTATTCTATAACAGAAAATATTATGAACCTGAAGAATTTTCAGTGTTGCCATCTATAGAAATTACAGTGTTGCCAGAATAATATTTGCTCCAAAATCCAAGTTAATGCATCGACTAGAGGAACTTACTCAACTGCATTTGGTTACGTATCATGTTGTCTTGGAATCCTGTGAACTACTTTTTAAATAATAGTTGTATTTAATTTGTAATAGACAAAATATTTTTAACATACTTATTGAAATTAAATTACAATGTTATTTAAAAAGAAGTTCAGAAGATACCAAGACAACATGATATGTAATAAAATACAGTTAAGTTTATTCCTCTGGTCGTTGCCTTATCTTAGATTTTGGGGAAAATTTTATTCTCGTAACACTGTAATTTCTATGGATGGTAACACTAAAAATTCTTCATGTTCATATTTTCTGTAATAGAATAACATTATCTATGATTGTGGTCAGTTGCATTTCATTATCTCCTTTCACTTATGGAAAACAAGCAAAAGAAAAATGGTAAATTTTGTCATGTTCTAAAGTGACTTCGCCTTTCGCTTCTGTCTTGTTTACAGTGTTGCCAGATCATAATTTGTGTCTTCTCATACTACTAATTCGTGTCTTCTCATACTACTAATTCGTGTCTTCTCATACTAGTAATTCACCCATTAGCTCAGTAGAGGCGTGAAACACATGTTACTTACATTTAAATACAGCTCATTATAGCTGTGGAGCTACGTCTACCTTAGATCTGACCAAACTAAACACTTAAGAGTCTTCATCCTGTCGAAATTAAAATACCGCTAATTTTACAGAAATTATGTGATATCTTCAAATAGATAAAAGATAATCGAAATGTGGAACAAGAGCGCCCTAGACAATATTATTTTACATGAGAAACTGTTATCACGACTCACTTATCTGCTTTCGATTTTCGAGCCATTTTGAAAATCAGCATTTATTTTCGCGTTTCTAAACAGCTGAAAACGGAAAGCCACTAGGTGACTTGTGGTAACGGTACACCATGCAAAATAATATTGTCTAGGGCGGTCTTGTTCCACATTTCGATTATCTTTTATCTATTTGAAGATATCACATAATTACTGTAAAATTAGCGGTATTTTAATTTCGCCGGGATGAAGACTCTTAATAATAAGAGCCTGTGTTACAGCTACAGCGATTTGTCTGTGCCTTCATCAGACATATTATCTGATCAAGACAATGATACGTTGCTGAAACTGTAATACATATAATATTATAAGACATAGGTGCATAGGTGGCTGCTTTGATCAGATTTTATATTTACCTACATATAAGGTGTTACAGAAATGTGTCACAATATTTTGGGAACAGATTTCTCATACCAAAACAACAACAACAACAATGTTCATATGGACCTGTGTTCAAAAGTAAATAGTTTCGGAGTTATAGTGTGCCGTAAATGTGAAACAAGTGGACTTTAAAAGTTCAAAACTCCACTACTATGGGGCCAATCGTATTCGGGTCAAGACATCACTGAAGGATAGTATGTCAACTAACCAAATATCCATGTTTAAGAATGCTCCAGTGCTTGCACACCAATTTTTCGAGAGTAGGTGGAGAGTGATCAAGTACTTCCACACAGCCTCTTTAAAAATGATTGTGCAACTACCGGAGGTTCTGGAAGATGGATATTTGGATAGTTCACATACTAGTTCCTCAGTGATGTCTTAATCCGACTACGATCGGTCCTATAGTAGTGAAACTATGGACCTTTAAAGTTCATTTGCTTTCACGTTTTCGGCGCCCTATAATTACGAAACTATGCACTTTCGACCACAAATCCATATGAACTATTTTTTCTTATTTTGATGTGAGGAACCTATTCCCAAAATCTGTGGCAAATTTTTGTAACACCCTGTATATGTTAGTTATATATAATAATAATTAATTTTCAAACTTCCTATAATACTGTCACTTTATTCATCCCGAATAACTTATTAGTGGAGGCAGATACGTACTCAGAAATTTGTTTGGGGAGGGGTCCAAAGCTTCTGTGGAGTCAAAATACTATATAAGGATAAATAAGTTCTATTAAAATTTTTAAGGTTACTATTAAAATTACTTGTAGATTACATTTACAGAAAAGTCAGGATTTCAGAGTAGGGAGTTTGGATCCCCAGCATCCACTCTCTGTGTACGTTTCTGAGTGAAGGGGATTTTCCTCTTTTCCTAGGATTTTGAAATCTGATAATAAACTGAGACAATTATCCACGAAAACATCATAATCAATGCACTACTGAACAGTAAGATTGCAACACCAAGAAGGAAGTATCAGATTGACCCTTCATTTGCAAAATATAAAGTGGAAAAAAATAGCAGTGCAACTCCGCGACGCACATGAACTGACCACGCACGTACTCTAGAAACAGTACTCGAACACAGGCCCCAGAAAGCTACAGTTCAATATTGGCCGAGTATCGACGTGATGTGAATATTTCTTGACGATCGAACTATGTATCATCGTCGAATGCAACAGCAATTCGAATACGTTTCCGCCTTTGATCGTGCAAGAATTGCAGTATATTGCAACCCCAACTCTTCTCTCAAATGGTAATCTATTATATTATTTTTTCACTTTACAGTCACTATAATAACAAGAGTGCTATTAAGAACCCCCACGCTTCTCTTGCCCAGGTTAAGAAAAAGATAGTTTAATTATTTTTGGTGTGAAAGAAATTGAGGCAAAAGAAAAACTTGAATGGTTAATCAAGAAAATTATTAGCTTCATTAAGCTATTAAAACGTTGAACTAATTACATACTTCAATAAATAGAATTTCATCATAGGAAGCCTCTTAAGCATCCAATAGGTATTAGTCTTTGTACTGTACATTTTATATGTACGGTATAATGAATTAATGAACATAAATAAAACATACGTAACGATTCGAAGCACTGTTCAACATTTTTTCACTTTTTGTTTTTTACAGAATCGAAAGTAGCCGTTCTTTATTGATTTTTGGCCACAGAACGTGAAAATACTTAAAATTCTCTCTTGACTCAGGTTTCTGAGTAATTTTGCGTTTTATATTTTGCATATAATGCTATGGGACATTATAAGTACATGATTTGAAATTGTTGTTTTACACGATACGAAGTATCGTTCTCGACAAGTATTTGCTGCATATTCGACTTGGCAACGTTGTACGTTATCAACAGTTAGTGCGAGCGTCTCATGAGTCACGTGAGGCAATGATTGGAATTTGCAACTACCTCCAGTTAACGTTTCTAATCGTATTCGTGGCGTGCTTCAAGCAGTAGTTTGGCAGACTGTTTGTGTTACTGGGAACCAGCAGTTTGAAAGTAGTGAGTGAGGAGATTATCGCTGTTGTACATATTGTTTTCATTGTGAAGTGTCAGTGATTCAAAGGAAAATGCAGCAATCCCCCACATTTGTAAAAATTCAGCAGTGTGATACAGTGAATGCTACATATGTAAGGACGTGATTTGTGGTTCCAGGAAGCGGCCATTGACTGCTGCAGTGCGAAGAGCATATTTACTATACTTCGGGTGTCGTGTTGGAGACCAGGATAAATCATGGGCTCCCCACGTTTGTTGTACGAGTTGTCCATCTACTCTCAATGCCTGGATGCACGTGAAGAACGTTTCCATGTGCTTTGCTGTGCCCGCCATTTAGCGTGAACCAACAAACCATAGTACAGACTGCTACTTTTACATGCTACCCTGCTTGAAGAAAGGTATAAATAAGAAGAGGAAGAGGAAGAGAAGAGGAAGATATCATCCGTCATTCGTCCAGTGGCCCATGGAGAAGGATTGCCTGTTCCCGATCCCCCGGCTACCTTTTCGACAGAAGGTGATACAGAGAATGAAAGTGAATGTGAACCTGCTCCACATACCAGTGACATTGATCCTTCATTTCAGCCGAAAACCAACTGTCCTGAACCATACCGACTCACACAAGCGGAGCTTCATGAACTGATTAGAGATTTGGAACTGCCAAAAATAAATCTGCGCTCTTAGCATCTAGATTACAGCAATGGAACCTTCTGGAGGATACAGTTAGGGTATCAAGTCTACGCGATCGTCAAAGAGACCTTGCAAAATATTTATGTTGCGTCGATGAGTTAGTATTTTACAATGATGTTTCACTGAAGCAGAAACTGAAGATTCCGTACAAAGTAGAAGATTGGAGACTGTTTATAGACGCCTCCAAAACAAGCCTTAAGGCTGTACTCCTGTACAACAGTAAGGAGATATCAGCATCAATCCCTGTTGCTTATGCACCCCTAGGTAAAGAAAGTTATCCCTTGTTGGAACGCGTTCTGGATCTAATAAAATATCGTGAACACAAGCGATTAGTTTGTGGTGATTTTAAGGTGATCTCAATTTTGCTTGGTCTATAGGGTGGCTAGACAAAGTACAGTTGTTACATATGAGAGTGGGATAGTCGTGCAAAGAATGACCATTACACTCAAAAGGAATGGCCGCGACGAACAGCTTTGTTGCCAGCGAAAAATATATTTCAAATGTACCTCTCGTGAACCCAGAAAGCATTGTGCTACCACCATTGCACATCAAACTTGAACTCAAATGAAATGAAATGAAATCTTTGAGTTTTACGTCCCACGAGTATGCTAAATGAATGAAAAAAGATGATGAGAAATGAATGAAATAAAGAAAGTGGGAGGAAACGGGACAACCGCGAGAAAACCAACGCACAAGGTGTTTGTCCACCACAAAGTTCACTTGGCGGGAGAAGGTTTTGAATCCGGGACCCCATGCACCAGAGGTGAACGCTCTACCACTGAGCCACCGAAACTTAGACTCATGAAGGCATTTGTGAAGGCCATGAACAGGAATGAAAGTGCATTGGCATACTTGTGCCGAAAGTTTCCGCATCTAAGTACAGAAAATATTAAGCAGGGAGTCTTTATTGGTCCACAAATACGCAAGCTATTGCAAGACGAGATATTAAAGAATCTATTCTCAGTGCTGATGAGCTCCATGCTTGGCATTGTTTCCACAATGTTTGTATCAGATTTTTGGGCAACCACTGAGCCGAAAATTACAAAGAATTAGTAGAAAAATTGCTATCTGCCTACGAGAAACTGGGGTGTAATATGTCACTCAAAATGCACTTCCTCCATTCCCACCTTGATGTCTTTCCAGTGAATTGTGGATCTTTCGGTGACGAACAAGGAGAGTGATTTCACCAGGACATTTCTGCGATGGAACAACACTATAAAGAAAAGCGGTCAGTTAGCGAATTTCTACTGGATGATTCCAAGAGATGCTCCAGATGTTCCTCACAAGAAACAATTAAAAAGATAGCGTGCTTAAAACAGATACTTTAGGTAACTTTTACCAATACAGTTCTTGTCCTGTAGCGCTATATGCAAAACGTTAAGAGTGCTATTACACCGATAGTGTGCCAGGAGGACGTTAGTCAGTGTCCAAACATTTATAAGAGACAGCTATTTTTATTTCCCTAATTATGTCAATGTTTGTTACTTTTATTTTTACACTTTTATTATCATAGCGATATATGCAAAATTAAATTATGCAATTACCACTAAATCTGAGCTAGGAGCACATTATCATTGTTATTTTATTGTTCAGCGTTGAAAAAATTATAAAGAGTAGCTATTTTTATTTCCGTAATCATATCATGGTTTTGTGACTTTTACCTTTACAATTTCATTATTATAGCGTTATATGTAACATGGAAATTGTGTAATTACAAGTAAATCTTAGCCAGGAGCACATTTTTATTGTCAGTTTCGTGTTCAGCGCCCAAAAATCAATAAAGGATGTCCTTTTACATTCCTGTAAAAAATTCACTGTTGCACATATCTATTGAATCAATGGCCTTCTTTTTGTCAACTGGATACGCACTGTATATACTTTCATTCAAATTGTTAGTAAGGTCAAAGTTAGAATACGCATCAATAGTCTGTAATAGCTCAACACAGACACTTAAAATGTTTCAAAAATGTCTTTTTAGAATGTTATGTTTTAAGTTAGGTTTTGGTTATTATTCCAATTCATCAGACCTCTAGGGAAAATATTTTAAACTTGAACCATTAGAAGACAAGAGGAAATTGCTGAATTCGAATTCTTTAGAAAACAATATTTGACAACCGCTGTTATGTGGACTATATATATATATATATATATATATATATATATATATATATATATATATATATATATATATATATATATAAATGTTGAATTAGGAATCCGAAAATTTGGTACAAAGGCCAGAAAATTGTTTAACCGAATGGCAGAAAACATATTTTAATCACAAAGCTTTTAACTACAAGGCGTATTTCTTTTAAGTAAGTACCGTTTTGAAATAAAGTATAGTTTCCTTAACAATTTTATTGTTACATGAAAGCCTAAACTTTAATCTACTTGTCTACATAGTTTCCACCAATATTAAGGCACTTATCCTATCGTACAACAAGCTTGTGAATACCATTCTCATAGAAAGCCGGCGTCTAATTTGACAACCGCTGCAACACGGCCGTTTCGACTCGTCATCGTCGTCGTGGCGCTGACCTTCAAACTTAGGAAAACTTATCAGATAACAACGAAAACGTAAACCGCCTGTACTTTTTCGTCAACTTTCTGCACGAAGTCTTCAGTGATGACAGAAGGTCAGCGTTCGTTCGAAGATCACTTCGTTCCTCATCATGAACATTCGTGCGGCTGTCTTTAAAAGCTCTAACCTATTTCTGTACCATTCCATCGCTCATAATATTTTCACCATACACTTCACTAATCTGGCCATGAATTTCAGCCGCTTTTACGCCTTTAACACTAAGAAAACGCATCAAAGCGCGCACTTTACAGTCAGTGGAATTCTCAATCGATGGAGGCATTTTAACTACTCGCAAACAAACGTAAACATAGTCGACTGTTTCCGTAATGGTGTCTGTGGCTTGCGAACCGATGTAGGTACACAGCGCACATGCGCGGAATACCGACAGCAACGCTGCAGCGGTCGAATTTCAAAACGGTGCTTACCTTTTAAAAAAATACGCCTCGTAATTATCTATTATATAAAAGAGAACGCACAAATCCTTTGTTACCTCATCACGCTAATACGGCTGAACCAATTTCTTTTATTTTTGGGGGGTTATTAGGATTTGGACCCTAGTAATCTATATATATAAAAGAGAACGCACAAATCCTTTGTTACCTCATCACGCTAATACGGCTGAACCAATTTCTTTTATTTTTGGGGGTTTATTAGGATTTGGACCCTAGATGGTTTTTATCATATCACTTTAATTTTTAATTACCAGTGTCTTGAGATAATTGACCATTCAAGTGTCCATTCCTTTGTTAGTTCATCATAGCTAAATCTAACCGTATTTATATGCAACCCGCATGACCGTGTAACTCGGCGGGTTAACATAAATGACAGGCGATAGAATGTTAACATTTACTGCAATCTACTATGGTTTTTATCATATCACTTGAAAGCGAAAACTTCCGGGGTGACCGCAGCGAAGCGGGGCGGGTTAACATAAATGACAGGCGATATAATGTTAACATTTAATGCAATCTTCTATGGTTTTTATCATATCACTTGAAAGCGAAAAAGTAAAAATTATCTAAGTAACAAAGTTTATTGCGTTCCGGGGTGACCGCAGCGAAGCGGGGTGAACGCTGCTAGTAATTATATATATTAAAATTATATTTGATTTTATTTCCTAATGTGTTTTAGAAATTGATGCTGACAATATTGTCGGAGCTTAGGCTTACACAGGGTATTTCAAAACAACACCGACAACGTTTGTGAGGTGATTCCTGACAAAAAGTATAGACCAACCTGGATGCACAAATGCTTCCTTTCGGAGTTATAGGCTGCCGAAAACATGAAATATGAACTTTAAAGGTCCCTAGCTCCAAAACTAAGGGACCTACCGTAGTCGGGTCAAGACTTCACTTAGGAACTAGTATGTGCCCTATCTAAATATCCAAGTTTCAGAATCCTGCGGTACTTCCGCAATATTTTTTTAGGTAGTCGGTAAATCCTTCAAACTATATGCCCGTAGCCAAACTCCCTGTATAAAAATTGTTGTCTGAGTACTTTAGAATTCTGAAACATTGATTTTTGGATATGGCACACATTAGTTCCTAAGTGAAGTCTTGACCCGACTACGGTAAGTCCCATAGTTTTGGAGCTATGGACCTTTAAAGTTCATTTTTTCATGTTTTTGGCAGCCTATAACTCCGAAAGGAAGCATTTGTGCACCCAGGTTGGTTATACTTTTTCTCTTGTCTTGGTGTCAGGAATCACCTCCCAAGCGTTGTCGGTGTTGTTTTGAAACATCCTATATTTTTATTTCTGTATAGTATTATAACATTGAATTCTAAGACTAGATGCTGTACTTTTGCTGTACGTGTCTTTACACACGTACACTCATGTCCAAAATGATTGTCGCATATCTATAACTGTTTTCTTGTAAGAATATAATTTGATAATGATTTTGCAGGGTACTTTTAATACTGATACTATGTGTGTAATCGGGAAATGTATATTTGTGGTAAATTTCATAGGAAAAGAATTATAAATACGAAAATTAGAATGAGTAAAACAAAATGTTGCTAAATGGACAAGAAAGTTTTATTTTCGTTTTATTATTCTTATTTACCTGTTTTTTGACATGAAATTTGCCACATACATGTTTTTGCCGATTATACACATACTAACAGTATAAGAAATACCGGGCGAATTCGTTATCAAATTATATTCCTACAAAAACAATTTATAGACATGCTACAATAATTTTGGACATGTGTGTACATAAATAACTGATATTCCATTTTCAAGAAAATTCTATTTTGAGCCCGAAAATTAACGAAAATCTCGAATTTTGGATCTTGGATCTTCGTTAATTTTCCGAATCGAAATTGAATTTTCGGGAAAATGACATAAATTATTCATGTATGTGTGAATACGAATCAAATGAACCCATTTCGTGCCAGTTGGTCAGTGGTCTGCATTGTCCAAATGGTCCCACTTTTTATTTTCGCCCCCATAATTTGATCTAGAACTAGTGAATGGGGTCATGGTGACACCCTCCCAAAATGGTGGTCCTGTGTGCACTTTTCTCTGTTAATATAAATGATATACTGTACCTATGCGAATAATGTTGCCACAGCCCTAGCTCTGAAGTGGGCTGAAAAATAGTACCAAATTGAAACAAAAAGGGCTGAATTTCACAACACGAAACTAAAAGAGGTAAAGTTTTAGAACATTTCAACCCCCCTCTTCCAAGAGTCCAGATGAACGCGTCGATATAGATCTATAAAACGCAGAAATGTTCGAGTATCTTTATATTTGTCAATATGGCGTCACTACTAAACAACTTAGCCCGGTAAGCCAGCAATGATGTCAACGTATTTGTCGTGCTATTATATATCGTTTTGGTGTAGAATCTTTGCAACGACACATAAATTCTAGACTTACTTGAGCACACGCTGGTCTTCTTCAGGATATTCAACACTTGATTCAACACATGTGTGTGTGTGTGTGCCTTTTTTTTTTTTTTTAATGATTTCAACAATATTTCCATTACACTGCTTCTCTCTCGTCTTCTTCATGCGCGGCGCAGGTGCGACCATCTAACGTCATTTGTTTTCCGGTATAGTTCGATTTACGAATTTTCCATACAAAGTTCCTAACCTGAAGCGGTGCAACGTCACAGAATGAATGTTCAACAGCATTTTTTAACTGTTCGAGCCAGGATGGATATCTACGGGTTTCCCATTGAAATACCTTTTTTTATGCAGTATATTAATAGGTTTGGAAGTTCGCTTGCTGCAAAGCACGTTATTACAGAAAACACTTTGATACAAAACTGAGAGCGTAGTGATTTGGGAATCATGATTTCAAGCGACATTATAATTTTTAACAAGAAATTGAAAGGATTGAACACTTGTTTTGGTAGGAGCCGAACAAAATTAAATAAATACCAATTTTTTTTACGAGGTAACATCTATTATGCAATAAGAGTAACAATTTTTTTTAAAAAAATCAATATAATTAAAATGTACAAGAATTGTAAATCTTACTAAACAATATTTGCATAAATTATCTTCTTAAAATAGTTTTAAAATCATCTTAATAACCCTTATCATTCTTGATTGAGAAACTTGCTTATAGCAATAAATACTGTTCTCTATTTTTAGATTGTTCCTCAAAATAATCATTCTGAATATCGCAATACACACATATTTCTCTTTAAGAATAGTCTACCCGCCCGCTGGAAATTTGCTCTGAGATAATATTGCTATCTTCAGTGTCCTCAAATATTAGCTTAGGTGTTTTAATCACCAATTGATAATACGTTTCTACCATCTTGTCTGCAAATGCGGCATTGCGTGAAAATATTTTAAGAGAATTCTCCTTTTCATTCTCTTCCTGTCTACGCAGTCCTGTCTAGACCTAACTAAACTAGATTAAATTTTGTAGTCTTTATGCCTATTCCAATGGGCATCCTAGTTTATTAGAATCATGCAAGGAGGTTTATAAAGAGGCCTTGTCACTTTACAAGAACTTGTAGCTGTCATTTAAAAAAATCTTGAAGTCCAATCTTTCTACTTACTGTGTACATATTACAACTTCTTGAAAGCAAGAAAGGTATTTCCACCTATGCAGCACTGCACTAAAAGTGCACAAACAGTGCACAAAGTGGACAAACAGTGAACCTCTTCATTAAAAACGTGTATTTTGGCGTACTCTCCCTAACTGTCCAAAAGAATCCGTTGTTTCGGAAGCGGCGAAACTGTTTTTTCCTTTATGTCAGCGGGAGGGCGATAGCAGGTAGCAAGCAAGACGTCCCAGAAAGTTGCACACTGTTCAACTCCTTGCAAGATGGAAAAAAAATGTTTTATGACCCTTTCAAGACTATGTGTACATGGTGAAATATGGTAGAGTTTCAAGATTATTATTATTATTTATTTTTTTTTAATGACAGCTGCAAGTTCTTCTAACGTGGCAACCCCCTTTAAGAGAGTCATCCAGAAATAAAGACCATTTAGTTATACAAAATGAAAGAGACAATAGTTAATGGACAAAACAATTCTGTTACATACCTGTAGCTTCCTTCATTTCTCTACATAATCACCACTTTCATTTAAACGTTTGTTGTATCTGTTTAGGAGCTTCAGAATTCCCGTGTTATACTTTTCTGCCGCGAATACAATAAGCCAGGTGGTCACTGCATTCAAACAAAAGACCGCTCATGTATTTCCGCCTGTGCTCAGCAAGAGCCGATCACTTGAGTGGTATCATGTCTCATCACCCAAAAAACCGAGAAAAATCAAACAGACTCTCTCAACACGAAAGGTCATGGCAACCGTCTTTTGGGGGTTGTAAATTTGTTCTTTTTGTGGGACACTACGATTAATGCAAATCCTTGTTGTGAGTTAAAAAAAAAAAAAAAAAAAACTACATTCAAAACAGGAGGCGAGGAATGCTTTCTGGAGGAATTGTGCTTCTTCACAACAATGCCTGCGATCATACTGCTGCTGTAACTCAAGAATTTCTGGATCAATTTGGATGGAAAATTTTTGATCATAAACTCTATAGTCTGGACCTTGCTCCTAGCAATTTCCGCCGTTTCCGTAACTTGAAAGAATTTCTGGCCGGTAAACTTTTTGGAAGTGATGTGGAATTGAAGAATGCAGTGATCAACTGGCTTAATGAACTCATAGCAGAAGAGTATACGTGGGAATTATTTAGCTCGTGAACAAATACGACAAATGTTTTAATGTAGAAAGTTATTATATAGAGTAGTGAAGGAATCTTCAGGTATGTAACAGATTTTTTTAAAAAAATAAATATTGTGTTTTTTCATTTTGTATAACTAAACGATCTTTATTTTCTGAATAACCCTCGTAATATTATAAATGTTAGTATGCCCATTACTCCTTACGATAACTCTTAAACGGAAGCCAATGTATTATTATTATTACTATTTTTTGCAATAGATGCCTAGAACGATATTTTCGGCCGCATGCGTTTAATGGAGTCAAATGTGAAATACTTTTGTCCGTTAGTACACACGATAACCCTTAAACGAAAGCAAGAATTTTTAAATTCTGATATTTTCGCAACACCGTAGATATCTAAGGCAATTATCTCGTTTGAGTTCGTTATTGAAGTCAATCTGTTAACATTTTAACGGGTAAACGGCAGCATAACGTTTGGGCGTTAATGATTACGGTAACTTTTGAACGAAAGCGATATTTTATATTTTTTTCTGCAATATATGGCAAGGGCAATTATCTCAGCCGACTTAGGTAATTAAATCTATCCGCTAACAGTACGTGCCGTGGGGGGAGAGCGGGGCACCGGCCCCGGGCGCCGAGGTAAGGGGGCGCAAAATTCGGCGGAAAAAGGAAAAAGAGAGGAAAAATTACTTGAAATATATGTATGGGGGCGCCCTTGTATACTCTCGTCCCGGGCGCTGATTTCCCACAGCACGGTGCTGTCCGCTAACAACTTCACGGACAGCGATGACTTTAAAAGTAGTTATTCCTATCCAACAAAGGTTGTAGAAGTTACATAATCTCGCCTTTAGGTGCCAATGAGAGATCCTTCAGCCGTTGACATCTACCGGACAAAATTGAAACTTCTAGTGAGTGATGATTCTCTTCACTGTTACTAGAATTTATTTTTTATAGGTAATGAAATATTTCAGTAGAGAACATCTGCTACCCTAGATGGACACTAGATAATGTTATCAATAGGGTAACTTTAATTTGGTAATTTACATTCTTTCAACTCCATCAAATATAGAAATATTTCTTAAAGAATTAAAGGAAAATCAGGTTTAAAAGAGTTAACTATGTCAAAATTGTAGTCAGCCACAGAAGTTTTGAGAAGAGGACACAAGTCTTTAAGAATTCTAAAGCACTGTACATCAATAATTACGCAGATCTTGCCATGATTCTTATTGCATCACTTCACTCTAGTTCTCTACAATATAATAATAATAATAATAATAATAATAATAATAATAATAATAATAATAATAATAATAATAATAATAATAATAATCATCATCATCATCATCATCATCATCTTTACTAATGTGCTGTCTTTACATGAGTGTACCTGTGAATGCGAATTGAATGACACACATTTCTCTCCAGTCGGTCACTGGTCCGCATAACCCAAATGGCTCCACTTTTTATTTTTGACCCCTAATTTGACCTTGAAATGGTTGGTTCCAGAAATCAAAAGTAGTGCCATTGCACACAGCTCATTAAAATCTACATTTTAACCTCCCCCCAAAAAAGTTTAAAAATACAGGGCCACGGTAACTACCTTTTAAACCCATTTTTCATATTACATATTAGGGTTGAACTAAATCATCTTATATATTGGTGTTAAATCTTACTTATACACGGCAAATGTCTCAGTGTGTCACGCAAATAACTCATAATAAAGCCAGCTATAACAGAGGTCACTACTTGCGCTGTCGCAAGCTTGCAGTAGTTTGCAGATTTAAGATTATTTTGACGATTTCATTGCGACTTAAAACTTCAATTTAATTGACTAATGATTGCAGGAAGGACCTGAATCCGTCTAATTTTCATTTTATTTATTTATTTATTTATTTTACGAAATTGATTTTTGAAGATTTTCCGATAATACGCAACTTTATATATAAAAGATTGAAATTGAAGATTTTACACCATTGTAAATGCAACGTTGAATTATAGGCTGAATGCAGAAAGCTAGCTATTTTGAAGAGATTTAACGTTTTTTTTTTTTTTTTTTTTTACATCTGAAAGTTACAAAAAAAAAAACGAAATTAGGTTTTAACATGTGTCAGATTGGGCTAAAAGTAGTGAATTGAGCAATCTTTTTTAAGTGCACTCGCTACCAGAATTTCAAGTTGGATGACACACTTCTTTTTGGAGTACTCTTATTGGCGGGATATATAACTTAACCTCTTCACGGATATGGCATTAAATGATGCCACATATTTATCGGGAAAATAATCCGATTTTTTTTTTCACGAAGAAGAGTGCGAACTGAAGGTAAGTAAAAAATAATATTTTGAAGCACTTGTTTTTCATTGTAGGCAACACTAGTTCACTTCTCATTACTCTTTTAGTGTCATTTAGTGTTATGTGATTGAAAGTGATTGTCCAAATATAATGAAGAGCATTTATAAACGTTTAAAGACACGCAAGTCATTACACAATGTATTTCAATAATAAATATAGTTTCAATGCTTGTTATACCACACTCTTCGTGAACCTCCCGTGGCGCGCAAGGGTTCTCATAACTTCTAGATGGAATTAATAAAAAAATAAAAACAGGACACCAATGTTGTACATATATTTACAAATCGAAATGACTAAAACTTCTTAAAAATTAAGACGAGTCGAAACGATAAAGAATCGTTCGAAAATCGAGAGAAGACGATACTTCTATAAAATGTATGAAACAAGACGAGAAATTATTATTATTATTATTATTATTATTATTATTATTATTATTATTGTTGTTGTTGTTGTTGTTGTTGTTTCGTAGGCAACAATAATTATGACATCATAATACACCTGATATCTATGCTCATCAATTTTTTATTCTACAGGGTGTTTCAAAGCAACGACGTTAACATTTAGGAGATGATTCCTGACGCCAAGATAAGACAAAAAAAGTACAGACAAACATGGGTGTACAAATCCCTCCTTTTGGCTCCATGGCTCCTCCGAGAGTTTGTTCTGTACTCAGACAAAGTAGACCAATCAAATGCATATATCTCTTTTTCTTTTGAATTTGACGATATTTCTTCTAACTAAAATGATGTTCTATGATTTTTTTATTCGTTATAATATCATATTTGATTGATGTTTATTTTCGCGTCATTCAACTTTTGATAAAAAAAACTCGAGAAATTCTCCAGTTTCTTTGATGGTCACCCTTGCATTGCCCCCTGCAACACTTCAAATTGTGCATTAATGGAATCTACGACTCAAAATAACGGACATTCCCCTTTACCTGACTTCGATTCGACATTTTGTGCTCGAGTTATGGCTGTTTTTGTATTTTTCCGACAAATTTTCGAGCCAAAAGGAAATATTTGTACACCCAGGTTGGCCTGTACTTTTTGTCTTATCTTGGTGTCAAAAGTCATCTCCAAACCTTGTCGGTCTTGTTTCAAACACCCTGTATATCTTTCTTTCTTCTGCTGCTATAACCGTTTTCTATTACCAGTAACTTCTACCTGCAAAACCATACCAACCCCTGTCCTCTCTTATTCCAATATTCTAAATTGCATTTACTGGATCCTTTTCCCACAACAGCATTAAAACATCTTATTACTAGAATGATGTGCAAGTTGGAGCAGGGGGGTAGGCCAGTAACAATGAACTTACTGGCGTCGAGGCCCGCACAAGACAATATGTATCATTTTCGAAAGAATTGTCGTTCATTGTACACTAACATCTCTTGAACACATAAACTGTTATTATAGTAACTATAATATTTAATTTAAAAAAGCATAAAAAGGTTTATTTATTTATCATTGTAGTGGAAAATTTGACCTTTCATGTTTTGAACCAATTTGAATAAGTTTTACACTGCGTGGTCGAGGGTTGGATTTTTTTTTTCTATTCAGTTTAAGATATTACGTAAGAAATTCATTTCCAACAACAAATTAGGCTAGCCGGATAAAAGGGTTTAGTGGGCCGGAGTTGCCCAAGGGGACTCGCTCTTGCACATGGCTACTATGATTCTTTTACCACTACCGACGATTTCTTCTAATTTTTTCTAATGCTTTTTCATTTCTTCTTTTGAGTACGACGTGACTTGGTGGATGTCTGGTGGGGTGCTGATTGCCACACCCAATTATTGGTGCTGATTGCCACAATTGGCGCTGATGAAATAACAGATAGACTCGACAGGACAAGATTTAAGAAATATATCCAAACTGTTGCGAAAAAAAAGACCAAATTATATCATAAACCTCGCAAGCCTCCCTCCGAGTTTCGCTGCAGCACGCTAGCATAGTTTTCGAGTGTACCATCAGATACAAGAGTGGAAGGAAATCACCTTTCGCCTGAGGAATGAGGATGAAAAATAGAAGTGGGACAGTACGTACCCATGACATCAACTTTGCCACCAGCGCCACATAATCTACTGCATTTCGTACGGTGTGGATGCAAAAGTGACTATTCCAGAAATTGTGAATTCCGAAAAGGAGGACTCCACTGCACATCTGGGGCCACGGTGGCTCAGTGGTAGAGCGTTCACCTCTGGTGTTTGGGATCCCTGGTTCGGTCCTAGCTTGCGCCAACTGAACTTCGTGGTGGACAAACACGTGTGCGTGGGTTTCCTCGGGGTTCTCCCGTTTCCTCCCACTTTCTTCATTCCACCATTTCATTCATTTCTCATCATCACCGTTTCCTTTAGCCTAACCGGCATAACCATGGGACGTAAAACAAAGGTTTCTACTGCACATCAGTGTGTGGAGAATGTGTGAAGAATGCATCAAATAAACTAGTATTAAATTCATTAGAAGACGATGATTATATTTGTGATGATATTGAAGAAACTTCAAAACCATCTTCTAAACGATTTAAAAACTCTAATGAATAAAAGAGTTAAAATGCAATTGTAGACAGCTAGGATATGTAATTTGCAATGCAGTAAATGATTTCTAAATTTTGATTAAATATGTATGTTATGTTCTTAAACAAAATTTTAAATGTTTATTATTTTATAACAGTAAAATGTTTAATATTTGCTATTTTAAATAATAATTTTGTTCGATAATATCATAATGCAGAATGCAGAATTTTTTCAGAATGCAGGGTTTTAAAAAATGTATTAAAATTTGTTTCACAAACGTTTTTCCGCCTTTAATTGTAAAAATATTCTCGCATGTTTAGCGTAATCTAAGTGCTGAAAATTCAATACCTTGCGCTACAGAAAATGGACTAGTTCGCTTAAGGGCCTTCACTAGTCGGGCCGAAGATTGTTGAACACGCATATCTTTGACGAAGTAGTGCTCACTTATGGAGGGATGTGCGTTAATCAAATTTTCACAAAGTACTACTATAGTATGATTGTACTTCACTACGTTTTCGAATTTGGTTTATCGTTATAATTACGTGAGTAATAATACGTAAAAGTTCGGAAATCTTGAACATGTTTGCATGTAAATATTACGATAACATTTCTGTAAAACGGAAAAATAAGAACGTAGTAAAGTAAATTAGACTTTTCTCTACTCGTTTTGGTAGTTTGTTTTGTTTTATATGTTAACAGCAACGCATACTAAGAGAAAAAATACGATTATGCATTTTAAATTTTGTTGCTGTTTGCTCGCTAATACACTACCGCCATCTGTCGACTTTCTTGCGAGTCGACATGATTGACAGCTCGTCGCAGAATCGCTCCACCTCCCTCTGCGATCGTTCTACTTACTGCGCGTGTGCCTGAGTAACAAGCACTGTAGAAGCGGGAAAAACGAAATGTGTGGCACCTCTCGAACTACTGTTTGTCTGTAGTGTTCGAAAAAGAAAATAATGGGAAATAAAACGAAGATGTTTGGAGTGGGTCGACGTAATAGGAGAAAAAGATCAAAATTTCTAGTTGATTGCAGGAGAAGGAAGGCGAGAGAAAGGTAAGTTAAATTTATTTTTAATAATTTATTATGTTTGAAATCCGACAGTCATTGGCCAGGGAGATGATATGTGTTCATCATTATACTAACGATGATTTCTAAATTGAAAGGAAGAAGAAAAAGCTTTATGTAAAACCCCATTTTCATTGTTTTGTTTCAAAGTAATTTTGTATTCCGAGTTCTTGCTAGCTTTCGAAGTACAGTAATGCAGAATACAACATTCAGGCAATCGTTTCTTTCATATAAACACAGACTGAAGAATGAAATGGTGGTTTGCATAGAACAGTGCATCACAGAGTCCGCACCTCAAGATAAATCGGGCTAGCAGACAGATCGCGGCCAGCTTATCAGTATATCTGGGTCCGTAGACTAAATGCAAAATTACTTCAACCAATATGAATTTTGAAGAAGCATTCTGCTGTACAAAGATTTCCAAAGTTTTTACTAGTAGCGCAGAATAAGGTGGGTTATGCAGGCTGAGGTGGATAGGTCATGTAACCAGGCCGGTAGCCAGCCCAAAAATGTAAGGGGGTGGGCCGGTAGAAATTACGGGGGGGCGATCTAACCATGTTATATTTCATCACCATATAGTTGATTTGCAAGCCTACCGTGAAAATTTTAGGGGGGGCCCGGCCCCCTAGACCCCCGTGGATATGGCCCTGTAAGTAACTCGAATTAGTTGCAAACCCAGGACCCAGGTCTCTATACCGGTACAATGCCATTTCCAAACCGGCCTACACCGCAATCTCGAATTTCTTGAATGTTGAATGTGCCTTGCCGACGGAATTCTGTTCTTGTCTAATAATAATAATAATAATAATAATAATAATAATAATAATAATAATAATAATAATAATAATAATAGCGGTATTAAAATCTCAAAAAGTTAATTATAATTTCATTTGTAGAATGTGTAATAAAGAAATATGCAATTGATTTTGAAGATGAAATGGCTAATCCCCACATTGGCAATTGTTTTTCGTTCGCTTTATGTTTAGGCATACGAAGATCTGCATACCCTTGGTGTCAACTTGGTATCGCACCAACTGTCAAGGTAACTTTCCCTCGTTAGTAAATTGGTGATTCATGCCATATGGTTTCGTATTTCAAGCTGGACGCGCGATCACCATCATTAGTCTTCGTTTGGAACTTTTATCATTTACGACTCAGATCGAGTTACGAGGAGGTCTATTAATTTCACAAGGCGGTGGCCAAGCCCTGCACGTGAGTACCATCTCTTTATTCAGATGGTGTAACTGTGAAAGTTCCTGGAAAGAAGCAGGATGGCACCACTCTCTCTGTCTCCATATTATACTATAATATACTATATATATATATATATATATATATATATATATATATATATATATATATATATATATGTGTGTGTGTGTGTGTGTGTGTGTGTGTGTGTGTGTGTATAGGTAGTTGGATTACTACAATTACTGCAGCGCAAAATTTTTTCTCAACATCACGGTGGATTTATAACACCCGAATAACAAGCAAATGAATGACCACGTTCCTACGTGACAAGACATGCAAGCTGCCTGAGTCAGTCACAGGGTTATATATAAACGATTCCTAGAATATGAGTGATATGATTCATTCGTCTGGTGTTCAGCAAACGCTCTGTTGGCAAATCCTGAGAGGACAATTGCAAAACAGGTGCAGCAAAACAAAACAACAACAACAACAACAACAACAACAACAAATGATCCAACCGTACGGCATTGATAAAACATGACCAGTGTTCAGAGCTGTGTATCGCTATGCATTGATCCTTAAAAAAAAAAAAAAAAAAAAAATCTTTCGATGCACTATTTCTTTAGATTTCCTTTAGTATAGAGGAACAAAATTGACGTAAATAGTATTAGATAGAGTGACCAGATAGGCCTATGTTCTTTGTATGTATTATCTAATGTGTGTTTTCCTTCTAATACTGTATGTTCCGTTATATTTTACTATTTTTAGGCGTCACTCAGAATCTGTAGTTGCTGCATCCTCCTCACATGAAGAGCCGCAAACCGAAAATGTTGATGAGCAAAAGTCAATTCCGGATGATAAGCCTGTAAGAACGGAACATGATCCAGATTTCAGTGAACCAGCTTTCGTAGAGCCTAATGATTATGAAGATGAGAGTAACTTAATATTGTGCAAAAGTGAACAGCTTATGAATTCCGTAAAACTTGTAGGAAGACGAATTGTTGACATTAGTTACTTATTTCAAAGACTGAAAGAAATTGGTCGACACCACCCATTTGATTGCGGTTTTTCAGATATGTATCTTATTAAAGAAAGAAGACGAGGCTTCATGTCTTTCTTTACGTTTAAATGCAAAATGTGTAACATAGAAATTGACGTTACAACTGAAGATCCAGAAAGGACTACGTCGTATTTAGAGGTAAATTCCGCAGCAGTTACTGGAACCATTTCTATTGGATGCGGGTATTCCCAGCTTGAAGAATTTGTCTCATCTATGGATATTCCATGTATGGCATCTGATACATATGCAAGAAAACATCAGCAATTAGCTGAAGCAATTCATAAATCTTCGTGGCAGGAGATGGAGAAAGCAGGATTTGAAGAGGCACGATTAGCAAGAGAAAATGGAGAAGTAGACATTCATTCATTCATTCATTTATTTGCCTGTTTCATTAGCTTACAAAGCATGAGAAATTCTCATGTAAGCATTACAGTTGTCAGAAGGAAAAAAAAACACAATATTGTCAAGTACCAGAGGTATACATCATGCATCTTTCTAAAATATAAAACCACATAAATAAAATACACTAAGTATAAAAACATGACAATTTACATCTAATTAGGTAACTGTTTGTACCACACCAGGCATGTACTCATGGGTAAGTATCTGTTACCAACTCTTCAGTTAATGAGTCATTTAAATATTCTTTAATTGTATAATAGCACTTTTCAGTGAGTAGATTATATAAAGTCTTACCAAGAATGGAAACATTGGTCATATTTTTCAAGTACAGAGGAAGTTTATTATACATTCTGACACAATTCATGTACACGGTTTTGCCTATATTAGCATATTTTTGATGCATCACAAATAGGTCACTACCTTGCCTTGTATTATGGCTATGAACATTTTTGTTAAAGATAAAAAAAATGCTTGTTTTTCACAGTAAAAAGAATAGATTTATAGATGTATAAACTGGGGAGTGTTAAAATTTTTGCTTCTCTGAAAACCTTTTTACATGTCGATTTTGTGGGTAACCCAAAAATTATTCTAATCGCTTTCTTTTGCAATCGGAAAGTGCTTAAACTATTTTCAGCAGATCCCCAGTGTATTATGCCGAAGTTAATTAATGAATTAAACTTGGCGTAGTAAAAGCTAAGAAGTGCTTCTCTCGATACAGTACCTTGAAGTTTGTATAAGGCAAAACACACGCTACTTAGTTTCTTGTTTAAAGTGGAGATATGAGCAGACCATGAAAGATCATCACTTATGATTACACCTAAAAGCTTTGTTATGCAAGAATATTGGAGTAAGTTAGAAGATATTTTTATTCTAGGTGATATACGCGGTTTTCCTGGAAAATGAAAATGTAAGAGAATCGACTTATCATGATTTATAATTAACCTATTCGCTGTTAACCATTTTACTAATTTGTCCGTAAAAATGTCAGATTTTTTCTCAACTTCTTCTATTGATTTTCCTGATACTATCATACTGATGTCATCAGCATATAGAATACATTTTGCTGGATGCATAAATTCTAACAAGTCATTTATATATATCAGGAAGAGAATAGGACCCAAAATGGAACCTTGAGGAACACCTCTAGTTACAGCTGATAAAGACGAACAAGTTGTTTGAAACCCATCTGCAGCTAATTTTGATATTTGTACCGCTTGTTGCCTACTGGATAAATAAGAGAGAAACCAGTTGTGAGCTACTCCTCTAATACCATAAGCATACAACTTGCTTAAAAGAATAGCATGATCAATTGTATCAAAAGCTTTGGATAAGTCGATGAATAGACCAACAACATATTTACTGTTTTTTAATTCAAGAGCTATATTGGACATGTAATCAAACAAGGCTGTTTCAATACTTTTCTTATTTTGGAATCCATGTTGTGATGGTGATAGTAAGTTACATGACTTCAAAAAATTGCAGAGTCGTGACTTCATCACATATTCAAAAATTTTGGAAAACGTGGAAAGAATGGAGACTGGGCGATAGTTTCTTACATCATGTATACTCCCCTTTTTATGGAGAGGAATTACTTTTGCCACTTTTGATGACATTCCCTTTATAACCGTGGTAGCAGACGGTGCGTGGTCTAGGAGATCTTATAAGTCAAACTACAATGCTCCTTCTGGCGTGGTAGGTTTGCATTATTTTTAATAACACATTTACAGTTTTTAGAGTAAGCTAATGGGGGCAAGCCAAAAAAGTAGTGAATCTGTAAGGAAGGGAAATAATTAAGCGAAAGAAAAAAA
Organism: Thermobia domestica; assembly: GCF_964235325.1. Lineage (NCBI taxonomy): Eukaryota > Metazoa > Arthropoda > Insecta > Zygentoma > Lepismatidae > Thermobia > Thermobia domestica. The sequence continues at coordinate 67,840,632 of NC_137456.1, forward strand.
GAAGAACCAGGTAGCTCCAATATTAGTCAGAAATGAGTTATGTATGTCCAGTGCAGAAGTCTGTCTTCAACATGGGAGGGGGAGACGAAGTAAGACCGTTCCTATATTTTTTTTTCTTTTTTTTAAAGGGATGTTCAAAATATTTATGAAGTTGAAAAACTGCTGTGGGGGATCAGGGGAGCAGAGTTGTCTTCGACATTGGGAGACGGGCAGATTTGTGGCTTATTCATCCCCCCGGTATTTGCACCAGTATATCTTTATATATAGCAGATGGATAGATATAACTCTTTTAGAATTATCCAAGATAGATGGTTGTCAAAAAGTATTGGAAATACCCTAATCCAGCAATGGATCAACAATTGCTGATAATATGCATTTAAAGTATAAATAACCCTCACCACTACATTTATGTAATCACAGTTCTCATTCTTGATGTCTGCGCATTTGAAATTAAGAAGTAAATGATTATATCCACTTCTGAGAGATTATGAGCCTTAAGCAGAATCGTTCTGACGCACGATTAGTGCCATACTAAAGAGTTCGACTAACATGTTTCCTGCAGTAGTCAGGCCTTTAGTATGACGCTAATCATACGTCAAAACGACTCTGCATAAGGCCTCATATGTTTAACTCTGTAGCTGTAAGAATTTTTCAAAGATAGTTAAACTAAAATTTACTGCTATATCTGCGTATAACAACGGTTCTGCGAACTCGAAATATTTTAACAATCGGTTGTAACAGACCTGTATGAACTGCCTGAATATCACCACTGTATATCATGTTATAGGGAGAAAACTTGTTTGCTTTGAAAACCACGTAGGTACAAAGCTGTACTAAATAAGAAATTATGTTATTATTTAATTTGTGATCATTTAGGGTCTTTTCGATTATCTCGAAAAAGTAAAAATTAGATCTGCCTGTTTTTTCCACCAAAGCCTTCAATTGTAAAGTTATACTAAAATCCTCAAATAGGGTGACTCGGGTTACTTATTGCAAACAGAAACTCCGGGTAATTATTGAACGAGATAACAATAAGTGTGGTATTCTCCAACCATATCCACCGATGCATTGATTAATTATTGAGATGGTATTAGCAAAATTACTCAAGAAATTAATTAATGCCAAAAACGCTTGAAAAAAGGTTTGAACTTTTTCCCAAATGATGCAAAATTTTGCTTATTGTTTTGTTAATTTATTTGATGTTAAATTTTGCGATGTCCAATGTTGGATATGTGTAATGAAGATGGTTTGTGTTGAAAAATGTCATTGCATGATGAACACTAACTATGAGATGCGCGTTGATGCCACGGTGGTTCAGTGGTAGAGCGTTCACCTCTGGTACGTGGCGTCCCTGGTTCGATCCCAGCTCGCGTTAAGTCTTAGTAAAGAAGAAAAAGATAATTTGCAGAAGGAAACAGCTGGGCAGAGCCAATGTCACAAATGGAAGCAGGAAAGATTAAAACGTTTGACAGCATCCTGGTTTGGGCGCATCTGCAAGATGAAGTCCACTACATCTTGTTCAAATACGGTAAAACAAATGCTGTATACAGAGTTCTCTAGTGCGGCTACATCCTACGGAATCCAGAAAGAACCACTGGCGATACGGCAGTTTGAAGAGGAATACAGGATGAAGGTTGAACCCTGTGGTTTGTTCATCGATGATAAAATATGTTATTTAGGTGCTAGCCCGGATGGAATGGTAGGAACGGAAGCAATCATTGAGGTGAAGTGTCCTTTTTCCTGTAGAAATGTAAAACCTGAGGAGGCCATTGAAAAGAAAGTAATCAAATTCGCCATTTTAACAGCAAATGGTATGGAACTTCTTGTAACCCATGATTACATGTATCAGATTCAGGGACAACTTCATATAACAGGAAGAAAAATATGTTACTTTGTGTTTTGGACACCACACGGGATGCTGGTACAAAAGATCTTCAAGAAGGACGAATTTTGGAAGGAAAAGATGGAAGAAAAATTACAGAAATTTTATCTCGATTGCGTGCTTCCTGAATTAATCGACCCGAGACACAAACGAAATATGAAAATTAGAGATCCTGTTTACGTTACGGAGGCCCAACAGAAGAAAGAAACATGCAAGCACTCAAGCAAATCTTGATTATACAACGACGATGAATATTACTATTGTGTTGAGAGAATTACCTAAATGTAACATTATCTAGACAGTTATTTTTGTGTAAGGTATGTGTATCACTATTTCATGAAATATGGAAATTTAAATTCTCCCTTAGAGTGTGCCTCAATATTTCGTATAATACGCAAATTTAAGTTTTTGGTATATTTTAACTATGTATCGTTATATCATGGATTGTCGAAAATGAATGTTTGCCTTATTATATGTATCAATTTTTACTGAAATGTACAAATTTAATTTTTTGCATTGTTTTGTAATTACATTTATCAATCTTTCATGAAATGTTGAAATTTCGATATTGAGAATTTTATAATTATGTGTATCAATTTTTCACGTTATATGATAATTTAGTTTTTCCCTTATGTTATAATTGTGTATAACTATTTCTAAGAAATGAGTTTTTTTTCGTTATGTTTTAATAATGTTTATCAATTTCATGGATTATGCAAATTTATATTTTGCTTGTATTTTAACTATGTGCATCAATATTGTGTGGAATATGACAATTGATAGATAGCAAATAGCAAAAAACTATTCCGGCGGCTACTAGTTCCTTTACCCTATACTCTTTCGCTTCATGAATGTCTGTTATGTAAAATAATGTACTTTCAAAAAAAAAATGTGTAATGTTTACTTTACAAACATTTGTTTCTTTCTAACTTTTACAAACATGTACTTTTTCACAATTAAAATATTCTTTTGTGTGTGAAGAAATTTTCCTAAAAACTGTATTACGGCATACATAAATGTACAGTGATCGATTGTTTCAAACAATATTTTTAGGAGCTTTTCTCAAAAATTTACTGGTTTATGAACATAGGCATGACTAAAAATACATTGCGAATTGGAAATTTTGTAGATGGTAGGCTGCCATTCTGCAATTGACTTTATGGGATTGAGGAAAACCTTTGTCAGCATGGCCGGCAAGATCTTGGTTCGTGCCCACGCTCGGCCTATCTAGTGGCGCTTGACAGGTAGGCACGTTGCTCCTACACCACTGACTGGGCATATATTATTATTATTATTATTATTATTATTATTATTATTATTATTATTATTATTAGTCGTATGATAGAGTTTGGGGAAAATGCAGTAGTTTTGAGGGCTCCTTATGATCCTCCAAAAATGTACGCCACTGGTGTTATTTGGGTGGAGAATATCCTCCTGTGGCCAGAAACTTATGTATATACAAATTGATAAGAACCAATGAAGAGCTAAAACGCCAATAAAATGGACAAACCACGTATTAATCCCTCTACTCCGTTCTCTTGGGGAGGAACTGAACGTGAGTTTCAAATTGCAACATGGGTCGAGTGATATCTTGTGCGATACACCGAGGAAAACCAAACTGTTCCGTAGGGAAACAATTTTGACAGGGACACTATTTTCAAAATGGTTTTAGGTTCACACCTCAGATACAACGTCCATTGTCCAAATTGAGTTTTACATGTTAATGTCCTGCGAAGAATGCGTTATAAAAGCAAATTGATAAGAACCAATAAACAGCGCAGAGACCAGAGAGGCCTCTAACATAGAATTCAACCCGACCTCCATTTAAAGGAGGGGGATGAACGTGAAAGTTTCAATATTCATTATGATTCTTATTCATGTTTACATTATTCTTTTATATTATCACTATTGTAAACTTGGATCACCCCTTATTTGTTTTTCATAAACACTAAATTCTGAACATGTAAAAATTATCCCAATGTATTGTGTGGAAAAAATGAAGAACCTTATGTGTGTATGAGAGTGAATGAGACTCGGATATATCAATAACCTTTTTTATTTTCTCCCAAATGGTACGTTAGTCCTGAACGTAATGTTTTGGCTTTCCGAAAAAGGGCAAAAAGGAATTCTTCACTTGTTGACAGCAAGGTACAGAGAAGTGTGGGTGTGTGTGTGTGTCACGGAAAGAGGGAGCAGTCAGATCGTGTACGTGTGTTCTGCGACGTGACACAGCAGACGCACGGCGGACTTTATAAAGTCCGCCGTGGCAGACGGCTTCACTCACGGCATGGAGCTGGTCACTGATATTTTTTTAATCAGAGAAAAGAGAGACATGCGCAGTTTCAAGCAGGAATAAACGTGTCACGCCCAAGGTAGTCTGTGGTCACGCCCCCTACTCTTGCCCACTAGATGGCGCAGACATCGAATCTGAACTTTCCCTCAACCCTTGAACGGCCTTAATTGTTAAGATACAGAAATAATATTGGTATCTTTAGAAAGGTAAGACTCTAATCTATAACGTTTACTTCGAGGTGTTTTTTCCGTTTATCTGATAGTTTCATAGTAATCTACGATAAAACAAATAAAAAGAAACGGAAAAAATTAATTTTTAAGACAATGACCGCCATATTTAAAAATGGCGGCAACATTTAAGAACGATATTAGCTAAAATCACTTAAACAGTGCTTTATCTTTAATACGGTACCAGAACGATGTTCGTATCTCAGTTCTGTGATATTACCGGATAAGTATAAATAGTCGTAGTTGCGTGGCCGCCATATTGATGACGTCATTTCAGGTGGTTGCCCATGTAGGATTTTTATGTGGAGTATCAGGGGAGTCCATAGAACGTGTTAAAATGAAAATTTGCTTTCTAATATTTTTTCCCCGTCTCCAACCCTTATTTGCCTATACTAAAACTATTAGGTAACTGATTGTATTTGTTGATGTTTGTTTTATCCTAACGGTGAGAAACATACCCTTGATAGTATAACAGAATGCCTTTAATGCATTTATTTATTGCATAATACTTTATACGCACAACCGCTTTATTCGATTGATCAAAGCATTTATTTGGTTAAGATACTTATAATTATATGTTATTTCTTTCTTTCTTATTTTTTTAATTTCAGAATTAGCTGTCACTGTAAGCAGTCATGCTCTACACAAAAATGCTTCAACTTACGCATATCCGTGCATCAAATAAAGTAAAACATTGTTAATCAGGACCCGAAAAGCTGGACTTCGCTCAATCCGGACAGGCAAACAAACCAAAAATAAATAAATAAATAAATAAATAAATAAATGTGGCTAGAATTCCACAATCGTATTCGTCACATAGCTCCGTGGCGGTTAAGAATACTCTACTGTATTTGCTAATGTACACTCATGTCCAAAATTATTGCCGCATGTCTATAAAAGTTGTTGTAGAAATATAATTTGATAACGAATTCGCCCGGTATTTCTTGTAATGTTAGTATGTGTATAATCTTTAAAGACAAGTATGTGGCAAATTTCATGTCAAAAGAGCAGTAAATAAGAACAATATAACGAAAACATCTTTCTTGTCCATTTAGCAACATTTTGTTTTACTCATTCTAATATTCGTATTTATAATTCTTTTCCTATGTAATTTACCACAAATATACATTTTCCGATTATACACATGGTATAAGTATTACAAGTACCCTGTAAAATTATTATCAAATTATATTCTTAGAAGTAGCTATAGCAAGTGTGTTGTGTAAGCGTCGAAGTTAGATCATCGGTTAAAGTTTATGTGATTCACTGTTGAATTCAGACTTTTGTACAAGGGGGGCAATAACAATTTAAGGGAGCTGCTCTGTTCTAGATTGCAATAGAGCAGCACGAATATGTCACAGGAATTACACATGTAACCTATCTTTTTAAGTACGCCACCTACATTTTTTTCAGTGTAATATGAGCTTTATCTTCCCCTAAAATAAGTTTCAAATTTGGCCAACTCCCAACGTTAAATACAACTCTGCTCTCCTGATGCTCCACAGCATTGTTTTCAACCTTATAAATATTTTGAACCAGGTCCGTATCCACGGGGTGTCTGGGGGAAGCCGCCTCCCCTAAAATTTTCGCAAATAAACTATAACATGGTTGGATCGCCCTTCCCCTAAATTCTACCGGTCCCCCTGTCTACCGGCCTGTTTTGAACAACGCTTTAAAAATATATGGGAATGGACCTACCCGTCCCCTCCAGCGTTAAAGACAGATTTGCGCCGCTGGTCATAGAGCTAGTTATTTGGGGGGGGGGGATATATCATTTATTACAGTACTGATTATGTTTGAAACTCGAGTTAACAGTTTGATTTGCATCAGAAAAAGATACGTAGAAAATAAATATTGTACGTTCGGAGCAGGAACATCATTTTAGGGTAGGGTGACCAACTGTCCCGTAAAAACGGGATTGTCGATTGTCCCGTTTTTTCACTATCATTCCCGGTGTCCCGAAAAATTCTCCCGGGACGCCAAAATGTCCGGTATTTACTTACATTGGGTACAAAAAACCTTTCGAATCGCTAACATTTCCTAATTTATATGATTATTTTCTAAGCTATGTGATTATATTCGAATATGTCTAATTACTGAGCAACGTTATTACGACGTTTGCGATATTAGATGTGGTAGCTGCACTGTTTTCCCTCCTAGGCTTCCCCACTTCGCAGACGACAGTGCAGGGAGCTGAAAGTCTTATGAAGAACAAATGTAAGCTGTTTTTACTCTCTGTTTTGGGCGGTGGAAGATTGAGGCGCTGTCATTAGTACAGTACAGTGTTTCCGTGATTTTGACTAACGAGGGAACCTATCCAAGTGCAACTCTGACTTCGAGTCGAGACTATGGTCGTTGGATACCTTGTAGCAAAAGAACATAACACGAAAAGTGATACATCCTCGATCGCAACCGTTGCGGAGATATAAGCGTGAAAAGTTAGAAATTGAGCTCCATACTATACATTAAAAAGTCAGCTTCCGGGTCAGATTTTTCGGAAACGGTTAGGTAAGGAAACTCAGCGAATACATATCAAATTAGTGTTGGGAGCCCACCACCTTTTGAATGAAAAAATGTTGCCCCCGGGGCACTCGCAGGGTCCCAGGCGGGGTCCAACTCAAAATTGGCAAATGGAACCGGGGGTCAAGTAGCATATTGTATGAAAGCTATTGTTAAATAAAAGAAGATAGAACAAATCTCAACTCTCTATGATGACTCTGTGCAAACGGGCAACTGGTCAAAATGTCAATACAACCTACATCAGAAAATATACGGCCACTCTTCTAAATCCGTTAAGTTGTGACAATAACAAAACAGAAACTTTTGCCTTTTGAACTTTTCACCCTCCACGACGCTTGCGATTGACAATGCATCCTTACTCTTCTAGGACACGCAATCCAATGACCATGGTCATTCTATGGTCTATTGGTCATTCGAAGTCACACTTACACTTGGATAAGGTCCGTTGTGTAACTCTGTGAGAGACTCTGCAACAATTTGTTTAACTTCAATACCTTGCACTTTTAAACGTGTTTTTCTGTTTTGTTATTGTCACAACTTAACGGATTTAGAAGAGTGGCCATATATTTTCTGATGTAGGTTGTATTGGCATTTTGGTCAGTTGCCCGTTTGCACAGAGTCATCATAGAGAGTTGAAATTTGTTCTATCTTCTTTTATTTAACAATAGCTTTCATACAATATGCTACTTGACCCCCGGTTCCATTTGCCAATTTTGAGTTGGACCCCGCCTGGGACCCTGCGAGTGCCCCCGGGGCAACATTTTTTCATTCAAAAGGTGGTGGGCTCCCAACACTAATTTGATATGTATTCGCTGAGTTTCCTTACCTGACCGTTTCCGAAAAATCTGACCCGGAAGCTGACTTTGTAATGTATAGTATGGAGCTCAATTTCTAACTTCTCACGCTTATATCTCCGCAACGGTTGCGATCGAGGATGTATCACTTTTCGTGTTATGTTCTTTTGCTACAAGGTATCCAGCGACCACAGTCTCGACTCGAAGTCAGAGTTGCACTTGGATAGGTTCCCTCGTAAGATGTAACACACTACGAAAGGGGAACAAAGCTACAGAACTATAAAAGTGAAAGTAAAAAGAAAACTAGTTATAAGGGAAATAATGTTTAAAAGTAACAAAATGCAAATAAAAGGAGTTGGAATCTGATGCTGAGAGTAATTATAAATCCTGTCGGTGACAGATTTGAGCGTTCATATATTTTTAGTAATGTTTTCAAATATTTCATTTTTTGTTAGCTGCTGATAGTTACTTGTTATCTAATTAATTCCACAACCTTTTCAATAGGTTTTAAAACGAAAAAGTGTAAATTTGCCCTTTTTTGTGAGAAATAATAAAAAAAAATGAGAGAGAGAGAGAGAGAGAATGGAGAGGCTAAAAACTATATTTAGGGGAGCAACCTATCCAGAAGTAAAAGGTGTCCCGTTTTTTATAGTTGACGATTTGGTCACCCTATTTTAGGGTTTTCTTGAGATTAGGGATGCATTCGAGTCGAGTCGAGTCGAGATTTAAGCCTGTCTCGACTCGACTCGAGAAAATGTTGTCTCGACTCGTGTCTCGACTCGAAAATATGTTTTTGTCTCGACTCGTGTCTCGACTCGACAGTCTCTGTCTCGACTCAACTCGAATTCGAGTCGAGACGTCTCGAAATTCGAGTCGAGACAAAATGTACGAGTTAAAATATACGCACACATCATCCAGACCATCATGACTACCTACCTAATTGTCAGTATGTCGACTTTTGGCATGGATAAAAACGGCGACACGTCTTGGCATACACGCAATGATCCTTGATAGGTCGCTGGAGAGAGCTGGCACCACATGTGCTCACTCAGTTCACCTAATTCCCGTAAATTTCGGGAAGGGGGGCGATGTGTTCTGACGTGACGTTCAATCACATCCCACAAGGGACATCACTCAAATGTCCGGCTCCAGTTTCAATGAAACTTTTTTTGCTGATAGAAGGCATGTATGCATCATTACTTGTGATGACAAATTTTTGCCATGGTGCATGTTTTCTATTTTTTTTTTTTTTTTAATAACTTTTAAGAGTTGTGATGTGGTTATTAGAGATTACTACAGAAGTCCCTTACTACCCTTTGTAAACGGAGCGTTAATGAAGAAAAGTGAAGAAAAACCATGTTGATACATATAAGTCCTGGGGGGAAGTCGTATGGTAGATATGACCTTGATGGCAGCCATCTTGAAATCCGAAATTTTGAATTAAGGTCAAGTTTTCAAAATGGGAATAGGGTAATATGATACATAATTTCGGGCTAAAATTTAATTAGAAAAATAATGGTGAGGTTAGCTTTAAGATACACCCATTTGGGGGAAAGTTACAGGCATATTAATTGTTTTTACTTACTGTGTGCGTAAGTCCCTTCTTACTTTCGTCTCAAGACCTGTAAATCGATCGCAACGGCAGAGCCCGGTTTCGCACTAATGTTTAGAAATCTTTAAACTCACTTGAGGCAATATTTGAGGATTATTGTATTGTATTTTGCCTTTAATTAAATTTGAACCCACTTCATGATCTTGTGTAAAGCATCACTAAAAGAGAATTTCTGTTTTTATGGAGAACGTAAGCATAGCAATTATAAAAGGTGAGTAAGGTGCGTATGTATTTATAAGAAAGTTTATTTTACGAGTCTTTTGTGGTTCCGCCAACCTATTCTTTAGTTGTTTTTTTTTAAAATACTCATATCTCATAAATAAAAGAGCTATTATAAAATCTCTTACCACTATTCTTTAATACTTATAAAATTTTAGTTATTGTAAAAGCACTGGCGAGATATTTCTTATCGCCCACTAAAATTATGGTGGAGCTCCTTCGTGGCTAACGGTTAGCATACTTGCCTTTGGCGTGGGAAACCTGGGCTTGATTCCCGGTGGGAGTTCATGTGGTTCGGATTCCACGTTAATCAGTAGGTCCACGTCTCACATAGCCTCGCTGCTGAACGGGACGTTAAACTCAGAATCAATTCAACTCAAAATTATGGTTTTGATTTTATTATGATGTCATTAGTTTAAACGCCCAACTGTCCAGTAATTATAGACATTTACTACATTATAAAATTGTAATTTGTGACGACTAAAATATCAGAAATTAAAGATTATTCTTTGGGTTTTGGAACATTTTGAAAAACGTGAAAAACTGGCACTGCACCGATACAACACACCTTTTGGATTTGTCATTGTGTAAAGTGATACAAACTAAAGAAGAATTACAACTTTATGAAGTTGTATTAGGACTTATTATTTAGAAATAAACACCAAATAAGTGTAATAGTTCATATCCGTATCAAATACCAAGTTTATGATGAATCAACTACACAAAGTAGGATCCAAAAACGCTCATTGCAATTTGTTCCTCCTTCAGTCGAACCAGGAACTGAAACATAAAGAGTGACATTTTCTTTTTAAAGATACTTTGTCCAGCTAAGTATTGTGAAGGTTTATGTCAGTAGAAGGAATTGCATTCCATTATACAAGCGCAATTTCACAACTTTATGTACACATTACTAAATATCGAACACCCTTGTCCATATGATTAGCGTACGCGTCTTTGGTGCGGGAGACGTAGGTTCGATTTCCGATGGGAACTTCTGTGGTTCTGAACCCACGTTAATTTGTAAGTTCACGTCTCATATAGCCTTGATGCTGAAACGGACACTAAACTCTAATCTAATACTAAATACAAATATTTAAAGAAAAATGATGACGCACCAAGATGACGTGAATTTGGCTATCAAATCCATTTTGTGTTTTCAGTTATTTTCTAGTAGTATTTTTTGTAGGCATCCTTTCAAAAGACAGTGATGCAAATTTCGTAACTGCGAATTCCTGTTAGAAGCCATGAAATTATCCGATTAGATGCAAAAATTTCTCGTCCACTAAAATAGATACCGTAAATTTACAATATCTAACAATAAATAATTTTGAAACATATCGCTTTCGAGGGAAAAAATGAAGTGAAATCTTTGAGTTTTACGTCCCACGATTATGCCGGTTAGGCTAAAGGAGAGGGGTGATGATGAGAAATAAGTGAAATCGTGGAATGAAGAAAGTGGGAGGAACGGAAGAACCCCGAGGAAACCCACGCACACGGTGTTTGTCCACCACAAAGTTCACTTGGTGCGAGCTAGGATCGAACCAGGGTCACCAAGCACCAGGGGTGAACGATCTACCACTGAGCCACCGCGGCCCCGCTTTAGAGGGGCCATGACGTATAGTTGAACTCATTCTCGTAGTATGAAAGGCATTAACGTTATTTATGATTATGCATGATAGGATCACAAACAAAATTTAAAAATATTATGTGCACTTTCTTTTAACAAACATTATATTGTCTTTTATGGTGTGGAAGGGAATGTTATGTTCGAAAAAAAAGTCCTTAACCCTTAACGAGTTTTCGTAATCATTTGATTACACATGTTTTGATCTTGCCTATTGCGTTTGAAGACTATTATTTTTAGGTATTATTCCTTGTGGTTATTTGTGTACATGTTTTCCGCGATCCAGAGAAGCTATTGCTTCCTGGTGACAACTCTGGTAAATTTTACGCGGAAGGTAGTCTGTGGATATATTGTTTTGCAAGCAGTGCCGGAAACAGACAGAAAATATAGTGAACCGTTAAGGGTTAACACGATTCTTGTTGCTACACACTGCATGTTCCTAGCCACAGAAAAGATGCAGCGATAGGTAGGCTATTTTTCAATTGCTTTACATTAGCTTGATGTTTCAAGTCTTTTGTGTGTTTCTGAAGTTCACTTTTACCACAAAAGTGCTCAATATTAACATGTCTTACATAGCTTTGGTTCGATTCTCAACACGGACTGCAACTACCCGTTAAATTGTGCATCCGAAAGGCACTCTTTGTTAAACCTAGCTTATCACCGCTCATCTTAATAATATATATAACTTCACCGCGAAGCAAATGTTGCATTTCTCTCTTTCATCCTAACACAAAACAAAACTAACCACAGCTGTGACACGAAGGAGCTATTTCGAAAAGAAACAAGCTGTGTTTCATAGAGATGTGTACCAAATGATAGAAGTATAAAGTATTGTTTTCTTTCCTGTTTATTGATATCAGTTGGTGTTCTTAATGAGTTTACTCATTAGTTTAAAAAGAGGATATATGAATTTGGACATATGTTGTACGTATTCTCCTGAGAAATTGATGAGACCAGAAAAATTATAAGGACAGATGGAATAGGTTTAAGCGCATCTACGTGACTTTATCAAATATTTATTCTCCATAATGGTACCACGCGGAAAACTTGGTATAGGCCTACTTTTATCTTTGCCTCCCTCTGTTAGCTGTTTTGTATCATATATATCAGATGGTTTTGATATTTCTTCTGATCATTAAAGAACAATGGTACCTATGTGCGTGCAGAAATGCAAAAGCACAAGGTAACTTCCTATTTGTTTTGGAAACAACAAACCCATTTCACGTGTGCGAGAGAAATTGAGCACAGCGAGATCGGGTGTTTACTCACGGTCAGTTCGCAGGAGGAGTCCATGGTAAAAGATTTGACTATCTCGAAAACACTCGCAAAACCTTACAAATACAAAAGACTGCGCTTCTAAGAAAGTTTAGACACAGATGTTTCAATTTTCCTTTAGCATCTTTCTTCAGCAAAAGAGTCGGTTCATTGTATTCGAAAAAGAAAAGGGAGAAAGGGTGAATTTATATTTTATGTGGGGGGTAACGTTGTAAGTAGTATAAACAATACATACCGCTTCCGACTCTGTACTGAAGCACTTCCTTTAGCGGTATATCACTAGATCTATCTTGACCCTCATCCTACCTCAAGTTGTAAAGTAGAAAGGGACAGAAGTATTCAACATGACTGCGCACTTGAGTTTCAGTTCACAATACTAAAACCAGTGAGCAAGTAAACAGTCTTTTGTAGGATCGTGTTTTACTTCTTGAATTTATTTTTGAACATTTCTGTGAATTCAACAACAGAACGCAGTAGAAATACGGACTACTTTTTACTCCAACCATTACTTTCGCTCTAACCCAGGGATGCCACATTTATGATTTCGTACTAGATTTAGTGATTTTACTATTGAACTAGTGATCTAGTACGTACTTTGGGTAAATAGGCACATTCTAGTGATTTTTTTGCATTTTTTTCTAATGCAGACAAGTGAGAAGGAAATGGTTCTTAAAATAAAAGGAAGAAGTATATTCACTTCAAAACAAATGTAGAAACCTTAAATTATTTTTTCTTTTCCCTCTGACTGAATGAAACCCCTGCTGTGTAACGACCTTAGGTAAACAACGGCTATCTTTGGTCCGCTACCTCCTTTTGTTAGCCGACATGAGATGGGTTACTTTTTTTTCTGGAAGAAAGTGAAGAAATAATTATCCAGTACATTTACGTTTTGTCAGGCACACAGGCGCAGTCTGTACTTGTTTCCTAACGAATTTTTTTGCAACCTAACATAAATGAAACATATGTACCAGAAAATAGAGGCAGTACAAACGGAAATTTTCATCTGTGACACATTTGATGAGAAATATAGTTAGATGTCACGTGCAAGCACTCTAAACGTGTCCTATCCTGTAATTCTATTCGTATGTTTATGTAGGTGAGACTGAGAAATCAAGAAACAATAATAACCGGTTTTCTTCCAGGGGAAAAATCTAAATGTGAAGGGGTGTTACACTGGGACTTTAATTGCGTCCTTTGTACAAGATTAACAAGTAATAGCAATTTTTTAATTTATTTTAGTTCTTGGGGAGAGGAAGATGGAAGCGAACCCTCGTAAGGACCTCTGCAAGGAAACATGAATACTATCCGCCACTGTTTGTTACATTACACAAAATAGTTTTATATATATATATATATATATATATATATATATATATATATATATATATATATATTGAGTTTTAGTCAGGGTTTTCATTCTGCAGGAGAGGGGGGATAGTAATACCTGACGAACATTTTCTATTCTCAGAGTGTTGCAATGATAGCATTTCCTCCATTATAACTTGGCCAAGCTAGTTGCATTATATGTAAGGATTAAGTTAGCCTAAAAAGCTTAAATTTCTATGGCTGTTTTACTCTGTAGCCATGTTTCTCATTTTCGGTCTACGGGACTCTGTGTCCGGAAATTTTCGATGGCTTCCAAGTCGGAAAATAAGTCTATCAAAGGCATATATATTATATCTATGGTTATATGAGGCATGGATCTACAGTTTAACGTGGGATACCGGTAACAACTTCATGAGCTTCCACAGTATATCGAACCAGAGTCTCCCGCGATCAAGGGGTATGTGTTAACCATACAGCCACGAGGAAATTCACATAAGCACACACACATATATATTGTTGAGTTGATTTTGACTTTACCGTCTCTTTCAGCAGCGAGCATATATGAAATGTAGACCTACTGATTAACGTGGAATCCGAACTACATGAGCTCGCGCCGGGAATTGAACCCGAGTCTTCCACGGCAAAGACGTGTACACTAGCCGCGGAGTTCACACACACACACAGAATCAGAGTCCTCACACACCAAGGGTGAGAGCTGTGCCACTGAGTCACAGCGGCCACGGGGCTAGGTCGAGTCCACTTTACGTTCATAGTTTCTTAGTACATAAATGTTACGATTATGAAATAGATTTTCCTTAATGAGCTGCATAAAAACAAAAGCTTTCGAAATGCATTAAACAATTAGCTCGATTTGAGTGTGAACTTAAAGTTATATCAGAGTGTAAATACGGATACGCACCAAAGCTCGAAACTTAATACACTATTTCTCCTATATAGTCAGCATGTATCAAGCAATCGTTCAGCTTTCATTTGAGAGGATGGAAATCGAAGGCCCCTGAACAACTATGTTACTAATGTGCGGAATGTATTTATCTTACAGTGAACTGCTTTGATGCCAAGTGGCCTAACTCCAAAATTGAAATTTTCCAGGAGTGAAAGTTGAAGTTCAATATCTCATGAACAATCCATATTTCTTTTATGTTGGGAACCAAAACCATAACGACTGTATGTAGTTCATTGTTTTATAACTTAGTGTTTACAAAAATTCTTTTAAAAAATACCTATTCATAGAAGTGAATGGTACTTATCTGCACTAGTTCTTGGCATCCAAGCAGTCCATTTATTGTAATACTAGCTTAATATACCCATTCTTCGCATGGGGGCTGTATTTGGAAGTCAACACCTGTGGAAGTATCGCCATTCATTTCAGTGACCGCGAAAACTATGGATTTGACACTAGTATAATCAATATGAGCTATTTATACATGTCTCGGTATTCCTCACCCGCTGACACCCGGCCCGCATACAGTAGTAGCTGAATTTGCAAGTCATCGCTGATGGAAGTGTCACCATTGATCTCAGCGACCGTGAAAACTATGGATTTGACACTAATGTCGATCAATTTGGATTACTTTTACTACATGTCTCGCTAAACGCCACCCTGAGACCCCCTGGTTCCAATTTTGACAAAAACGCTTCGCCTTAGACTGGGACCTGGACCAAGGTATCCGTGACCAAAATTTGGTAACTCTCGGTCAACTTGTCTGATCCCCATGTCGGTCCCAGTAAACGCCCCCCCCCCCCCCGAGACCCTCTGGTTCGAAATTAAAAAAAAATGCTTCGTCTTGATCTGGGGCCTGGACTAAGGTACCCGTGACCAAATTTTGGGAACTCTCGGTCCACTCGTCTGGTCCCCACGTCGCACACAAACAGACAGACAAACACACAAACAAACTCTTTATTTTATTTATATTAGGTAAGATATACTATGTAAAATAGTCTCGTATCATAATATGTGATGTATATACAACAAATGTTACATTATATATTATCCGTAGCTCGTGATATGCTGCAACATATTAAAGCCTCAGAATAGTTGGGCAAGCGAATAATCCAGAAGTTACGTAACCCTATTGCGTTCATGGGAACGAAAACACAATAATTATAACTATGCTAAATTACTATAGACTACCAACTGCTCATTCAGAGAATTTATGAAGTTCACTTTATCGCAATAGTTTTATACAAACTAGATTTAGACTACGGATAATAGTTTTATACAAACTAGATAATCAATTATTATTATTATTATCATTATATTTGCAGTACAACCAAATACAACGACATTAACTATTAGTCCTAATTAACTGAATTGAGCTGAAAATTAAATCTTGATCTTTAAAGATTAACTATTAATTTTATGCGTTCTGTACCTTTCTGAAGGAATAAATGCTGGAATTGGTTTCAAGGCTGTTTCTGAGTGAATACTTTCTTCAAAATAATATTAAAAATTATAGAAAGATTTTCGAGACATTCGAGTCGAGAAATACGTTTGTCTCGACTCGTCTCGAATTTTACAGTGTCTCGACTCGAATCTCGACTCGAATTCGAGTCGAGTCGAGTCGAGATTCGAGACATGTCTCGACTCGAGCGCATCCCTACTTGAGATTAATGGGGTTAGATTTTCCACCGAATTTTCACAATTAATGGAAACAAATGTGGAAAGATGACTTGTACTAATCGATAATATGGGTGAGCATTATTCTTCAGGTGTAAGTTTTAAGATTTTTTTTTAACCTAGCAATTAATACTGTTAGATAACCATGCTATTAGAAGCTCTCAGAGGGAACTGTCAGAGGGAGCAATTAGGACAAAGCGTAGATCCATTTTTAAATGCTGATATGCGCATAACGTCACGATAGTAGTAGACGTGTACCCTATAACAAAAATTAAAAGGACGTTATGTGTCGCCTTTTTACAAGAAGATAGTTGAACCGATTGAAATTAATTTTTGATTACAGTTAACCCCCAACTCAGCCAAGTTTATATCACATTATTTTAGTTCATATATATGTCTTAAGATAGAACCAAGAAGGTTCTAATTATATCCCAAAAATTTAGTATCTCACCAGCACTCCAAATTAGCAAGTTGAACCTTTGTGTTAAATTTATTAACCTTGGGTATTCCCCACACCTTAAATAAACATTGAAATAAACATTTATTACAGTGTTTGCGAACATTTAAGTGCTGTGACGAACTCTAGTGACTGTGAAAGTGCGGTGCAGTGTGCATGTTGCATGCGTAGCTAGCAGTAGAGTTGGTAGTTAGCAACAAAGCACGGCAGCACTATAACCGCCATTTCGACGAACAAGAACAGTTTTGTTCAGCAAGTTGCGTGGCCCCGAGACGACAGAAACCAAGAACCTGCTTCTGATTGGTCGGAGAGACGCAGATGCGAGAGCCAATCAGAAGCCAGCATTCGCAAGCAGCACACATAAAAGAGCAGGACCATCGTCAACTAGCTCAGATCATCACATGACTTTCCCAGAGCTTGCTCTAAAGCGCCACTGAGAGAACAGTGACGAGTTTTGCAAATAACCTTCCTTTTCCTGATCCTGAGCTTTTTCCCTGTCTCTTTTGCGCGAACCGTCTGTCAGACTGATCAAGCCAAGGGCAGCCGGTTCTACAGATCGAGGCAGGGGACCTGCTCCCCCTGGACAACTATCCGAACGGGTTGTCCCACCTACTCATCAACACATATCATCATCCATCTTCTCGAGTGAAGTTCAGCTCTCGTGGCAATAGCTCGTTATTTGCGATGGCAGACCCAGGCTCAGGCAGTGGAGCATCTTCAGAAAGTCGACATGGAGGCTTACCACCAGTCTTCGTTAGCCCACCTGCTATCTCCACGAAGGTGGAGAAGCAGAAGAACTATGCCGAGAGACAAAGACGAGCTTCTGAACGCTCAACCGCCTCCACTACATCAGCCTGTTCTAGATCTCGATCTCGATCTCCACGGAGCCAACCCAGCTACTCTGATAGGGTCAAAAACTCGCCTCCTGCTAAGAAGCACCATATCGATGTTTCAGAATCATCTGACATGGAAGCCGACGTTTCACCGACCGCACGCCGATCCTCAACATCTGTTCATCCTGTTTCTTCTACACCTCACTGCTTTTTGCTTCAAAACTTTGACGCTAAATTCACCAATGAAAAATTCATCATCCTTCAACTCCGAAAATACCTGCCAAGCATTCCACTCACTGAAGTTGTAAAAACCCGCAATGGATTTATCTTCAAATCATCCGATGCTAACTTCTTATCTACAGTCCGTAATAAAGCCTCGTTCGAGATTTGCGCCTACGCTTGTCTCCTTGAACTCTACTCGTCGTAAGACACCACCTCCTCCAAAACGTTCTCCGATGTTATCTGTAGTCATCAGGGGAGTCGATCCATCATATTCTGATGATGAAATACACGAGGAATTGCGCAACGAGGGGCACACCATTGATAAAATTATTCGCATTCGTAATAACACTGGGCCTACTTACATGGTGCGAATCCTAACTGTATCTCAAGAGACGATCGACCATCTGCTTACTCATGGTGCCTTCATTTACAAGCGCAAACATCGCGTTGAACCCTCTCGCTCGTCGGCGCCATTGCCATTGCGATGCGAAAAATGTCAAACATACAACAATCATGCAACAGCGCACTGCACAAACCCCACTGTATGCGGGTATTGCTCTGGTCCCCATTTAACTCGTGTTTGCCCTAATATGAACCTTCCACCTCAATGTTCTGCGTGCGCGGAGCGCCACCCTACATATAGTTATAAATGTAAACGCAAACCATCACCAGACCAAACACACCCAGAGTTAGTAGTCCCATTACGTACTCAGTCTACCTCCACCAACACAGAAACTTCAGTAAATGATCCAGTCACCATTGGTAAACTGTTAGAATTTCTCACATTAACCCTGCAGAATATTCATCCTTTCCATCGTCCACACATCCTTCAGCAACTCACTCTTGCCGCTAAAGCCACTTTTCATGTAGCTCTGTATGCCACTTACTCAAACAATTATGTTCACTTCCATACTACACCACTCGAAACATCTGTTTAATATCTTGGTCGTCATGGATATCAGCTTTCTGTTTCTCAATATTCGTTCAATCACCAAGAATAAAACTCTTTTCAAGCACTCCTGCAAGAAGAACACATCACTGCTTTTCTTCTGAATGAAACTTTTTTGACTCAGTCCATGCAATGCAGATTTCCTAACTACACGTTGCTTCGCCATGATAACATGACACCAGCGTTAAGAGCGAACGGTGGAGTTGCTATGGGCTTTCGCCATAATCTACCATTCAGACAGCATAGCTGCCCTGCACTAGCCTTACCAGAGCATATCGTAGCTACTTTGTATTTTAAATCCATCGCTCTTACTTTCGCTACCATCTACGTCAGACCCGGCACTCCAATTCCGTTAGATTTTTTCACTCACATCTCTAATAACTTCAAACATTTTACCATCCTCGCAGACGTAAATTTTCATAGTCGCTCTGCTCATGAACGCACCCAATTTCAAGATCATATAGCATCTCAGACTTCAGGAATTCTTCTCAACCTTCCTTCGCCCACACGTCCAGTTTCCAATACCACACCCGATATTGCAATTACATCCAATACAATAGTTACACGTTGTACCGTGGCAGTCTTAGACTTACTAGGTAGTGATCACGCTCCCATTAAAATCACATATCATACTGGTCTCGTCCCTTCACAAGCAGCATTATCACCTCATCTCACACCACGCTATGATAAAGCAGATTGGGCCAATTATCGCACTTACATCTCTTCTACCATCGACCATTATCGTTCACCAACCACTCCTGACGAGCTTTCGACGCAAGTCACCACTATAACCAATGCTATTCAGCAAGCTTGAGCTCTGTACATTCCACAAACCGAATCAGTACCTTATCGACCTAAACTACCACCTCACTATCTCGCTATGATCCGTCGTTCTCGTCAGTGTTATCGGGAATACCTGCACACTCGAAACCCTGATACTTTACGTCTTCACCATCAACTCCAGAGAACTGTTCGCAACTATATTACAGCTTATAAGCAACGCCAATGGATCAAAACATGTAATCATCTTTCTGAAACATCGCATCCCACGCTCTACTGGAAACGCTTTAATGCACTCTGTGGAAAAATCACTAAGACTCCTTACCCCCTTCTACTGGATAATACAGCCATTCATTCCGACCAGGATAAAGCGAACGCTTTCGCCAATTATCTTCAAGCTATATTTACACCGTCTCCACCTGATCATATGTTCCACCCTCACCCTGCTGAGGCAGTAAATACTCAATCTAAATCTCTTCAACCTGCTGTGACTCATAGACTTCCTGAACATGTTCTCACTGCTCCGATTACAGTCGAAGAAATTACTTCTGTTGTCCGGCGAAAACGCAACACAGCTCCAGGATTCGATCGTATCACCTATCGCCATATTAACGAAAGCCCCATCACACTACTCCTACTTCTATCACTGATATACACCTTCATACTTCGCACTGGCTTTTTCCCGATAGATTGGAAGGTATCAAAAACTCTTATGTTTCCAAAACCGAATAAACCACCATCCGACACTTCATCCTACAGACCGATTCAGTTAACCTCCACTTTCAGCAAGATTTTCGAACGCATTCTTGTCAAACGCTTACATCCATACCTAACAGATCGAAACATTATTCCCTCTCATCAGGCTGGTTTTCGACCTTTCTATTCAATAAATGACCAATTACTCCGCCTTTCTACACTTATTACCAATCATTATAACTCCGTTCAACCGTCATGTATGGTTCTCTTTGATCTTGAAAAAGCCTTTGATAAAGTTTGGCATTTGGCACTTATCTATAAACTCATCAAACTCAAACTTCCTCTCACAATCATCCGCCTCATCTATCATTTTCTCGTCTGCCGTTTGTCATATGTCGCTATCAATGATGCACTCTCTCATCCTATTTTTCTACTGTGCGGTGTGCCACAAGGATCTGCCTTATCACCTTTATTGTATGTTCTCTTTGTCGCAGATTTTCCCGAATTACCTCCTAATGTTCACCTGTTACAATATGCGGACGACACAGCCTTTCTGGCACTCTGCCGAACTATCCAACAAATCAATGTCTGTCTTCAGGAAGCTATTAATCGCTTTAAAGCCTGGTGTCGCAAATGGAATTTAACAATAAATGCTGCCAAAACCCAAACAATAGTTTTTATTCCGCCACGCAAACGCACCAAAGTTCATCGAAATCCTTCTTTACTTTCCCTTACAGTTAACCAGGTTCCCCTCCGGCCTTCAAAAACAGTAACCTATCTTGGGATAGTTTTTGACCACCGTCTGACTTGGACCCCACATCTCAAATCAGTGACCACCAAAGTACGAAACAGACTTAATTTATTGAAACGTCTCACCGGCACTACCTGGGGCCTATCTCCAAGTCTAGTTCTTAATACTTACAAAGTTTTTCTCCGACCAGTCATCACATATGGTTTTCCCGCTTGGATCGCCGCTCCACTATCCTATTATAAGCAACTTGATATTTTCGAACGGATGCGTTCCGTCTTGCCTTTCGCATATTTCTACCTAGTCCTACTCGTGACCTGTATTCACTCATCACATTTCCTATTCTCAAATTTCACCTGGAGACACTCCGTCACAGATTTATCACCACACGTTACACTGGACATCATCCTCTTCTTTTTGCCACTATGCACCATCTCGCACTCCATCCCTCTCGACCCCGATATTATTACACACCGTTACATTTACTGTATACTCTTTATTGCTACTCGCTTCCCCCTGATCACCTGGACCTCACACTTCTGGAGGATTATCGTCTGCATGCTCATCTACCTCATGTTTTTCCTTCATATAGTGCACAGTAAACCCTCTTGTAACTAACAGGGCTCCTCCTGTCTTCATTAGCCTAGCGTCGCCCCTAGGCAGAAGATAACTGCATTCGTCTTCCTAACATTTCCCTTGTGTTGTCCTGTGCTTGCACCTCATCTCATCTTTCACGCTCATCCTTTTATCACGATTTAACATAATAACATAATATCATTGAAGCTTATGTACGTCCTTTTCTCTGTCACCATATTCATTTGTCACCCAGGATCTATGCCTGCATTTCCATACAGATATCTTCATATTTTTCCATTTTCTATTATTATCTATATGTATCTGTGTTCCTATCATTCATTTTTTATATATATATTTTGTTTTATCATTTTGTATTATGTAATTTCTATGTGTTTATTAAGTTATATATTTGTGTAGTTTTCCTCTTCACATCCTAATGATTATGATCGCAAAGATCATAATGGCTTACACAATGATTTAAGAAAGTTAATAAAGTAAATAAATAAATAATTTACCTTCACTTAGACCAGCCACCCTTAAGCCAATCCTACTTTTCCGTCACATCTTCTCCTGAAAGAGGGTGTAGCCCTCTCAGAGGTAGCTAGCCTCGTGCTAGCAATTAAAAAAAATCAACTAGCTCAGTTGCCCGCTGGAGCGGAAGCCCGGCTCATAGGCTGGGGAAAAATAAAAATTAGGTCCTGTTCCCATAAATAATAAAAGATCCCAGCAATACGGCTAAAAGAAAAACTGGCCGCTAGGAGCTCGTCCAATACGTTCCTAGACAGCGTTTAGACGTCAGCCAAGAAATGAAGCAAAACACTCAGGTCGCCTCCCCCCCAAGAAGCAGTGATCCACATACCAACCAAGTGCCTCCCGTCAGGAAACCACCCGCAGGACCGGAAACAAGCCTTGCGAAACAACTAAAAGCTATGAGTTTTAGTAACTTAGGCTCTGTTCAACGCCGCAGAACAACCCGTCAGGCTAAATTGGTTCCTATGAGTCTCGAGGAACTCCACGCCGTCACGGCTCAAACCACTTCTACCCCTCACATGAACGAAACAGCTGACAGTGCAACCGTCCACGCGGATGCCCCCCAGATCCAAGATCAGTCCATCGAGATGGCAGGGTCCAGTGATGAAGAATACGACCCTACCGATAGCGCAGGAGAGTTCCAACACCCCAAGAAGAAAGCGAAAAGAAGACCAGAAAGTAGCATTACGCCACTTGTAGAATTCAGGAACTCTTTCTCGGCGCTGGACACCACCAACGACCCATCCAACGCTGGGGGTGGTCAAACACCCACCAAATATGCAGAAGAAAATGCGGAGGACACCGTCCGCAGCAGGAAGATACCCCCCTCTTCATATATGACGTCGAGAAAAGACACACTTTCATAAAAACGCTAACCGCAAACTGCAAGGATCCCTACAAAATTCTGCAACCGAGTGCATACATAAAAATCCACTGCACCACCTGGCGCGACTTTGAAATGATGGAAGCCTTCTGCATCCAGACCGGACAATCATTTGCCACAGAACTTCCGAAACAAACACGCCCAATCAAAGTAGTCATCCGGAAGATGCCACTCGACACTCCAACGGCTGACATACTACAGGACTTGAAGGACCAGGGGTTCACCCCAACCAATGTGGTCCAGATGAGGGGACGCAGTGACCCGTCTGGCAACAGGCCCCTGTTTCCGCTATTCCTTGTTACTTTACCCAAGGACCCAACGAACAACAAGATTTACGATCTCAAATACCTTCTTAGTTACAGAGTGGCAGTGGAACCCTACAAGTGTCAGTCAATTCTCCAATGCTACCGATGCCAACGAGTAGGGCACACCACGCAAACATGCAGGGCGACCCCTCGCTGCATCAAATGCGAAGAATCCCATCTCTCCACGGAATGTCCGAAGAAAACGAGGGACACTCCGGCAAAATGTTGTAACTGCGGAGGCGAACACCCCGCCAACTACATGGGCTGTCCCACGCTCAAGGCGGCCAAAGCCAAGAGGAAACAGCCAACCCAACCACCAGCTAAGTCGGACCCTCCCTCAAAATCTGATACCAGCCGCAGAAGAAACAACGCTACATCTTACGCAGGAGCAGTCACGCCGGAAGACAAGAACAACACCAACCAGAAAACCAGGAGGCACCCCAACCAAGAAACAAAGCAAAATCAAACAACCCAGGACAACTCCCAATCCAGAGAAGAAGACACCGAGGACAAACGCACTGAACCATCATTGGCAGACACATTCAAAGAGATCCGAGAACTCTTCTCGGGCCTCAATCTCCGTTCAATGCTAGAAAAGCTGCGAGTAGGACTCCGGAAGGTGAAAGAAACGACAGACCCACTAAGCAAAATCACCATCATGTTTGAGGTAGTCGCGTCCATCCTTGACGATGGCACCGACTAAAAGAAGAATCAACAGACAAGTCAAAGTGCTGCACTGGAACGCAGAAGGAATCCAAAAGAAGAAGAACAACCTGGAGGACTTTCTCCGCAGAGAAGAAGTGGACATAGCCCTATTGTCAGAGACCCACCTAAAACCACACCTTACCCTAAAAATCCGCAACTACTCCACCATCCGTACCGACCGCCCCGACCGACCCCTTGGAGGAACAGCAATTCTAATCAAAGACAGTATCCCGTACGACCCTCTCCCTCTGCCACCTCTACAATCCCTGGAAGCTACAGGGATCACCCTCCACTCAGCTAATGGACCGATAATAATAATAGCAGCCTACAAGCCTCACAACAACAACCTCAACGCAACAGATCTGCAAGCCCTGCGACAGCTAGGACACCGGATTCTACTAGGGGGAGACCTCAACAGTAAACATCCGGCGTGGAACTCCAATGTGTCAAACGCAAACGGAAGGATCCTCCACCACGCTCTCACCACCATAGACTTCACTCCCACGGCTCCAACGGAACCCACGCATTATCCAAGAAACGGCGGGATGCCTGATGTACTGGACATGGTACTGACAGCGAACCTGGCAATCCTAGGTGTACCTCAGGTTATCCACGGCCTCGACTCGGATCATCTACCCGTTCTACAAACGATCGCAATCAGCTACCACTTCACAACTCGAACCCTTCCAACTCTGC
The DNA here is from genome assembly GCF_964235325.1 of Thermobia domestica. NCBI lineage: Eukaryota > Metazoa > Arthropoda > Insecta > Zygentoma > Lepismatidae > Thermobia > Thermobia domestica. Next base: position 67,865,423 of record NC_137456.1, read on the forward strand.
GCACAACAGACTGGGACCACTACAGATCCTTGCTCAGCGACATGTTAGATCCACGCCGGATAATTGAAACAACGGAAGACATAGAGGCCACCACTGCGTCCCTGACCGCAGCCATCAACTCAGCCATAGCCATCGCCTCAACCACCTCAACAACGACTCATCCATCACACCAGACCACTCCAGAAGAACGACGCACCTCAGCCTTGATCCACTTGAAGCGTTGGGCCCGGAAGCAGTGGCAACGTACCAGAATTCCCCAGTTCAAAACACTTTGGAACCACCTAGTATCCAGAGTCAGGAAAAGGCTCCTTCGAATCAAAATCAGAAACTGGAACCTCCACCTCCAGGAGCTAGATGCACCCAGCAGGCAATTCTGGAAGTTAGTGAAAAACATCACAAGACCAGAAGCAAACTCCAGAACACTCACATTTCAAACTCCACAAGGAACAATACACGAACCGGAAGAACAGGCAGAACTTTTCGCCCAGACCCTGGAAACCACCTTCCAGATCAACACTACCAACACGCCAGCAACCACCACTGCAGCAGTACATAGATCCTACCACCACTCCCGAATAGAAGACCCACCTCCTCCAGAAGCCCTCACAACACCGCGGGAGATACAAGCAATCATCAAGAGGATCAATGCACACCGGGCTCCAGGTCAAGACCGAGTGACGCCGCAAGCACTGAAGCACCTCCCGAGAAAGGCCCTGGTCCTACTCTGTAAGTTGTGCAACGCCATTATGAGAACCGGACACTACCCAGAAGCCTGGAAAGAAGCAAAAGTCATAATGCTGGCCAAACCAGGAAAGAAAAGATCAAATCCGGCCAACTACCGCCCTATCAGCCTGCTCTCGCATACCAGCAAGGTGTTTGAAAGAGTACTGCAGAGCAGACTTCAGCAATTCATAGAAGATCATGACATCATCCCGGACCATCAGTTCGGCTTCAGGAAAGGACACTGCGCGGATCAGCAGCTGGTACGGGTGGTAGAGAAGATATGTGACAGATTCAACGAGGGAGGCCACACCTTGGGGCTTTTTCTCGACATAGAAAAAGCATTCGACAAGGTGTGGCACGAAGGCCTCTTTCACAAGATGATGCTCCAGGGCACTCCGCACTACCTTCTGAGAATCATCAAATCCTTTCTTCAAGGAAGAACCTTTCGTGTTGCCCATGCAGGACACCTAACACCCTCCAGACCTATCCTAGCAGGAGTCCCCCAAGGATCCTGCCTATCCCCAACCCTCTACGCCATGTACACGGCGGACATTCCCACAACCCCGAACACAGCGGTAGCAACATTCGCAGACGACACGGCAATCTTTGCCAGCCATGGAAACATCCGATACGCTGAACTATACCTCAGACGACACGCCGAACTTCTCCACCGATGGTCTGAAGAGTGGAAGATCAAAGTCAGCGAACAGAAAACCTCAGTAGTAAACTTCACAAGAAACAGAAGAAGGATTCACGTCAGGATCACCATGGCTGGAACACCCCTCCAGAACCGAGATGATGCCAAATACCTCGGAATAATACTGGACAGGAAACTTACATTTGCTCACCACATACATTCCACCGCCAAGAAAGCCAGTCAACGCCATCAAGCCTTGCTACCGCTACTCCTCTCCCCATCCCTCACCCTGAAAACCAAACGCCATATATATCAGATGAGCATTCGTCCCATCCTGATGTATGCCCACCCTGCATGGCAACACGCAGCAAAAACGCACCTCAGCCAACTACAAGTCATCCAGAACAGAGTAGCCAGGGCCATCACTGGACACCCGAGAGACACTCGCCTCGAGCAAATACATGAAGATTTGGACCTCCCATTTCTACATGACTACAGAATTTACAGATCAGCCAACTTCTGGAGGACAATCAGAGCCTCGCCACACCAACACATAGCCACCATAGGAACGGCCAACCCAAGAAGACGAACTTACAAGATGCCGCACCCCTAAAACGCACACCCACTAAACTGACATAGGAACAGCAAAAGAGGAGCGCGACAGTTGCGTCCTCTCTCACAACAAATACGCACGCAAAACAAACGACAGTCAACAACACAAATGGAAGGCAAGGGCCCAAGCCCGGTACTTAAATCAACCACAAAAACCGCCAAGAAATCTCTGCTCTGCTCTGCTGAAACTAATACAGAAATACACTTTCTCCTAACGTTTCTACTCTCGGAAAAGCAAGATGAAAGTACACAGAATTGTTACTTAAATATGGCCGAAAACGATGTTTAACACATAAAATACAGGGTGGCCAAAAAGTAGCTATACAGTCCCGTACTGATCATCTCACTGTATTTCATATTTCTTATTGTTATTAAACAGGTAGACGTAGGTTCTTTATTATTTGTTCTTAATGTCTTTATTACTTATATCTTAAGCCAGGAACAGCCGAAGCAAATATACCCATAAGCTAGAATGTTATACTTGATCAATGGAGGGGTGTATACCTACTTTTGGTCCACCCTGTATAATTTCTGTTTAATATTGTGCAAAATCGATAAATTCTATAGAGCTATAAAAAAAGTTAAATATTTGAGGTTAAATTCTTATGCGTAGTTCTCGAGAAAATCGACGAAAAAGTTTTTAATTTTTCATGGCGCTAAGAAGTATGTTATTCATTGCCAATCACAAGTTAGTTTCGTTTCGTAGTGTGAAACTACGTTAGACTTCCAAACTATAGGCACTTAATACTCAGATTTGAGTTGAGTTGAGTTGATTTTGAGTTTAACGTCCCGTTCAGCAGCGAGGCTATATGAGACGTGGACCTACTGATTAACGTGGAATCCGAACCACATGAGCTCCCGCCGGGAATCGAACCCGGGTCTCCCACGCCAAAGGCGTACTCAGATTTGAAGTGGTACGTACATCTATAACTACTGGTTGCAATAACGGAATAAGATCAAACATAAAATCTGTTTCTCGAACGCTGAATCTGTATCAAAAAGCTATTACTCGCTCTCCCTTACTTTTTTTTTCGGCTTTAAGCAGATTAGCATTAAACCCGAAAGTGCTAATTGATATAATTACTTCCTATTGCAATAAAAAGAATAAAATCAGAGGTTAAAACAGATTCTTAGTACTGAATCCATATCAAACAATGACTGGTCACTAGCTATTTCCGTTTTATCCATTACGCAGTGTTATAAGCGAAAAACCGTAGATTTTCGCCACTTTGGGTTTCAACAAATAGATAAAGTCCAAATAAAACTCATGCTTGGGATACTAAATCTATGTCAAAATTCGCATTATGATATACCTTACCATTTTAGCTCTGTGGAAATAAGTATTGAAAAAAAAAGTACCGGTACTATTTAATGCCAACAACTTCTACTCTTGGTACAGAATCTTTCAGTTTAATGTCCCGCAATTATTTCTATTAGGTTAAAAGAGAGGATGGTTAAGGTAAGTTAACGGTAATGAAAGAATTTGTGGAGTGAAACGTGGGAGGAAACGGGATTACCCCGAGAAAACCCACGGACGCGATTTTGTCCACCACAAACTTACTTGGCCGGGGTTCGAACGAGGGACCCCACACACTAGAGGTAAGTGCTCCACTACTGAGGCATCTTGCCCTTATCGGTCTTGGTACAGTGTTGCGGATAGCGATAGTAGGCTTATATTCACTTGAAACATTCAATCGATTGCTAAACACAGCTTGTCAATATCAACTACCCTTCTTGTTCTATGGCTATCAACATTAAAACCAGAAACTGTTTAATTTTACCGCTTGTGGTTTGAATAGAGGGTTAAGGAAAGCAGATAGAATCTTTCTTGGAACTCTGTATCGATTGCAACATACCGCTTCTCCATATATCTCTCATAATGCTTGCTCTATGGGAATAAGATTCGAAATCTTTGAGTTTTACGTCCCACGTTTATGCCGTGTGGGGGTAAAGAAAACTGTTATGATAGGAAATGAATGAAATAGTGGAATGAACAAAGTGGGAGGAAATGGAAAAACTCCAAGAAAACCCACGCTCACGGCGACTTTCCACCGGAAAGCCCACTTGGCGCAAGCTGGCATCGAACCAGAAACCCCACGCACCAGAGGTGAACGCACTACCACTGAGTCGCCGCGGCCCATAAGACAATAAGTTCTGAAACCAAAACTTCTAGTAAGTTTCAGCTACCTATGGTTTCAGCAATGTTGCGGATTGTGACGATATAGGACGTATTGTTTCGTAACTAAAATAGAGAGGTTTGTTTATTAATTTGAATAAATTATTGTAGGGCATTGTTTATTATTATTATATTTAGATATGTATAGTTTATGAGAATAATTGAAATGCTTTTAGCGTTTTTGGTAAAAAAAAAAATGAAAAAGAAAGAAATACTAATTTAGATGTATTTTAATTATTATTATTATTATAACAAGTTACATAGAATTGAAAAAAGGTTATAAAATAATAATTATAGAAATTATAAATGAGAACAATTAAGCCTGGTTTGGAGGACGATTTTTATATATGGAACTTTTTGTGTGTGTGTGTGTGTGTGTGTGTGTGTGTTTATTTTTTTTTTTTTTAGTATAATTAAATGAAAGTTACTTAGAGGATAATTTGATGGTATAAGGTGAGGTTTATTTTGATAAGGTTGTAAATGTCATCATCATCACAGGTATTCTGCCTTTATTGGCAGGTCACTTGCCGCAGCTGAGAAGCTTCCATGCTCCACGGTCCTCCGCTAAGCTTTTCGTCTTCGCGTATGATCTTACTGTTTTAATATCATCCATTAATTGTAGTCTCCTTCGTCCCCTCCCTCTCTTTCCCGCCACCATATCCTCTAGGACGTCCTTCATTATACAATCTCTTCTTAGGCAATGTCCCAACCAGTTTCTCTTCCTCTTCCTAATAATATCTAAAAGTATTCGTTTCTCACCCACCATTTCCAACACTCTCTCATTCGTTTTCCGCTCGACCCAACTAATCCTTTCCATTCTTTTCCACACCCACATTTCGAAGGCTTCCAGTCCATTTTCGTCACCTTTACGTAATGTCCACGTTTCCGCCCCATACAGTACAACACTCCACACGAAGCATTTTATGAGTCTTTTTCTCAACTCTTTGTTCAAGGTCCCACAAAACAGACTTTTCTTTCTTTTAAAGGCTTCTTTCGCCCTTCCTATTCTTGCTTTTATTTCACGTTCGCATTTCATGCCATTACTAAGAATACTACCCAGGTATCGAAAAGTATTCACTTGTTCTATTTTCTCCCCTCCTACTTTTATATTTGACAGAGACCCCTTCGTTCCAATCACCATGGCTTTTGTCTTTCTAACATTTATTTTCATCCCATATTCTTCAAAGCCCTTTCTCATTTTTTCTAACATTTTATTGATTTTCTTTTCAGATTCTGCAACAAGCGCCATATCGTCTGCAAATCTTATGCATCTAATCATTCTACCTCCTACCGAAATGCCATCATCATCATGTAGGCTCTTTTTTACTATCTCTTCTAGATAGACATTAAATAGTGTTGGCGAGAGGCAGCATCCTTATCGAACTCCCCTTCCAATTGCACTCTCTTCCGTCAGTTCTTCCCCTATCCTAACACTTACTTGTTGGTTCATGTATAAGTTTCTTATGAGTCTTCTATCTTTCCATTCCAACCCTATTTTTGTTAGAACTCCCAACAACAATGCCCTATTCATGCGGTCAAAAGCGTTTTCCAGATCAATAAATACAACATACACCTCTTTCCCATTTTCTATAAATCTTTCACCGATCACCCTTAATAATCCAATAGCATCTCTTGTGCCCTTGGCTCTTCTGAACCCGAACTGCTCTTCCTCAACATCTTTATTTGTTCTTCCATATAACCTTCTGTTCAGTATTCGGAGCAAAATTTTAGATATGAGACTAATAGTTCTATAATCCTCACATCTCTTTGGGTTCGATTTCCTAGCCATCGGTATCACGATTGTTTTCAGAAAGTCTCTTGGCCATTCTCCTGTTTCATATATTTCATTGCATAGTCGCCACAATTCTTTCTTTCCCTTGTCTCCTATATTTTTAATGAATTCGATTGGTATGTTATCTATTCCGGTTGCCTTTCCATTCCTAATCTCGGATATAGCCTTTTCAAACTCATCCCTAAGAATACTAAATCCTTTATCATCCTCGCCTACTTCATTCTCCAATTCAACATTTAGGCTACATGGTCTATCCCTACTCTCATATAAGTCTTCAACGTATTCTTTCCACCTTCCTATGACCTCATTTCTCTCGCTGACTACCTTCCCATTCTTATTTTCTACTGCCATCATAATACCCCCTTGTTTCCTCCTAAATTCCATAGATTTCACCTCCTTGTACATTTCCTCATATTTCCCAACTCTTTCTAATTCTTCTATGTCCTCGCATTTTCTTTTGTAAAACTCTTCCCTCGCTCTATCTGTTTCTCTTCGTAATTCATTATTTAACTTTCTGTACATCTTTCTGCCCTCTTCTGTATCAACCTGTTTCCACATCTTCCTCTCCCTCATTTTCTGCAACATCTGCTCTGTAACCCATGGTTTCTTAGCAGTTTTGTGTTCGCGGTAATTTACTGCTTCTTCTGCAGCCTGCTGTAAGCAACGTTTAATATGTTCCCACCGTGCGTTACTACCTGCGCCTAACCTTTCCTCGTTTGAACATTTTTCTTCGAATTTTTCAGCGAAAAGATTTCTTATTTCCTCGTTTTTCAACTTTTCAGTATTCAACACTTTGTTACCTACTTTTCTTCTGCCTACATTTTTCAGTTGAATATCTACTTCGGCCAGCACAAGATTATGATCAGAGAAAATATCAGCCCCGGGAAGGGTCTTCGCGTTCTTTAAGCTATTCCGATACCTGTCCTGAATCATAATATAGTCTATCTGATATCTTCCGCCGTCTATTGGTGATTTCCATGTATATCTTCTTCTCTTGTGCTGATTGAACCAAGTGTTCCCAATTACTAGTGAATTCTGTCTACAGAAATTCACCAGTCCCTCTCCCCTTTCATTTCTTTCGCCTAAACCATATTTGCCTACGATACTACCTTCCTGTTTTTCTCCCACAACTGCATTGAAATCTCCCATTAGAATTATGCATGCACCCTTCTTCTCCCTATCTATAATTTCTTCTATTTTCTCATAATTTTCCTCTACTTCTTCATTTGCATGCGAAGTCGTCGGTGCATATGTCTGTATCACCGCTAGATCCTTCGTTTTCCCTTTAAGTCTTAACATCATAACTCTATCATCAATAAAATCTACTTTCACTACCTTCTCCTTTAAGCGCTTTCCAAGAATTATTCCTACGCCATTATGACCGCCCTTTTCATTACCTGAGTAAAACATTCTATATCCTTCGCTGTTTAATACCCCATTACCTTCCCATCTAACTTCACAAACGCCTACCAAATCTAAATTATTTTGTTTCATTTCTTCTTTAAGATTTTCTAATTTTCCTCCCTGTAACATAGTACGTACGTTCCATGTCCCTATCCTAAACCTTTTGCTTTTCCTTGTCTTTCTTTCTCTTTTTGTCTTCCCCCCATTATTACTTTCTCATCCAATTGTCCTTCCCAAGACATCCCCCTCCCGGAGATCCGAATGGGGGGATATTTTACCTCCGGAACTACATTTTGACCTGCAAAAGACCATTGTTCATATGTTCTCTTTTTGCTGCCAGAAAATTAGGGAAAATAGAGTGGTGGTTTCCCATTGCCTTACACCCCGCAGTATCCCAGCCGTTAAAGTCACTCTGACCACGCCTGGGACTAATGTCCAAGTTGCCGTACCAATCACTTGGCTACTGGAGAACTGCTGCCTTCTTCCAGAACACTCTTCGTCTGGCTACTCCATTTAGACCAATTCGGTAGGGGTGGCCCTTCTGGTAGTGAACTACCACCGACACAGCTCTAAATTTCACTGTAGCACGCAATCCTCCCCACCCGACACATAAGTGTCTTCGTAAAGGTGGTGTTTATCGGAGAGGGTTGTAAATGTAATGGTTGATTATTTTCACTATTGCAACGCTATTGATAACTTTACCCGTTCTGATCATTTATTTACTTATTGTTTAGTTTAAATACCTTTGGTTTTTGGCTTTCCACTTGTATCAGTTTCTTGTTTTGTTTTTGTGTTTATGTTATTTTTACTTTTATCTTTTAATTTCATTTCCTACTTTTATCTTTTAATTTCATTTCCTAGTTTTATCTTTTGATTTCATTTCCTACTTTTATCTTTTGATTTCATTTCCTACTTTTATCTTTTAATTTCACTTCCTACTTTTATCTTTTAATTTCATTTCCTACTTTTATCTTTTAATTTCACTTCCTACTTTTATCTTTTAATTTCATTTCCTACTTTTATCTTTTAATTTCACTTCCTACTTTTAATTTCCTTTCCTACTTTTATCTTTTGATTTCATTTCCTACTTTTATCTTTTAATTTCACTTCCTACTTTTATCTTTTATTAATTTCATTTCCTACTTTTATCTTTTGATTTCATTTCCTACTTTTATCTTTTAATTTTACTTCCTACTTTTATCTTTTAATTTCACTTCCTACTTTTATCTTTTAATTTCACTTCCTTAAAAGTGAACTTGTTTATAAAAACTCAGTTTATATATTTTATTTTTAATTTTATAAGTTTCAAATATACATTAATATGTTTAAAATTACATTATAGTATATATCCTTGAGACTCCATATTTGATTGCCAAAAAAACTGTTTGTCGCTATCTATTACGTTTCTATTCTATAGCGATAAGTGTTGAAACCGGAAATGGCTAATTTCAACTACTTCCGGTATGAACAGAGAGTTAACGGAGGGAATGGAACCTATGTTCGGGAAGTTGAATCGATTACAAAAAACTGCACCTCGATATCTCTTACAGGTTTGTTCTATGAAAATCACTATTGAAACCGGAAGTGCTAGTAAATTTCAACCACTTCTACACTCGTTCGGGTGCCGCGGGTTATAATAATATATTATCTTGAGACACTATGTCGATTGTGGAAAAGCTTTTGTTGCTGTCAATTACCGTTTCTATTCTATAGCGGTAAATGTTGAAACACGAAATGGTTAATTTAAACCACTTTTGATTTGAATATAGGGTTAACGGAAGAGATGAAACCTATTCTTGGTATGCTCAATCGATTGCAAAAACTGCTTCTTTTATCGTTTTTGCTCTATCCTCTATTAAAACTGCTTCCGGTTTTGATATAGAGTGTTGCGGTTGTGATGATATGTTCTCTTGAGAACCTGACTCGGTTGCAGAAAATCACTTGTCACTATTACAAGTTTTGGCGATAAGTGTTCAAACCGAAAATATTTATTTTGAATCACTTCCAGTTTGAATAGTCTAGAACAGGGATGGCCAACTACAGGACCGCGAGACCTTCTCGTGCGGTCCTCGAGAAGATAACATGTATGTACACAAAAATTTTAGAAATATATTTCAGATGTAATGATTTGGACTAATACACTATGTATGGCCGGATCCGGATCTGGCCGGATCCGAAGATCCGGATTTGATTCTGTCCGGATCTCGGATCTGGATCCGGATCTTGAATCTCGGATCTGGGTCCGGATCTCGAATTTCGGATCTGGGTCCGAAATTCGAATCTGGATCTCAGATCTTGATTCTTATTCAAACCCGCATCCCAAATTGTGATAAACTTGAATAACTAAAATTCGCCGAAAGTAATTTCACGAAGTCCTGACAGTGAAGAAAGAGAAGAAAATTAAGACGAATATTGCCAAGTCTATTTGTCTCCCTCAGTTTACTCTAAAGATCAAATGCTTACCTTACTTAAAAAAAAAAAAAAAGATTTGATCTGGATGAGAGTTCGAATGTCGAATCTAAGTCGGTACTCTCTTCCAGGACAGAGATACACACCTGGTATTTGGAACACCTGAAACTAGTATACATTTGAAACCGGAATACAATACTCGAATATTTAAAATTCCTGAAGAGACCTATTTAATTGACAGTTAAGAAAATATAAACTATTAAGACAAGTATTGACTAGTTTTTACATCTATTTATCTTGCTCAGTCTGCTCAAAATATCAAATGTATACCTTACAATTAGATTTAACAATTATTTAGTAGATCACAATGTGAGCACCGAGAATAAAGCATGAATTTTGGTGCCCCTTATCTAGATTTGAAATTTCGGATTCATACATAAAGATAGCAATAAAATTCCTTATGTAACAGTTTAAAAGCTAAGATTAACAGTTAATCTTCTTGAGGGTTTACGACAACACAGAAAATTATAAATCCAATTATTATAAGTAGTACTTCTAACAGCCCCGGACTTCACATCAGGAGCGCCCTCCATTCGAACAAGTGGGCAATTCACCTACCCACTTATTCGAAGAATGTGTTAACATTTACATCAGTTCTTTCAAATAGTTAGGTTTGCTATACTCTGAAACGGGAAGAAGTCCAACTTGGAAACATTTTACTAAAGACTTCCACAGAAAGTACAACACGTAAATATTGCAAGGTTAAAATAAAATAAAGAACAAAGGTAGAACAAACGTATTATGGAAACATTTAAAATTACAGCATCCTACTATATTAGTAAATCCGAAAAAAGTTTTGACGAATTTTAGATATTCAAATTTATCACCACAATTTCAGATATAGGTTTGGATACGAATCAAAATCTGAGATCCGGATTTCGGATCCAAATCCGAAAATTTTTGGCCATCCCTATAATACATTAATACCAACTTAGAAATGTGATTTTTCCTATGTGTTTTGGTTGTTGATTGTTTAATAGATACCCGATAACAGAATAATTTATTTCTGGGCTAGGGTGTAATGAGTGTATAGTATAAACGTAAAGAAAAGTATCACATGAATTTGCGGCCCTCGCCATATAGAAATTTCTATTATGCGGCCCCTTAGTTTAAAGAAGTTGGCGATCACTGGTCTAGAGGTTAACAGAGGAGATGTAACCTATTCTAGAGACGCAGAATCAATTGAACAAAAAAAGAAAAAAGAAAAAAAGAAAAAAGAAAAAAAAGAAAAAGGCCGCATCTTGATACCTCTTGTCAGTTTTGTTATATGAAAATCAGTATTGAAATTGGAAGTGGTAGTAAATTTCAACCAGTTCCGGTTTCAGTAGAGAGTGTTGCGGGTTATGATAATATGTCTTTTTGAGACGCTGAATTGACCACAGAAAACCGCTTGTCACTATCTGTTGCAATTTTTGTTCTACAGCGATAAATATTGAAACAGGAAATGGTTGCTTTGAACCACTTCAGGTTTGAATGGAATATTAACGGAGGAGATGGAATCCATTCTTAGGACGCTGAATCGATTACAAAAAGTCACATCTCGATATATTTTACCGTTTACTTTCTATGGAAATCAGCATTAAAACCGGAAGTAATAGTAAATTTGAACCACTTACGATTTTCATAGTGTTGTGGATAGTCATGGTGTATTGCCTCGAAGAGCTGAATCATTTGCAAAAGGAAAACTTTTCTCGCTGTCAGTTACCGTTTTCGTTCTATGGTGATAAACGAGAGGTTGAAACCGAAAAGGCTAATTTTGAACCACTTCCGGTTTGAATAGGATGTTATCGGAGGAGTTGAAACCTATTCCTGGCACACAGAATAGATTGCAAGAAACTACACCTCGGTATTTCTTACCATTTTTCTCTGATACTTGTTGATAGACAAACGGACGGACAGAGAAAGCTGTTCGGTAAGACTTCTGATACTTATACATAGCAGAGTTTGAAAGTCTAATGATTGACAGTTTTAATTCTATTGAAGCAGATTGTTTAATTATGTAGGTATAGCATATGTTAAAAAATGCCATGTCAAGTAGGCCAATGTAAGTTCTACAAAACAAGTCTTATTATTCATTAATATGATTAATATTATCATTTCTATTTATTTGTTTTGCAAATTTGTTATTAAATAATCTGATCACACAATTTTCCAGGCAGAATTTTAAGATGTTTATGAGCAAGGAATCAAATCTCTTCTCACACTTTCGTTGCTTAAGTGTTCAAAGAGCTAGTACCTACTTCTGTTGCTCTTGTCAATTTACTTAATAAAATATGAAATACGGTATTTTAACTGTAAAAGATAGTATCCTATTAGTTATACAACCTTTCGGCAAATAAAGTGTTAGAAACAACCAGGGAAACAATATTGATACACAAATATTTAAATCATGTCTTGTCCCCCCCCACTTTTAACGTCCAATCGCCGCCACTGTTTGGAGAGCATAATCATCATTGAAAATGGTACAATCAAATGTAAATTTGAAAAGGAAAAATGTAAATTGGGGGGAAGAGAATAGTTAATTTAAAAGGAGAAAGATAAATTCCGAGGAGAATCCAGTGGTGGATCTTGTCCGGGGTAGTGGGCCTAGATCCCCATTTTTTTAAGAGACAAAAATAATTAAAGCTACTATTTTTTTAAAAATTTATGGCTATATTTTTGAAAGTTTATAGCAAACATTCCCGTTTATTCTTTATTGGAAAATTTTTGAAACACTAGATAAAGTTATAGATGCAATTATTTTGTTATGCAATATGTAAAAAATGAAATGAAATCTTTAAGTTTTACGTCCCACGGTTATGCCGGTTAGGCTAAAGGAGACGGTGATAATGAGTAATGAATGAAATGGTGGAATTAAAAATGTGGGAGGAAACGGGAGAACCCCGAGAAAACACACGCACACGGTGTTTGTCCACCACAAAGTTCACTTGGCGGGGGCTGGGATCGAACCCGGGATCCCAAGCACCAGAGGTGAATGCTCTACCACTGAGCCACCGCAGCCCCACAAAACAATACATGAGGTCAAGAATGTTAACATTCAATCTAGTTATAATATCCATCAAGGGAGAGTTAAGTTAGAGAAACTTCTGCAGGACTCATGAGAAACTGTAATAAACTTGTGATACTCTGCGTTCTGGCTGGTCCTTCTCCACCCCCACCCCCCCAGTTGTTACCTCCTTGATGCGCCACTGGGAGAGTGGTAAATTTGTGGGGTAATTTGGTAAATTTTGGAAGGATGAGCACCTTGGGAACATGAGCACCCTGACCACACATACACTTTACTTTAAACGGAGGCCCTGGTTCGATTCCCGGCGGGAGCTCATGTGGTTCGGATTCCACGTTAATCAGTAAGTCCACGTCTTATATAGCCTCGCTGCTGAACGAGACGTTGTTAAACTCAAAATCAACTCAACTTTGAACGGAAATTGAACCCAGATCTTCTGCACTAGAATGGAATGTTAATTACACATTTAAAATTATTTAAAAAAGAAAAAAAAATACTGTCACTTACCAATATTTCTTCTTGTGCTGTTACTGTAATAAAACTTACGTCAACTGCTGGTTATTTCTGTGCAGATCACAATGTTTTTACTCAGCTTATCCATCAATACACATCGGAAGGTTTCAGCTGATTGCACCAGACAAACTGTTTCTCCGTTTTCACTAGTCATGAGCTGTCCAAAGCCTGTCCATCTCTTTCAATATGCCTACGTAAGAATGACCATGCCTGTTCGACAAAAGGCATTTTAACGCTATGCAGAATATCCCAACAATAAAAACACAATTTCTCACTCACTTCTCACTGTCGCTAAACTATTTCCCATCAAAACAGCTTGTTTCTGGCTTTGAAAACGGCGGAGTCATCGTCTACCAGTGTTGCCAGTCTTATAGTGATAACATTTTTTAACTGTTTATTAGCGGTTCGGGCGTGCTGTTATGACGCCTTTATAGCGACTTGATAAAGCGAGAATGGCGACCGCAGAAAATATTTCTTCAGCACGACAGGCAACATTTGTTGTTGTTTCGTAAGGTCATTAGCAGCTCTGTAGATGACCTTCACACATGCAAAATATTATACGATATATATACAAAAGAAAGTATGTGATACATTTATGTCCTTGCATCTATTGATTTGCAGGAATGAAGACAAGATTACATCATAGCTTAAAGTTCCATAGCGGAGGAGCTAAAGGAGTTACAGCCTATTACATTTCCAGTAGACAGATTTACAATTGACTTAATAAATATGGATATATACGAACCTGTTAACTGATACTGCCTGTCGATTCAAGCTTTCTAAATATCTTAATAATAATATAGGGTCCACGTTAAATAGGCTTTTCATCATACTAAGTTATGAACTAGGTTAAAATGAAATGAAATAAAATATTTCAGTTTAACGTCACACGATTATGCCCTAGACTAAGGGGGACGGATGATTAAGGTAAGTGAACAATGATAGAAGAATTGGTGGAATGAAACGTGGGAGGAAACGGGAGTATCCCGAGAAAACCCACGAACACGATGTTGTTCATCACAAACTTATTTGGTCGGGACTCGAACCACGGATCCCACACACCAGTGATAAGCACTCTATCACTAACCTAGTGAACTTTGTGGTGGACTTGTACATGGATTTTCTCGGGGTTCTCCCGTTTCCTCCCACTTTCTTCATTCAACCATTTCATTCATTTCTCTCCATCACCGTCTCCTTTAGCCTAACCGGCATAACCATGGGACGTAAAGCTCAAAGATTTCATTTCATTTCATTTCATTTTTCTATCACTAACCCACCGTGCACCCCATGAACTAGATTATTAAATCCATTGGAACATCAGTTAAGATATACCTTTTTGCATACTATATATCACCAGCATTTTTTCTTAAAATCAATAATTATATAAGGACATTGGTCTGCTACAACAATAAAAAATGAAATGAAATCTTTGAGTTTTACGTCCCACGGTTTTGCCAAAGGAGACAGTGATGATGAGCAATGAATGGAATGAAGAAAGTGGGAGAACCCCGAGAAAATCCACGCACACGGTGTTTATCCACCACAAAGTTCACTTGGCGAGGACTGGGATTGAACCCGGGACCCAAAGCACCAGAGGTGAACGCTCTACCACTGAGCCACCGCGGCTCCTGCTACAACAATAGTATTGCACGGTGGATCAACTCTGATGCAACGGGATCTTGATTCAAAACCAGTTCGTGCGAGAGTTTATACTGGATAACATTCTTTCCGAGGGTTCCTAAGGGGTTTACTCCCATTTTCCGTTCAGATCTTCATATATGTACGGTATTTCATCATACCGCCTTCAGTTTACAGGACATAATCGTAGAACAGGGCATAACCGTAGAACTTTACGGTTATTATATACTGAAATCCATTCATCTATTTTCTTCGGCGAAAGTAATATACTTTTTTTTTTTTTTTTTTTTTTTTAAGGATAGTCTTTTGGGGCTATGGAGAAAATTTATGTGTAACCGCATTCGATGCAGCTAATGATAGATTTTTTTTCTAATTTGTAAACGTCATTTGCGGTCATGTAAAATCGTTAGTTTCAATTCAATCAGATTTCGATTTTACTAATTATTAATCCAGCTTAATTGGACACACACATATGTGAATCGAGAAAGAAAAAGTTTTCACGAGTTTGAAATTTTAATATCCTTAAAACGTAGCTTCTTTTCCCTTATTACAAAAAGAAAGAAAAACAGTGTTTTATCATTCCCCTAACCTCGTTTCAAGTTTTGCGAACTAGTATTTTTTTTTTTTTTAATGTGGGGAAATTTGTCAGATTAATTGAGTTGAGTTGAGTTGATTTTGAGTTTAACGTCCCTATCAGCAACGAGGCTATATGAGACGGGACATAATGATTAACGTTTAATCCGAACCACATGAGCTCCCGCCGGGAATCTGTTAACATGTCTAAAATCTCATGGGTTACTGCTCCTACATGTTACTTATGCAGTATCATCTACTTATATCAGTAGGCTTATTTTTTAAACCTAATGACACCTAAACTTTATCCTATATAAATAATAAGCACCAAATAATGTAACACATTAGCTAATACCGGACGTGCACTTTAATACCATTTTGTATTCCCACATATACTGATATAAATTATAACATATATATAAAATTTAGATATTAGAACCAATACATTTTATAACTCAGTAAAAGTTTCAAAAACTACAATATAAACAAGAACATTATATAACGTTCTTTTTCTTCTTTTAACAACAATTTTATATTGCAATGATCTGGTACGTATTATTGCAATTAATACTTCTTTCTAATCTCCCAACATTTCCCCCCGGTATTCGCAAGACAATGTTTTGTACCATCTCCTTGATGTTGGAAGATTAGAAAGATGTATTAATTGCAATAATACGTAGCAGATCATTGGAATATAAAAGTGTCGTTAAAAGAAGAAAAAGAACGTTATATAATGTTCTTGTTTATATTGTTGTTTTTGAAACTGTTACAGAGTTATACAATGTATTGGTTCTAATCAAGGATCTTATAAAATAGAGGACCTGCCCTTAAAATAAAATCTTGAAGCCATATGTCACAGTTTCGCCACCTCTACTCTGCCCATTCCGCCCAATAGGATCGCAATGTTTTGAGCCAATCATGGCGGAAACGAAAGTAGCCAATCAGACGATGGTAGAAACGAGAAGAGCCAATCAGACGTGCCGATGCTCGGTTGCTTTTTGGCTTCACCGATTTAACAGGATGAAGATACACATGGGCAGATCCTCTATTTATAAAATCCTTGGTTCTAATATCTAAATTATATATATATATATATATATATATATATATATATATATATATATATATATATATATATATATATATATATATATATATATATATATATATATTATAATTTATATCAGTATATGTGGGAATACAAAATGGTATTAAAGTGCAAGTTCGGTATTATCTAATGTGTTAAATTATTTGGTGCTTATTATTTATATAGGATAAAGTTTAGGTGTCGTTAGGCTTAAAAAAATAAGCCTACTGATATAAGCAGATGATTCTGCATAAGTAACATTTAGGAGCAGTAACCCATGAAATTTTATACATGTTAACAGAATCGAACCCGGGTCTGCCACGCCATAGGCACGTACGTTAACCGCTTAGCTGTCCTTGGATTAACAGGTCTAATATAAACTGTTATAGTTGATTTGGCATTTAAAATATTTTTTGTATAAATTCTTCTTCTTTTTCACCTCAACCATAGGTTGGTGGGCAACATGGAAATTTTAAAACTTTTCTCTCCTTGGGAGAGCTGTTTTATATTTTGATAAGGCCTCTTCTTCCAACTGCATCTAGATATTCTATCTTTGGTCTTCCTCTTTCTGGTTTTCCTTCTTCTTTCCCCTCTATCAGCACAGTGATCCAATCGGAGTGTCGAATAAGATGGCCAAGCATGTTGTTTCTTCTTTTTCCTATTATCTTCATGATCTGTCGTCCTTCATTTGCTTAGGCCTGTAATACACTTCGAGAAAGAGTTTTTTCTAGTAAGGATGTATAAGGCAACTTTTCTTTAGAAGCATTAAAATATTAAATATTAAAAAAAAAAACTTTTCTGATCCACCCTAACTTATTTTTTTTTTATCCACCAATCTGACAGGAATTTAAGTTCTGTTGTCTAGTTGCTAGCGCGCACACCTTTGATATACGAGGTTCCAGGTTCGATTCCCGGTGGGAGAACCATGAAATTTAAACGCATTATAGTGGTTCGTATTCCATCTTAAACTGGAGGTCTACGTCTCGTATAGTCTCTGTGCTGGAAAGGGACACTATACTAAAACTAACCAATTATACTGGAAATTTTTTAATGCCTTCAAATGATCTTGGCCGCAAAAAGCGTTGAACAGCCTTTCGGTCACCAAATGCAATAACAGTGGGTATAAAAGAAAGTTCGTTGTATTTACTTCGATTTTTAAGGCGGGTTGGACATGGACAACTGTTGTGATCGAAAATCTGCCAGATAAAAATGGATAATTTGGTAAAGTGGGACGAATTTAGTTTTTTTTTTCTTTATTGCAGATTATACAACAGCTTGTAAGAGTGTTACATTATGTTACATAAATGGAAAGGAAGAAGTAGACCAATTAGTTTTCATTATTTAATTTAGTTGGTCTTTCGCAAAGAAAGATCGTTGAATGCTTTAATAAGTGTAGAACAACATAACAAACAATAAAAGAAAAATAATGAGAGCTGATTGGATTTTTCAAGTCTTATTTGTTTTAATGGATAACACAGTAGTGATAGATTATTAATTTTTATTCATAAATAAACAACACACACAGAAAACAAAAACATAAACACTTTATACGTAACTGACCGCTGATTATCGATTATCTGTAATAGTCAATAGTCAGTTTGATATGTATTTAGTCTGACGATGTGATTCAAAAATTCACATCTATTTATAATATGATGTGAATCACTGGTAGACTATCGGCAGTTCAAGTATGGTCGGATTTACGTAGAAACGATCTCCATTCCAAGGCGAACCCAGTCAGCTATTGATGAAAACACCATTGGACAATTGGAAGTCTCCATTTTGGAGGATCGCCACATAACTTTTCACCAACTAGCTGAAGACAAGATAAGTGTGGGGTCCATGGAGAAAATAATCCGTACGAATTTTTGCATGCATAAGGTGCCTTCCCGATGGATTCTTGGGCTAATTGACATCTTTTCAAAAACAGGAACAAGTCACTTGATCCCTGGAAATTTTGACCCTGTATCATGAAACCCAGGAGGACATTTTTGACAGACTAATAACTCAGGATGAAACGTGAGTATATCACTATGGTCCAGAGATTAAGTTCAGGTCAAAGCAGTGAAAGTTTACTTCAAAGTAGGACCGTGTCCAAATCTCAGCTTGCAAGGTCATGCACACAGTTTTTGTTGATCAGCATAAAGTAGTAACGGTGGATTTCCTGGCGAAGGAGTTACAATTACAGCAACATACTGTGCTTCACTGCTCCAGAAATTACAGAATTCCTTCAAGACAACGCGCTCCAGTTCAGTACTCGTATGTCGCCAGGACAGAAGCACAATCCTGAAATCCTTCCTCATCCTCCGTACTCTCCTGACTTCGTATCATCTGACTTTCATCTTCCTAATCATTGTCATTTTTGAAAAGAAAACATTTCAAAGATGAAGAAATATTGATTTCTGACGTTAGGCAATGGCTTCTGAAACAAGGATTTCACAATGGCATAAAACTATGGGAAAGTATTGTATGTGGCTATTGGAGGTACCTAGCGAATTTCATTCATCTCAGTCAACTGTAAATGAATTAGGGGAAATATGTAATGAATATCACTCTTACATAGATTTTCCATTATTCTCGCTATTTTTTTCCTCTATAACTTCGAAACAAGAACAAATTTCGCTTTTCCATTGTCATTTTCGTGTTTAGCTCCTTGAAATTATCCAAGATATGATATTGTCTCCATTACACAACACTTCCTTAAATTTGTTGAGCAGTGTAAATTAGTACAACCCTCACTATTCCTTTCTAAAATCGAGGGAAACGAGTTTTGCCAAAATATTAAATTATGTGATAACAAAATTCTGAATGATTTATTAAATGATGAAATTTTGAGCTTACAAAACACACTGAGGCATAATCACACCGGAAGTTTATTTTTTAAAAAAAACAATGAGAATGTTTCCTTTTTTAAAAATCCGAACTATATATAAAACTACATGAACTGACATAAAATAAATGAGTACTTCTGGTTGACATGGAAAGTTGAAATTTGGCATGATTGTAGATATTCGGAACTAACCTACACGAAAATTGTCAAAAGTGAATATTTTTAATTTTCAAGGAGTCTAAAGGATTGATGAAAAAAGCCCCATGTTATTTAAATAAGCCTTTTCTTTTGGACATATAATCTCAAATTTTAGGTACTTGGAATTGTACACCACATGGAGGAATTTGGTTTACATGATGTGATAAGTGGGAGTAGATTTCTACCACTTCCGGTTTTAGTAGAGACATTAGAGTCCAGATGGAATATATTTTTAAACTGAGAGGTTACCCCCCCCCCAGTCAATAAGCTGAAACAGCATAATTAGGTTTCATCCTTAATTGTACCCTCGAAAGGAAAACTGTAGGGTCTGATCATTTTGGAGGAATATTATGTAATTGATTCTGTTTGTTTGAATTACTTGGAATGTCTGATTTTGTGACTGATGGGAAACAGTCGTCTGTAACGCTACCAATGGATGAACAGAGGTCACACGTATGACGTCACAAACACCATATATGTTGAGAAAACAGGATGAAGTGCCCAGTTTGTCACGAGGTAGTGTATTGTCGAATCAAGTGCTATGAATGTGCAACACAGGAAACGCGCAATTGCGAATGAATTGCGAGCCAAATCTTTCTCTCGCATCTCAAACACGAATCTATCCAAATCATTAAGCAAAATCCTTAAACAATCTCCATCCCAAAGATTTTTTTTTTTTTTTTTTTGACAAGGATTTGTGTTGAGGTCGAAGTTGACACCAAATTATATTTCTTCTTCGTAACCGAAATAGGAAGGTTCTTCTCATTTCATGGAAATTGTTGCTCAAAATTGTTAGCCCTCCAAAATGAATTTTTCAAGAGTCACATCTAAATGTCTTTTTCCAGTCTTGGGATCAACCAAATTGACTTCTTACATGACACGTTCGTATTATATTTGTTAAATTACATAGTATATAAATTTCGTTGCTGTGTGATGACAGTTCTAGAAGAAATTTGTATACCATACATACCCTCTTCAGTCCCAAGCTGTTAGTTGGAATCGCAGAGATAGGAGTTTTATATATTATGAAATTGGGGTGCTATGAAACACATAAATGACAGTTTCGTTGGGGTAGGGTTGACGGGGTGGGGTGGGGGGCCTGTTCAGCCGGCTGAACATTTGTAACAAGGCACTACATTTCTGTCCATAATCGGATACTTATTTTTGGAAGAACAGTGAGATTCACCTTCTTAAATTTTGAGTAAATTTATTCCTATATTTATCGTACATTCAGTTATGTATGTTGACTATGTTAAACTAATATAGAATGTGTACCAGGGGCGGATCCAGGACTTACTTTTGAGGGGGCGGTGGGAGGTCATACCGCAACTTTTAAGTGCTCCGAACTTTGGGATGGGTTATATATATATATATATATATATATATATATATATATATATATATATATATATATATATATATAAAAGAAAGTTTCGTCTTCTGGGGGACGATCGATCCCCTGGATCCGCCCCTGATGTGTACAATATTTATAATGTGTTTATATTGATAATTTGTGAACTATTAGTTCATTCCATTTCATTTCCCTTTCTGCACTCCATTATCCGGTTCACTTTCCATAGAAATCATAGAAATAGTTCCTGTTTTCCTGAATGCAGTATAATATTGCACTAGATACATTTGGGACCTGTTGATTTTGAACACCCTTGTTTATTGTTTACATGTCCACTCGCTCTTCTCTGGTGAAACAACTAGAAAGAGTTCTTTACCTGGACATTCGACTAGCTACTGGCGCGCTTCGTACTAGTCCTGTTGCCAGCCCTTGTGTTGAAGCCAACGAACATTCATTAATATATCGTCGTAGGAGGCTTCTCTTTAATTATTCTGCACACGTGCTCTGTATTTCTAATCACCTCTGTAGATTTTCTTGTGTGATGGCCGGATTTACGACCTCTATGCTGCACGTCGTCGCTGTACACATGGTCCGTCCATGGTATATCCATGTGTGTGAGAGTCTCCTTTTTGACGAATTTGTGTGGCCCTCTCTTTCGTTGCTTCAATTTTTTGTTGTCCCAACAAGGCTGCTTCGATCACCATGGTTTGAATTACGCTTGTCTTCACACCCCAAGCAGCATACTAATTCCCAGCTGTACCAGCAACAGTTTACAACACTCTTAGAACAGTACCCTTATTTTAATGTGTTCTATACGGATTGTTTAAAGAGGGAAATTCTGTTGGCTGTGCCTTTGTCATTGACGAGAGCAACTCAGAATATAGCTTACATCGCATGTGTTCCGTATATACTGCTTAATTTACTGCCATTATGCTTGCCCGTGAACATGCTCTCACGCTCTCGTTCCGTCGTGAGCTGGTTTGCATCGATTCTCAGAGCATAATTAGAGGCCTCCACAAGTCTTCATTAAGCACGCCTTCGTTGAAGACATTCTTCTGAGATCCAGCCATCAGCTCTAACACCAGGACTGTGTCATCGTTGTCTCTTGGGTGCGGGGTCATGTTGGCATCCGGGGAAACGAACGTGCTGCCACAATCGCCAAGAACGGCGCCTTGGCTGAGTTGCATTGGAGCATATTCTTCCTTACTGCGATCTTTACTAATTTTTCCACCTTGATACGCACTCATTGGCAAGCAGTTTGGGACCAGCCTAATGAAAATGTACGCAGTTAAGCCGCTCCTAGGAAAGTGACATACATCTTCTCACTCTAGTCATCTAGATGAAGTATCTTCTGACGTGTTTTCGTATCGGACATTCTCACCTGACACATGAGTATTTGCTGCGTGATTTGCGCCGTCCATATTGTGAGGAGTGTATTGTCCATCTGAGTATTCAGCACATTCTTCTGGAATGTCCTGAATATTCAGATCTCAGAGAACGTCACGGATTGCCTTGTACCTTTACCCGCGCTTTGGTGGATGATGATGGTATTGTTAGCTTGGCACTTCATTTTCTTCATGCTTCTGAGGTTGCTTACATTCTCTGTGCTTTCTAGTCTCTTTATTCTTTTAATTGCTGCTACGCTTTTAGCTATTGTTCTATCTTTTTATTTTTTCTATATTTATTGTTCTTGTTATCTATTTTTATTCCATATATTTATTCTTTTATCATTATTTTTTGTTTTTAATTTTGCAGCACTTTTTGTTTTTGATATATTCGTATTAGCTTTCCTTTGCTCTTCTATTGATACAGTACTTGTGCGAGCAGCCGTGTCGATCGTGACATGGACATACGGCCTCAATGCTGATGTCCCCATACGCCCCCCGTAACTCAGTCATACATACAAATTACTAAACTGGTAAATTACAAATATTAATAAGCTGGGTACACTCATCCCCTCAATGAATGCAGCCTAAATTCAAAAATTAAAAAATGTGGAGCAACATTATTTTTTCATCTTCCTCTTCAGAGCTTAATACTTAAATTCTAACTCTTTCATTCTCGATACATCACTTTCATAAGCGTCAATATCGCTTTCATCAATCATTTGAAGTACATCATCTTGGTCAAGGCTTCGACCTGAAATAGAAATCGAAAAGAGTTTTCTCTTTAATTAACCAGAATTGTCAAGTTCTAGAGTTAATTCGTTGAAAAGAAACGCCAAATTAACATTTAAAATAATTCATACAACATTAAATAAGTACAGCAACAATTCCAGCTAGTTAAGCACCCAACCCTAACTACAAGCCTAAACAATTATACAAACAATTGTTCAATGTTTCTAGGAAGTAACAATAAAAATGAAATACGACGCAGTAGTACAAAGATTAGCCAGAATTTTATCAGTTGCGTACGATTGTTCAGCCGGCTGAACACGCCAACAATGACGTCTTATATTTACAGACTTTAGTTCATATCAATGAAATTTCTTACTAATAATACACACCAGACATTTCTTGATAAGAAAGAAGCGAAATGTATTCCCTAAAATAGGTTTTATAATGAATAGACGTACCTTTGTGTAAGGACGATGCAGCTTCCCGCTTCTCTGGACGTCCAGCCATACTCCCGAACACAAAACGAACAAAAGAAAAGCGACACTCGCACTACTCATACATACAGATAAAGTACAATGTTCAACGAGCTCGATGACGGAACTTGAATGCATTTGCCCCGTTTGCGATAATACAACGTGACCTTGAAATTTGTTCAGCGGGCTCGACAAGGGGACTGAAGAGGATACCATTCGGAGCGAAATTTGTCAAAATTTCGTCTTACCCATAGTTTACGGTATATAGAGAACATTTTTATAAAATTTTAATTTTCTACGGCAAGGAAACATTTGACACCCCTTTCCCATTCTCTTAGATGTTAAGTTTCACTAAATTCCATCATTCAGTGGCGTATTTGGGATTTTGTTTCGGGAGGGACTATGTACAACATGTGAATAAGCACTTACATTTTTCATTTTGGGTACCACAAATTCTTATGAAGTTGTTCATATAACAAGTTTATTTCGGGGAGGGGGCTTGAGCCTGATAGTAACCCCCTAAATACGCCACTGTCCTTAATCAAAATTCTTAGGAGAGCATTTCTACAATATGTCAATTCTTTACGTGTAACAGTTTCAGAGATATCCTGAAAGGCAAAATATACAAAAGAGGATCGGAAACTAAGGTTACAAGACCGATATTTCTGGAGTTTCGTTTGTTATAGAGGAATGAGGGGTGTGCGGTAATTTTACTACATGGAGTTGGCAACTCTGCAGAGTTTCATCTATCCGCCACCTCCGGCGCTAGTTGTTAGTAAACTCAAATGGCGACTCGTTTGGAAAACTGATCTCGCCAAGAAGTTCGCTCAGTTATTCGATTTCTGTGGGCAAACATGTAACCGCGGCTGAAATTCACCGGCAGTTGGTACTGTACAAGTTTACGGAGAGAAGTCAGCATGTCGCAGAGTTGTTTCAAAGACCACCACGCTGTTGAAGCAGTTTCGCTGGGACATCATCGATCACCCTAGCTATAATCTGAACCTCACTTCAAGCAACTTTCACCTTTTCCCGTACTTGAAGGAGTGCCTAGGAGGCTGTCGGTTTGCTTCAGATGAGAAGGTGAGACACTTCGTAATAACGTGCCTGAACACGCAAGGACAGGATTTTTACCAGGAGAGAATGTTCAAGCTCATCCCACGATGTGACAAGTGATTCAACCAGTTTGGAAATTATATCGAAAAATAACCTAATGTATACACTATCTATTGACTGCATTGGTTGTATGAAATAATATATACATATTTTACTGCATATTTTGTAACCTTACTTTCTGATCACTCCTCGTATCTAAGGACATCTTTTTTTTTTTTTTTTTTCTTTGAGGTCCATTTCGTAAAGATCAATCTTTTCCTTAGCCTAGGACTCACCAAGAAGATCTGCACAAATTTTCAAGTTTCTACCCCAATAGTTTTTAAGACAGTAAACGGTGAAAATGCTTCCCTTTTTTTCTCCTTAGCGGTCACATTGGGCGAAACTCAGTCTTATGTTCAACGTATTGTTTAATCAGAACGTTGTTAAAAAAAAAAAAAAAAGTCAAGCTCCTACGCCCAACAGTTTCGGAGATCTATGAACGCCGAAAACAGTTGAAGCCCTTTTTCGCTCACAAGTCAATATTGGTAGCATTTTTATATTGGCCACGATAGCTCAATGATAGCGCTCAACTCTGATGCATGGGGTCTCTGGTTCGATCCCAGTTCGCGCCATGTGAACTTTGTGTTGGACAAACACCGATGTGAGTGGGTTTCTTCGGGGTTGTCCCGTTTCCTCCCACTTTCTTCATTCCACCTTTTCATTCATTTCTCATCGCCGTCTCCTTTAGCCTAGCTGGCGCACAGTGGTCGGAAACAGAAAAAGCGGTCAAAAATCGATTTTGTCAACTTCGCCTCCTATGAAATCGGTATTGATATTTGATTACAAGAATATCTCCTGCTTCCAAATCCGGAGTTTCAGGACATAGGTATATTTTCGCTGTCTATAAAATGCATGTAAACATGAACAAATAAAAGTGCCTAAAAATCAGTAAAATATTAACCAAATAATATGTTATGTTTTAATCATTTATATCGTTTCAGAGCACTGGCGGATCCACGTGGGGGGTGGAGGGGGCGATCGCGTTGTTTTTTTTCTTCATTGATATTCACTGTTAAATAATTTATATTGTTACAAAAATTTCCACTATACTACCATTGTAAGTCAGTTGTTTCATTAATAAAATATTGCCATTTTATGACAATAAGAGGTTGCAACCATTAGTTTAATTGAACTCTTAATTTGATTTAAGAATTTACTGTTCCTTTAGTTATTTATTTCAAACAATTTATTTTGATTTTTTTATTTCTTTAATATTAATTTTTTTGACTTACGGTACAGTATATTACACGTCAGTGCAGTAGTATACAAGATTCTATGCTGAATCTTTTATTACTGAAAGAACGTAATCCTGAACTAAATTACATTCCATTTTTTCGAAGATGGTGCGAGTGCAAAATCGCGAACTTTTAATTTTGTATCCTAAGGCCAAACACACATTTGTTTTACACCTTCTATTTATTAGCTGCACATACAATCAGAGGGAAAGCACATTGAACGTGTAACCGCTTCTTGAATGTATATTAACATCTGTCATAACTTCGTACCTGCTAGCGACGTCCAATTCACATAATGCGTCAACATGTTACGTTCTCAGTTTATAAACTATATGTATGGTTCACGATGGTGGATTTCAAGAGGGCGGTTTTCATTGTTTTGTGTCCTCCCCAATTTCTCCTTACTTTTATTACTCCTCTACAGTGTTCCTTTGGTTATATTTTGTAGTATTTAACATTTATGCGAAGGGTTTCCACACTTTTGGACCACCCTGTATATATATAAAACTGCACATATTGCAGCATGGTTTCTTCGAATCACTTTCACAGTAGTTAAAATCGATTTAGAAAGGACAATTACGTATAGAACGATAAGAGACGTCCATCATCTTCCATAGTTTCGGAATAAACTATTTTTGTCCGCTTTTTTCAAGTTTTCCACCACTGTGCGGCGTAACCGAGAGACGTAAAACTCAAATATTTCATTTCATTTCATTTTTGTCTTATTCTATCTAGACCCAGAGTTCAAGTTAAAAATGTGTGAAAAATTACAAGCTTCAACAACTGTTAGTTTCGGAATTCTGACAAACGACAAAAAAAATTTCGAAGCCACTTTTTCACTCCACCTATTTCCAAAATCGAATTTCGAGAAAATCCTGGCTTCTACATAGCCTAGGGTTTAAGAACAAGTCGTATAAAATTTTCAGATTTTTAAACTCATTAATTTCTGAGTGAAGGTGGATGAAGAGCGAGAAAATTCGTAGTTGTCAAGCCTCCCTTATGGGTTCAATTTCTAAAAACGGAGCGTTATCCACAGTTGACAGTTTGGAAAGAATATTTCTGCAAATTTTCAATTTCCTAAGGTCCACAGATTTGGATATCTGAAAGGGTTATATAGAGTTTGAAGATACAGTATAACCTCGTTAACACGAACTCGCTTAAGCCGAACACTCGGTTAGGACGAACAAAATTTCGGTCCCGGCATCGCTGTACGTTATCTTATAGGAAGTTTTATCGGTTAACACGAATTTCGGTTAGCACGAATTACGAACTAATTTTTAGTCCCTTGAGTCAGTAAATGTTTTCATTTAACACGAACTTTCAATCGTTTGTTGTTGTTTTTTTTTTTAGATCATTTTTCTTATTTCAGATTTCACTCCAGATCAGTTTTTGTCATACACTATTTATACAGACGAAAATTTCTTTGTAAATAAGAGAAAAACCACAAACAGGTATCTTTCCTCTCTTATGAGGTGTTCATTCTGTCCTCCGTCAAGCGCTGAACATGCAGGTGCTTGGCAGACGAGCTGCTGGCGACAGCTCGAGACAAAACATCTTCTCTCCCCTGTAACTCCAAACTGGTGACAGCAGTCATAAATACCTTTCCGTTACTAGCGATACCCAACCTGCTAGCGGAGTTATCAATTTTATAACTTGACCTGGATTTTCTGCGTGGAAACTTTTTTTTTTTTTTTTAAAAATCTTCGAAGATAGGATAATAAACTTACTATAGTGTTTTCACTTTTCAGAGGATGGTACCGAGACCGAAACTAGTCTCAATCTCGATCTTAACTCGAATTTGAGACCCAGGAGTGCTTTTCAAAATTGAGACGAGACCAAAACTCTCAGTCTCGTCTCGATACAATTCTGTGGATGGTATCAAGACCGAGACTACTCAGTCTCGTCTCGATACCATCTCTAGTGTTTTCTATGACATACATAATATACTGTAGTGGTATGTATAGTCTGTATACTGTAGTGCGTATGTATGAATAAAACGTATTCGAATAATAAAATTTGAGTCCCCGGTTATAGTGCGACACAGATGACAAATGCGACGGAAAATATGCGAACTAAAAACAGTGTTGCAAATTTATGAACTCTAGTAGTTACTGTTGCTATAAGAACTATATTGTGCTATTAATGCAGAAAGAAAAAAAAATGTTCAATTTTGTTGTTCATGTTATTCCCTTCCGCTTCATTGTCGAGTCGTACTCGAGAAATATATCCTTTTACTTTTCGGTTGAACGATCTGCAGGCCCATATGTCATATAAGGAGTATAAATAGAGCGAGTTATGAATAAAATTAATTCCTTGTCTATTTAAAATCTCTTGATCTATTAATCACTTTTTTCTTTTAAATTTCGCTTAGTATGTTTGAACAAGATTTGATTCGTAACTCAGTTGCTAGAGAGGGAACTGAGCGAGCGTTGGCGACGTAAGGCAGTTTAACTTAGAAGTAGAAAACATAAGCTCCCACTGGAAATCGAACCCAGGCCTCATAAAAAATGTGAGAAGACAGAACCATATCACCATGATGGAGTATGTTACTTCTCTGAAAGAACTATTTCAGTTACCGCATCTCTCGTATGTGGAGTTCCTAGTTCGATTCCAACTCGCACCAAGTCTGTTTTGTGTAGGACGCACACAAAACACCATATGCGGGGTTTTCTCATGGTTCTTCTGCTTCCTCTCGCTTTCTTTATTTGATCATTTTTTAAATTTTTATCAATCTTCCTTAGTCTCGGACCATAACCGTGGAACGTTAAACTAAAAAATAAAAAAAACTGATGCAGCTAAATAGATATAAAATAACCTGTTTATTATAATGATTTTTTCTGAGTATAGTAATATATTATTTTCAGCCTTATGTCAGGAGGGGCACGGTGGATTAGTGGTAGAGCGTTTACCTCTTAATCATGGGGTCCCTTTTCCAATTCCCGGCCAAGTAAGTTTGTGGTGGACAACATCGTGTCCGTGGGTTTTGAGTACTCCCGTTTCCTCCCAGATTCTCATTCCACCAATTCTATCGTTATTCACTTGCCTAAACCACCGTTTCCTATATATATAAGCATTCTTGGTTCTTTATCTGATGATCCCATGTTCAAGTCCGTTTATCGTGTCTGAGGTTTTTCAAGATGTTTTCTTCAAGCTTCATTAGACGAATGAAACGTTTCAGTAAGTAGTGATCAACTTTCTTCCACATCGTTTTATGCTGTTGATTGTTGCTTTTTTCCAGTATAAATGACCGTCTCAGAATGTATCAGGAACTTGATTAAGTATATAAATAAACATTAGTGTTCGATATAAGCTCAATATATGCAAAAAGATATGAGGTGTTATGGTCAACTCAACAAAAATTTACTTTGGTGAAAGCGCATTTTAAAATGTCTTCATAAGAGCATATTCAACAAAATGTTCAGCTATCAATTAGTTATTATTATTGGTGGTGATTTGAGTTTAGCGTCCTTTTCAGCACCAAAGTTAAGTGAAACGTGAACCTACAATTTAGCATAGGATCAATATTACATGAGCTTCCACTAGAATCGAATCCTGATCTACCGCGCCAAATAGCTAATAGTTTGTTTAAGTTCTGTTTTTATTAATTCTTTGAGTAAATAAGGAGGTCACGGTGGCTCAGTGGTAGAGCGCTTACCTATAGTGTGTAAGGTCCCTGGTTCGATGCTCGGGCAAGTAAGCTTGTGGTGAACAACATCGCGCTCTTGGGGTTTCTCGGGGTACTCCCGTTTCCTCCTACTTTCTCATTCAACCAATTTCCCATTATTCATTTCCTTTAATCATAGTCTCCCTTAGCCTAACAGGCATAATCGCGGGTCGTTAAACTAGAAGATTTTATTTCATTTCATTTTGAGTAAATAAAAA
The DNA here is from genome assembly GCF_964235325.1 of Thermobia domestica. Taxonomy (NCBI): domain Eukaryota; kingdom Metazoa; phylum Arthropoda; class Insecta; order Zygentoma; family Lepismatidae; genus Thermobia; species Thermobia domestica. Next base: position 67,895,289 of record NC_137456.1, read on the forward strand.
AGCAGACCCAATGTTGTTTGATCTTACTACCCGAAACACATTATAAATACAAAAGTTGTTTGAAATTAAAATAGGCCTATATTGAAAATAATAGTCCTTTTTCGATTTGATAAAGAGTATATGTGTAAATAAGAAGTTTTGTTAAAATACCGGTCAGTGTTTAAATGTACTATGAAATTCATCGTAAATTTGTAGCTTTGTCAGTATCACTCTATATCAGAGTAGTGAAATGTTCTCAGTTATTGCAACGCTCTTCTTCAAGACGACAAGAAAGTTTCAACCAATAGGGGTTGTAAACACATTACACACCCCCAGAGCGACTGTCAACAGAGCTAAGTTGCCATGCTTCACATCTGCCTTCGACTCCACTCTGCTTCATTTCTTAAGATTCGCGCGGGCTGATTTACCTCGCGCTCTTCTTAACACATGAAAAGAAAAGAGAGGGAAAAAAAATGTTCAGAGAGGCGGAGTACTCCGTAACCATAAAAATCAAGGCGTGCGATGATATTATATTATATGAAGCAAATCGACATCCATATTGTGTTGCCCTAAAGTAACCATTTCTCCATTCTTTCCTCAGATCGATTCTTTATCACTACATAAACTAAACAAATAGGGCTATGCCTTTTGAAAGTTATTTTGCAAACATAATTCATTTTTCTTTATATCACAAATTAGCCTTTCCCGGTGGTCTAGTGGTTAGCGCGTATGGCTTTGGTGCACGTAGCCCCTTGTTCCATTTCCGGTGGGACGGCAAAAAAATAATTTGTCAAATATTCATTTTAATCAATCATCTGTTTCTTTTAGCCTAAAGGGCATAGGTGTGGGACGTTAAACTAAAAAAGTCATCCTTTTTTTCAATATAAATTGTCCACTTTGTCCCTTGGGGGGTTTCTCAACTTGGGATCGCGAAGGGAAATGAAAACGATACTTGTAATTAGGACCTAGTAGCAGAAAAATATGTATTTTAAAAAATATATATGTTAAACTTCTTATTTTGATAGACATATTTTTATTTGTATACTTTGTTACCAAATACAGCAAAGAATATTAAACAAATAAAGATTAGTTAAAAAAAAAACATTTGGAATAAAAGGAGGAGAAACTGGTGACTCACCAGTTTCTCCTTCTTTTATTCCAAATGTGGTGAGAAACTGCAAATTGAAACACCAGAAGCAAAAAAATACAACTTACAACTGTAAGCGATTGGCAGCAATAATGAAAAAACTTATTGGAAACCGGAAATTAATTATGGGGATTACAGGCAAGAGGATGTGATAAAAGGGGTCGTGCTATAAAATGAGATGAGAAAGCCCAGTTTATTGTATCGTTAGTAAGTCTTTCGTAGTATTTTATCTTCAGTGATTATTGTGTTAAGGAATCAAAGTGCATGAGAATTTAAATTCATTATTATAATAAAAGAATAGCAGAATGTATACCTAAATGTGCCGGTATATATCCTTAACGTGCAAAAAACTCATACAGATCCTAAATACTAACAGACACATGTAATTTGCAGTTTTACAAAACAAACTGAAATTAAATTTTGTATCCACTACGAACACAATATCAAATGATCTTTCGCCCTTTCAATTTTTGGCGTTTGGGTAAAAGGAAGAGCGAAGGTTGGAGAGGGAGGGTAGGGTGAGAACATGGCAACACCGCCTTGTCAGAGAGAAAGTGGGGAGTATACAGAGTGCGTAACTGACCCTAGCGCCACGTAGAAATTGGTGTTCAGACATAACGTCATCTGTGTCGCACTATATAAAATTAGATGAGTAAGCCCAGTATATTGTATCGTTAGCAAGTCTTTCGTAGTATTTTATCTTTAGTGATTATTGTGTTAAGGAATCAAAGTGCACGAGAATTTAAATTCATTATTATAATAAAAGAATAGCAGAATGTATACCTAAATGTGCCGGTGCACTTAACGTGCAAAAAACTCATACAGATCCTAAATACTAACAGACACATGTAATTTGCAAACAGTTTTACAAAACAAACTGAAATTAAATTTCGTATCCACTACAAACACAATATCAAATGATCCTGAATGAACAGAATCTTTCGCCCTTCTAATTTTTGGCGTTTGGGTAAAAGGAAGAGCGAAGTTTGGAGAGGGAGCGTAGGGTGAGAACATGGCAACACCGCCTTGTCAGAGAGAAAGTGGGGAGTATACAGAGTGCTTAACTGACCCTAGCGCCACGTAGAAATTGGTGTTCAGACATAACGTCATTTGTGTCGCACTATAACACGAATTCTTTTAACACGAACTCCTGATTTTTCAGTCCCTTGGAATTCGAGTTAACGAGGGTTTACTGTATTATAGTTCAGAAGGTATAACGTTGTTGGCTTCCCGCGCTTGGACCTATTCGTCACTGGGTATGTGGTAAGAGGGTAACCAATCACCACCAACCGTCTACTGCGCTCAGCGAGCCATGAGCACCCAAACTGTCCACTCCCCATAAACGTCACTACAACTTTTCGCTGGAAGCCAATGACGTTATACCTTCCGTACTTTAAATAAAATAAATTCTTTAGATTAACGTCCCGAGATTCTGTAATTTTGGGATGAAAGAGTATCAACGAAAGTGAATGCTTATGAAAAGTGGTGGAATGAGAAGATGGAAGAAAAAAGGAGGAAACAACCCACTTAAACTCATATGAGTTAGGATCGAATTAGGATCATCTATACCAGAAGTGAGTGCTCAACGTTGAGCAGTCGTAACCTCGGCTAGATTTTCTCCAAACCATTAGCTAAAAAGGTATTTAATCTATGGATAAAATCTTTCTTTTTTTCTCTCTCTCTCTGTGTTTCTTTTCTTTTTCTTTCTTTCCGTTTCTCCTTCTTGCTTTTATTTTTCTTTCTTTCCTTCTTTCATTTTTCTTTTGTGAGAAAGAAGGAAAAGATAGAGAGAGACGGAAAAAGAAAAATAAAAGGGAAAAACTTAGAGAATACAGTAATTAAAAAACTTTTTTTTTTACAAAAGAATATATTTTTAATTATTTTTTGTAAACAAAGTATCAAAAAATATACATTATAAGTTTTATACTTTAAAATTTTACATTCAATCTTATAATTACATAAATTATTTTTTCCAATTAATGAATAAAAAAAAGAAACATTTCATGTCTTACCATGAAGGATTTCTGTATCTTAAGTCTATAATATGCTGTTATACATAGTTGCTCTATAGTGTGAAGTAGAGAACGTGCGATAATACAATGTTACTGTATATAGAGAGAGTTTATAAGGCTTGAGATCACTTAACTTTATATACTGTATATTAAATTCCTCATTCTATGTTTTGTAACAGTGGCGTACGCAAGGGGAGATTTCTGGGTTTTAACCTCCCTTGAATTAAGATATGTATACAAACACCTGAAATGATATAAACTTGAGAGCTTCAACCCCCTTGAGGAAATTCTTCGTACATCACTGCCTTATATAGGCTATAAGAGCGGCTCAGGGAAACATAATGGTATGTTGCAATTTCTAAGTTTCTAAATAAGTTAGAGCAGAAAATTCAATATTCCCCGTGTAATTCAATGCAATAGCACATACTAAACAAGGTTCTCCTGCCATCTGCAAGTACCCGAAATAAAAGTACCTACATACTGTTCTGTGGTTCGGTGCCAACCCATTGCACCTAGTAATTCAATTTCACCGGAACTGATGGTTACCATTATGTTTGGCCGAGCCGCTCATATTTACCGTATTCAAAATATCTTCCATTGCTTTTCAATTGCTACTGTATCTTATACATAATATGAAGATTACATTCTTCAGAGCTTCATAAAGCTATTAAGTTTTGACCTAGAAATGGTATACAGGAATACCTCGATTTTACCTTCGAATTATTGTTGCTATGAAAACTACCACAATAATCAATTCCTTAAAAAATATCGGGAGTTAAATAATGCGTGTAAAATAAGTTATTGTCAAAGATTATCCACAGTGTTTACTATGTTTTATAAGGGAGGTTTTTAAAAAGGGAAGGAAGTACGAATGAAAGGAAGAAAATAATATATTAAACAAGTTAAGGAGGAAGTGAAGGATTATTTAGATAAACAAATTGTTTTTTTAATATTTATTTATATGTCAACTTTCAATTGTTCTCGTTCCTGGTCATTGGGTAGAAAGGAAAGGCTATCTGGGGAGTGAAAACTAGGGATGGGCAAAACCGGTTTTTATAAAAACCGAAAACCGGTTTCTATAAAAACCGAAATCCGAAAAACCGACATTTCGGTTTTCTCCAAAACCGGTTCGGTTTTCTCCAAAACCGGTTCGGTTTTCACCGAAACTGGTTTCAGTGAAAACTTTTCGAAAACAAGTAAGACTATTTCTGTGGAAACGGATTCGGTTTCCGGAGAACAACGAAACACCATTCTGGTCAGAAATAGAACAAATTTTGAAAAAAAAACCGGAATCGGTTTTGAAGAAAATCGAAACCGGATCTGGGGAAAACCAAACCGGTTTTGGAGAAAACCGATAACCGGTTTCGAAGAAAACCGAACCGGTTTTGAAGAAAACCGAAACCGGTTTCGGTGAAAAACCGAAACCGTTTTTTTTTGAAAATTTTCAAAAACCGGTTTCGGTTTTTCTAAAAACCGAAAACCGAAAAACCGGTTTTTGTGCCCACCACTAGTGAAAACTCAAACTAAATGTAATTCTGATTGTAGGTACTGGGTTACATCTTACGACTGCGATAACTCTAATTTGGAGCGCAATAATTAGAATTTTGGTATCAAAGTTATAAACCGCGTAACTCAATCATCAAATTATTCTTTATAAAATTTTAATAACTTACATCTGAAATCCTTATTCTATTTTAAACATTGATGTATGTCTTCCTTTGTACAGCGTAATGGAATAACTTCAAGAATGACTTGTTGATTGAGTTACGCCTAATAAATCAAGAATTTAATAGGAATGAACAATAACAATCAAGGTGGATATATATAGCGTTTATTGGTTTAGAGAAGTCCTTGTCAACGAAGTTCACAACTATGTTAAGGGACAACGTTTATGACGTTTGAAGGCGGAGCTTCAAAAGCTGTTACCTTTAAACACTATTAGCAAATCAGAGGGTTGCAGTGTTGTCACATCTTGTCCTGTTAAAACAGTGAACGAGACGAATCTGTCACTTGCTCGTGCTGCAGTGCATCTACTTTTCCACCCAAGCCCTTTTCCACTTGGCAACGTCGCTTCACACTCTTCATTTCATTCGCCTCGCTCATATGCCATCGATTGTATCCCACGCTTTAGAATGTTGATGGAAACGCTGAACAAGGTTGCAATTTAATATAATGATCGAAGGGTAATAAGAATTATGTGTATGAATCAAATTTTACGTTCTACATTTATAGCTTGTAAAATAAAGGTAAGGTTAAAGAATTGATGAAACCAACATAATAATAAAAAAGAATGAAACATCGAGAGAAAACTAAAGCTTTCTTGCGGTTAGCATACGTGTCTGTGCGCAGTAAACTTGGATTTGAAACCCAAGGTGCCCTGATGCTTTTGTATTCCACGTTAACCTGTAGACCCACGTCTTAAATAGCCTCAGTGTGAGAAAGAAACAGAGATATGTTATTGTTCAACACAAACTCACATAGCGTGATATCGAACTAGGGAATTTTATTATAAAAAGAAATAACACTCTACCAACTATCTACTACGACCCAGAATGGCGAAATAAATGACAGATGAAAGTGTAATTGGAAAGAAGTGTAAAAGAAGTACTTAGAAAAGATAGCAAAGTTTAATTATGTACAGGAGATGATATTTCTACAAAGGTAGGAGAAAAATATGCAAATAGTTTAAACGATGTAGTTCTTCATGTAGAGTCCGAATGGGAAATAAACTTGGTGAGAAGAAAAAATGAAGAAATGCTGTAAAGAATATTAAATGAAAACAAAACAAATAGAAAGGCAAAAGCAGTTAGAATTAAGATAAAGGAAACTACGTCAAGAATTGAGAGAAACGGGAAGCACCTAGTAGAGCACAAAATAGCTATGTTGCAGTATTTCGATTAATGAAGATATTAAGTTTGAATAAGAAAAGCTGAGAAGATAGAATTGAAGCATTCCCCCTAATATCACTGTATGGCACATTCCAGCGAAATAATAATAAAAAAGAGACGAAGATTCTACAGTGCAGCCAAAATGTCTTGAGCCGTGGCAAAAATGCGAACTAAACCTCACTCTCAACACACCCACGCGTTAAGCCAATAAGGGTTCAGCTGTTGCTAAGCGCGAGAGCCTTAGCGAAAGGGAGTGGAATTTCTTCAGTCGACAGCAGCGCTCGGAACGGAAGACTAGGTGTCAACTCAATGTGGTATATCTATAGTATGCTTGCATATACAGCAATGCTTCGCGCAGTTTGTTAGTAAACTATACTCCGAGTCACCCGTATTGGCGTATGGAACCAGCCAATAAGCTAGCAGTGCGCTGTTACCAAACCTTCAGTGATGAATCTAATCATTCTTAAATGTCCACAAATACGAACAAAATCAATTATGAATGATTAGATTCGTCACTGAAGATTTAGTAACAACGCACTGTGAGCTTATTGTCTGATGCCAGACCCCAATTCGGGTAGCACGGAGGGTTTTTTTTTTTCTTATAGTGCCATATCTTGGGCAATGAAGACACGAGCCGTTAATGTTCTGTAAAGAATGAGTTCACTGGTAACTTTCAAAATGTGCTATACAGCGTTATTCAGGGGGAATGCTTCAATTGGAAAAAGAAGCCTTTATAAAGTACAGTATCATATTTCTGTTAGAAAGAAAATAATAAAATATTTTAACTGCTCTTTATGCAACAGAAAAAGCACGGATATTTCTCAAGGTTAAGAAAAACAGAACAGTGAAAAATAATATTGACGATCATTAGAAGAATGAATTTGGTTAAAACAGTTTTGGGGAAGAAACTATTTTCTGAATGATCATGGGAGGTGTGGTAGGATTATACCAACTAGATGCTGAAAGTTTTGCCATTTTTCTTTTTAAACAACGGTTCACAATACAAGGTGGGCACAAAGTCGCTTTCCCCAATATGTGAAGAATACTTGTTTTTTGGGGAAAGCGACTTAAGCTGGTGTAAACTGTTTACCGTTGGTTGCATATAATACTGGCAACACTATATCTAACTACACAAATGTCTTAAAACAACAAATACTTATTTGTTTGATGTTTAATATATAGATGAAATACTTAAGTAAGCAGTCAAGTCACGAAGGAGAAAGTGAAAATATTGAAAAGCGTTGCTATAAGCTGTAATTATATATTATGATTATATTATAATACGTTGCATTATGTGTGACACTTTTTATGTTATATGTAACAACTTCGTTAATAATATATTGTAACAATATGTGTATTAAATGTCTCCTTTGACGATTGAACACTAGGGTACCACTACCTTTACATCTAAACAAAAAAGAGAGAACAAAGGAAAGGATAGAAAGAAAGAAAGGAAAGGAAAGATAAAGAAAAAACAGCTCTACAGAACCTTAACATTAAAACTGGAGATACCACTTATTGATTTGACCCTATACAATTAAGCATTTAGATTTTCATTCAAGATTAATTGTTGTTTCCATAAATTATCCTCATAATTATGATGGAACAAAGTAGAACACTGGCCGTTCTGTTAATGCATATATATATATATATATATATATATATATATATATATATATATATATATATATATATATATATATATATATATATATATATATATATTGTTAATTTTCATTTATTATGTGTAGGTAACAAATAAAGTATTCTCTTGTATTGTGTAGTTGTGAAAGTTGATCGCCTATCAGTAGAGGAGAATAGAAGCTGAGATTTTTTTGAAAGTGAAACTTTGAGGAAAATAGTTGGTGCAAAAAGAGTCGAATGAATAGATTAATAAGGAAAGAGACATAATGCGGAACACATCAGGGATATGTATGGTGTATTTTTTTAAAAGTGACTTAACAGGATTAAGCCAAAAAGTAGTGAGCTAAGAAACTCGAACAATTACGAATCAGAGGGATACAGATCGACCAAAAATAAAAGAAGTTTGATTACAAGTGCATCGTAGGTTCTAAAGTGCAATGAATACGAAAATACAGGAGAAGGGAGTAAAAAAAAAAAAAAAAGATTTATGAATTTGTAAAGAGATTTGATTTCATATAAGCTGCATGAAAAACTGTTACAAATGGAAAGAAAATTCGGAAAATACAGTTAGAGATGTTAAGGAAATGTAAGGTAAGGAGTTAGACTAATCACTGTTTGAAGAATTCGAGGAGAGTTCCCGAAAGGACCTGAGCGCCAAGTTTTGAGGTTGGCGACAATGCTTAATGGAATTTGTAACAGACCTTATTAATCTACGGTTTATATTCTGTTGCTGTTTGTAATTGTCAGATTTATCTAGCTATGGGTAGTTTTCAGGTAAACCTTTGTGTTATAATTATATTGCTTGTTTAAGTTTAGCGTCTTTTTTGAGCATCGAGACTATGAGAAACGTGGAACTGCAGTTTGAGGTTTAACTTGAACAACTCTAATGCATTCAATGCTCTTCCAAGGGAAACCGAACCTGTGGCCATATAATCACTAGACCAGCGGTGAGAGCTTTGTACTACAATAATCGATATACAGTATATTCAGAGCAAGAACGCTTAGGAGTTGTATAGTACTGATAGAATATTAATCTCTTGAAAGGCATAATTAATGATTATTTCGTTTAGGCTTACCCCAGCACTATAAGCATAAATCATGTATCATAAGAGGTGATATGGAGTTAATTGGTAGGAAGAATTTATAAGCCTAACAGAAGTTCATATCGAATTCTAGTCGGGAACTTTATCGGAAAGAAACCTTTAGTTGGACCAAGGAGAAAATGAGACGATAGCATAAAACAGAATCTTAGTGAAATGGATAACATTAATTTTAACTGACTTGATTTGCGATAGGCACAGTATTAAATGACAAAGTTCTTTATCTGTGCCCATGAATTTTCTTGCTCCGTGGTAAGCCGTAGACAAAGTAAGTCAGTTAATGGATATTGGAACAAACTTTTACTAATAATACTAATGGTGGTAAAGAGAAAACACGAAGCAAAATAGCAACACAAAGTAGGATAAAATGAATGTACAAACAAAACATGAACCGATTAGACCGTACTATGAACTTTTATTTAACAATTTGAGTATGAATGGAAAACATGTGAGAAAGAAAATTAGCTACATAATAAAACAGGAAGATAATTAGGAATGATGGTAATTGTGATAAAGAGAAAAGAAGACTATTAGGAACCACTCACAGAAAAAGAAGATGGTTAGAATATTTTGTGTGAAGAAATCTTATTCTGAGGAACAGAAAAAAAAAGTATGATTGAAGAAATAAGACAAAAAGACTGAAATTCAATTAGTATAAGATTTTATGTCAAGATGAAAAGGCTGACGAAAAACCACAGGCTGCCAAAATTATCACTTTGTCGCAAGTGACCTTCCGGTGCCGTATGATGATAATACGTGAACAAAACAGAGGTATTATAAAATAAAAGAGAATATTAAAAGAAATTGGAATTATGTGTATATGTATAATAATTATGCATGTATGGAAAAGAAACTTTAGAAAGAGAAGAAGAAATTATAAATGCAAATAGACATGAAAGTGTTGATGGACGAATCTATGTATGGAATTAAAGAAAAAGAAGGTGCAGATTAAGGAAAATATTTATGTGAGGAAATCAACTAGGTGGTGATTGCAATGTATATAGAATATTGAATAGATGAAAGGAAAGAACAGTAAAAACGTGTTATAAAGATAGATATTGACATTTCTGGATCATTGATGTATAGGTTAAGGAGGTTAGGTTCTAGAGAGAAAAAGTCGTTAGAAGAAATACTGTGCGTTATTGATGAACATGTACATTTTTGAGTGACTTCATGTTTGAAAAAAAGTAAATCATGCAAAGAGAGAAACCACAAAAAAGAACAGCAAAGAAAATAATGTTATTTGTAAGTGACTACAGAAGCAGAGAAAGAAAATGTTTATTTATTTGCTTCTTAATGTTCTTTTCAACACCAAAGTTAGGCATAAACCATTGAACAGCAGGTTTACATGGGATCGGAAACATACACACTTCTGCAGAAAATCGACCCCAGATCTTCAACAGTATGGAAGAAGAAGTAAAGATATATATATATATATATAAAAGTAAGAACATTGAAAGAGATTAAATTAAATATTTAGTGTAGCATCCCGCGTTATCGCTCTCTACATCAAAGCACACGGATAAATAAATGAATAGCTATAGAAGAATTGTTCGAATGAAAATGTGAAAGTGAACAGAAATTTTGGAGAAAACTAATGTATATAATGCTGTTCATCACAGTCACATGGTCTGCGATCGAACCAAGGATGTATTCAAAGAATTTAATTATTATAAAACAATCAGAAAGGTAGTAGGAATCAATGTGTATTGGTGTATGTATAAGTACAAGAAAGAAACAAACAATATTAAAATAAGAAGTAAGAATCTAGGTAAATATCAACTTTTCAATATGGCTGTATCTATAGATAAATATTGAACGAGTATAAAGACAGTTAAACTAAAAGAATTTGCAATATACACTTAAACTTTTCAGGGTGACCCCAATTATCACGGAAAAATGGTATTATCGAAGGGAAAGAAGTGTTAATAGGAATAAATAATATAAAAGAATAGAAAAGCAAAAGTAACATTCTACCAGTTTTAAAAACAAAAGAGATGTGCAAGAATGTGGCAACTACAGAGGGAAAAACTTATGAGCCATGCAATGAAGCTCTAGTAAAGAGTGCTAGAAGCAAGATTCAAGGAAAAGAGAGAAGTAACAGAGAACCAATTTGGTTTCATGCCAGGACGATCGACAACGGATTCAATATTTGGACTTAAAAAGTTAATGGAAAAAGTACAGAGAATACCAGAAGGACTTTCATATGGTTTTCATCGACCTAGAGAAAGCGTATGATAGAGTGTTACGAGATCTTATTTGTTGGGCAATGAAGAAGTGTGTTCCGAACTCATACATTTATATAATTCAAGATATGTATAATGGATGTAGGACACGAGTGAAGAGCGCGTGCGGAATAACAGAATAATTCACATCTTAGCCCATACCTTTTTGCAATTGTGATGAACGAACTTACAAAGGATATCCAAGAGTTAGCACCTTGGAATATGCTATTTGCGGATGGCATCGTGCTGATGAGTGAGACCAAGGCAGCTCTACTAGAGAAATTAGTTGCTGGAGATGAGCATTGGAGAACATAGAGCTTAGAATTAGTGAAACTATGGCAGAATATTTACATTGTCCTTTCAGGAAAAATTAAATGTACAATACAAAAATACGACTCGACGAAAAAGGGGTGATAATGACTAGGAAATTCAAGTACTTGGAATCAATACTGCAGGGAAATGAAGGAATAGAAGAAGATGTAAAGAGCATAATTAGCAGTAGTTGGACAAAATGGAGAGAAGCTGCAGAAGTATTATGTGATCGGAGGATATCAATACACCTTTAAAATAAACGTTAGCAAAACAGTAGTGAGTCCTGTCGTATTATAATGAACGGAATGTTGAACGACGAATAAGAGAAAGAGAGGAACATCAGTTGAATGTTACGGAAGATTAAGTTACTGTGGTGGATGTGTGGAGTGATGCGGAAGGACAAAATTAAGAATGAAGTAAGCCAAGGAATAGTGAGACCAGTAGTAGAAAGACTATAAGAAAGTAAACTGAGATGGTTTGGGCATGTAAGAAGAATACCTTGGTAATATGTATCTCACCGAGTTGATACTATACAACTGAAGGGGAAACAATCCAAGTGCCGATCAAAGAAGAAGTGGGGAGATTGTGTTAAGACCGATATGATGCAGTGGTCACAGTGGTTATGACATAAGACAGAAACTGGTGGAGGATAGCGATCCGTAAAGGCGATTCCAGCTAGCTTAAAAAAAAAAAAAAACTTAGAAGAAGAGGAAAATGAATATGAAATTTATATATGTATTAAACATATAGAGAGGTGGAATAAATCATTACAAAAATTAAGAAAGTAGGCATCTAATTTTCGGTACAGCTGCGTATGCGAAGAAGAAAAAAACATTATACTCTTTTTTGAGCTGATTCTATATCTATAAGGGAAAAGTAGAGATGCATGTAAAAGAAATAAATATTAAAACAAATATACGTATCACTATGTATAGAGTAAAAATACGTACAAAATAAAGAACAATCATAAGATATATGTTAAAAGCATCAACTTTTCTGTATTGCTATTCGACCCATAGAGAGGAAAGAAATATTGCATGCAGTAAGAAATTAAAGTATTACTAAAGTAAAATCTTCTAAAAAATCTAATGCCGAATAGCTAAAGTACAATATATACGTGTGTCAGGTCCTATAACCTATCTAAAAATCAGTACAGAAACAAAACTGAAATACTCAATAAAAATGTGAAAAGTGTTCTCTTATACCGACAAGAGAGACATGGAAAACAACAAGAAGTATAATTAACAAACTACAAACATTTATCAAAACATGTTTAAGACATATATTACATATAACATGGTACGTTGAATAAAGAATTGTGTTGAAAATCAAATCAATAGCTTATATGGAAGACTATTCATAGAAAAAGACAGAAATGAATAGGTTATACTTCAATGAAAGCTCCAGAAAATATAAGGAGACAAAATTACTAGAGTGGAACCATGCAAAAAAGAAATAAAGGAAGGAAGAGCAATGGTAACAGGAGAAGAAGTATCCACAAAATAAAAGAAAAGAGTAAAGAGAACATGCTATAAAACAAAAAAGTAATGCAGAACTGAGTGAGATGAAACCATATGTTGGTATATGGTTTATGTTACAGTGAAAAAGAAGAGAATTAATATAAGGTAAGGAAAGATATTCCGGATGATTGTTAGTGTGTAGAAAGTACTGAAATGTGCACAATATGAAAATAAACTTTCTCTTGGTGATACTAGGTCGAAGGGTCTGCGAGAAAGGAAAAAATAATGTTGTATTGAAACACAGTACTTTTTTTTTTTTTTTTACAGGTGATTGCATGTTATAAGAAGTGAGTGACTATTTAAATAGAGGAGTTTCCAATGAAATAAATTACAGAAGAAACTAAAATATAGTCATTGGCTATTATTGATAATTCTATGTGTGGTATATGATGTATATAAATGCAAAAACCGTTTTTAAAATATATGTGTTTTAAAAAGCAGTTGCAGTCATCGAAAAGAACATTTAAAGAATGGCAAAATGAACATTCATGTCTATCTTTGTCCATCGTAATTTTTAGGAAGTAGCGGGACGCCATAGCAAGTTTTTGGAAGTGGGGTAACGGCGTTGTCCCGCGTTGCCCCTCACTTTTACTCCTGTATGAGTTATAAATGAAGCGGGCGTCATAAGTTTGTAGCATGACTGTGTGCAGACCTAAAGCGATAGATTAACACAAAATAAAGGAATATTTAATTCACAATGTATGTGTTATAGAATTAACAAGAAAAGAAAGATAGAAAAAGAAAAAAATAAAGAAAATATCATTAATAGAAATAAGCGATGTTATCTTATACGTACGTCAATAAAGTGGAGAAAGGAGAGCAAGATATACAGAGGAATAATCAATAAAAGAGAAAGGAAAAGTAGGAAGAGTATACACACAACGGAGGTAGGACACCAATAAAATTAGATGAAGAAGATATAACTTTTATGGATTATTATGTGGTTAAATAAAAAATGGAAATAAGAAAAAGAAAGGATTAATTAGTAGAAATGGAAAAGGGAGTATGAAGTTTTGTGAAGGGAAGATAATATACATACGTATGTATAAATGAACGGAAGATTCACTTAATGAAAAATTAACAGTCGGAATAATCAAATTGGGCATCCGTTTCTTTAGATGATTGTATAAGAATGGTTCATGAAAAATATTTTAAAAATAAAGGAATAGTACAATAAAGTGGAATCAACTTTTGCTGAATTAATATGTAGAGGAAGGTATAGAAAAGGAACGATGTTGTAGAAGGTAAAGAATATGAAAGCAAGGAATTATGCTGGTGCAAGAAGGATGTAATTATGTGGAAGGTAACAAATATAAGTTGAAATGACAATATATTTATAAATTTTGCAAATTACTAAATCCCCAGAATGAAGAGAGATTAATTAATCCAAGGAAGAAATCACACACATGTTAAGTTGAGCGTCAAATTTGCAGATAGCTTTGTCCATGTGAAGAGGAAAACGAAATTCATTAAATAAAATAAATCAGTAGACCAATATGTTAAGGGAAACATCAAATATTGACGGCTGTCAAGGAAAATAAATAAGTAAATGAAGATAAAAACGTTAATAGATAGGCTATGTGCAAAGTAAACGTAACCTTTAACTCGAATAAGTTGAAGAAAAAGAGAAATATGGAGAGAAGCAAGTTACATATAAACTATGATTGATTGATTGATATTTTTTATAGTTTAGCATCCCTTTTTTTAGCACACAGGCTGTATGGGGCGTAAGTTGATGCCTAAAGTGGAATCAGAAGTATTACTCGCGTTTGTTCTGAAGCAAGTAGTTCCATCGGGTAGCGAATCTGGAACCCCGAAAGGAAGAAGTTAGCATAGTGAATGCAAGCTATTGAAGTTCTAATAATTACTATCAACTGTATCAGTGGATCCTTTCATTTGCTAAGAAAAATGTCTGAACAAAGGTATCACACAGCCACTTACAAAATCCTGTGTATCAGAGTTGCACATATACTGTAATTCGTACTGTGCAGATAGCCTTGTATGACATCATAAATATCTAAGTAATAACATTGAGAATTTGTATTAGTTTTTATATTGAGCTATGAATAAAGCTTTCTACGGTATATTTGACATTTATACCAAATAGTGAACAACATATTATGTTTTGTGTAGTTTTTTTACGTAAATAGTTTTGAGTGTATGAATATTTTGACAAACTTTACATTAGCAGAAATGTTGCCATCTATTTCGATGTTTTTGAACTTGTTCTCGATGTATTTCAACCTATAAAGACGACCATGTCATGTAGCTGATTTATCCACTACCAGTTTAACAATTTATTTCAAAATTCGATGAAGTATCAAAATTTAACATGTAACGAGATATGTGTCAAAATTTAATACAACTAGGGTAACATAGAGCCATTGTCTTGAGTTAATATAATCATTGTTTTACTTAGTAAGACTTAAAAATACCTTTAAGTGTAGTTGCGGCTTATATAGCCTACATTTAAAAAAAAAATGCAGGAAAAATAAAAAGTACGGCTTATTCACACACGAGAATGCGGCACGCAGGTTCTGGGTATTTGCTTGTCCGAATAATCGTTTGGTAGTGCTCAAACGAGATAAAGTTTCAGTCACTGAAAAAAATATGCTTAGAAAAAGTAAATCTGGAGCTTAGAGACACTAAAGAGCACTTTAAAATTATATCAACCTGGACAATGTTCCGTGTATCACTTTTAAGCATACATATACTGTATAATAGTCAAGGCACATTACCAAGTGCATATTGTTCTATCTTCTTAATTATAGAGATATTTGTTCACTTTTTTTCAGATATAAAATTGTCCACAGAATTGCTCACAATCCAACTAGTCTTGTACCTACATTATTAAGGGCGTCAGTGGCGTATCCTACTGCATTTCTGAACATATTGAATGGAAACTGAAATAAAAAAAGAAAGAATTTTGTATTTATCAAAGATATCCTAGTAAACTACTACAAGTAAACCATAAGTGTATTAATTTGTAACTCTTTTGATTTCTAAATAAATTGTCTAAAAACACATTGTTTATAACTTATATGGGAAAAATTTAAAAGGAGTGGTAAATGTGGAGACCTTTAATTTATTTTAGTTAGTCCTTTCCTAAGCTTGTTTTAAATGGCAATTATACGAGGGTGTTTCAATAAGTCCTTGGTCAATCCGAAAGATGACACTCGTAGTATCGAGGAAGGTTTGCTTTTAGTAAGCGTCATAGTAACAGAAAATGTTATTAAAATTTCAGCTATATCTGGTTTCATTGTCGTAGTCGATTGAAGAAACAATATTTTGTTTATTTGGAAAAATGGAAAGAAATGAGTTTCGTGCGCTTATTAAACACTTCTATTTAAAAGGTTTAACACCTTAAGAGATCAAAGCCGAGTTGGATCAAGTTCATGGCGCATCTGCTCCTGTGTTTGCGACTGTTTACACTTGGTTAAATGAGTTCAAACGTGGCCGTACATCCACAAATGATGAACATCTTTCTGGACGTCCAGTGGAAGTGACTTCCTTAGAAATGATTGACAAAATCCATGATATGGTTTTGAGTGATCGACGAATCAAAGTGCACGAAATAGTTGAGGACATACACATATCAAAGGTAGTGTTTTCAATTTTGCACGGATAACTGGGTTTGAAAAATATCTCAGTTTGCTCTCAGTGATCGATTCGGAGGCTGGTTTGACACTTTTTCGTGGCAATTCCGACGAGTGTCTGTCTCAATACATAATAGTGGACGAGACATGGATACACTACTACACTCCAGAAACAAAGGGACAGTCGAAACAATGGGTCTTTAAAGGCGATCCAACTTTTTTGAGGGCCTTCCGAAATCCTACTTTTTGAACGGCTTTAAAAAGTTGGGGAAACGCTGGGAAAAGTGTGTAAAGCTAAAAGGAGATAATGTTGATTTTAAAAAACTACCCAAAATGTTTTGTTCTTATCTTTTTCTAGGGACTTATTGAACGACCCTCATAAATTCCATGGGAGGTACCTCAGTAAGTAATAATACTATTTAATGTATCACAAAATACACTACTAAAATTGAGCGCTGCACAAAGCTTCTTCACAAAAAGCTTCGTTGAGCTTCAAGGCACAAAAATTTCTGATAACCTCCACGAGACATCTTGGGGGACCTTTTTTTCGGTGGGATGTTATTTGGATTGTTTTTAAAAGAAAGATTCTACTTATTGTGTAATTGAAACGCTATTTATAATACACTATATACAAAGACCTGTTCTGTCCCACTGGGATACCGGGACATGTCCGTTGCGCCCTCCGAAACATCACATTATAAATAAATGTACAAATTATTCTTACAATAAATTCATACAGTTGTTATTGGCAATGAACCCATGAAAGGTACAATACACCTTTTATATAAGGAGCCATCACATTATATGCTACTTTTATTCTTCTGTATATCAGCTTTGCATTATAAATTCATACAGTTGCTATTGACAAAGAACAGACAAAGAATTACAATCACTTTTTTAAAAAAGTATATGTATAAAGTTACGTATCTATAAAATAAAACATTTATAATACAGCCAGTAAAGCACTTAACATGTAGGCTATATGGTAAGATAAAATAGCAATTATTTTCTGCTGCTACTCTCTTATTGCCAAAATAATCTTTTAGAAGCTAAGCGCAAACGATTATAGTTATTATAGAATCTTTGTAACATCCTTAATTATAAAGGTAACCAAGAAAGTCCTGTCGCTTTTTGTGGAGGTCTGTGTTCAATTAGCCCTCGCACCGAGAATTGAATTCGAATGGATATAAGGTGAAAGTCAGTTGTTCGTGTGGGTATATCCAACATACTACCTGGTTCTGGCAGTTAAGTTACACCGTGAACTTGCCTAAAAACAGAGTGAACATGAAGACTCCACAGAGCGTCATAATGGAGTGTATGCTGTACGAGTTCAAACTGGAGTCAAACGCCGCTACAGCGGGGAGGAAGACATTCCAAGCCTTCGGTGAGGGTGTCGTGGCTACGCGAACAGTGCAGCTGTGGTTTAACAAGTTTAAGAACTGTGACGAAACACTCGAAGACGCACCACGTGCAGAAAGACCAACACATAACCAAAATGAAGATCTTCAGGCAGTAATTGAGGTGAACAGTGGCCAGACATGTGCAGAACTGGGACTACCTTTCAGTGTGAGTGGAGAAACCATTCGGCAGCATCTCCGTCAATTTGGGAAGCACTACAAGTTGGGTCAATTGGTCCCACATGGATTTGCGGGCCAGAAGGTAATGCAAGCAGACATCTGTGTTTCTTTGCTGTCTCATCTGAGGAAGGAGCCGTTTGGTGTGGGGCCATCAGGCTGTTGACATATGATGAGAAGTGGGTCCTGTACGAAGCTCCAGGGCGCCGTCATCTTTGGTTAGCATCCCATGAACCGGTTCCAAAACAGCCTAAACCAGCACTGCACCAGAAGAAGGCCCTCCTGTGTGTTTGGTGGACTAATCGCGACATCGTGCATCCAGAACTGCTATCAACTGGTCAGAACATCATTGCAACTGTGTACTGTTAGCAATTGAGCCACGGGGGAAAAAAAACTCAAAACTCTGGAGCCAGCAGTTCTGAATCCCAAAGGGTACTCCTGTTACAGGACAACGCTAAGCCCCACGTGGCTAGGATTACCCGGGACACCATTCTACGCCTTGGATAGGGAATACTATTGCATCCGCCATACTCCCCGAACATTGCACCGTCCGATTTTCACCTGTTCCATTCCTTGGACAAACACATTAGAGAACGCCAATTCAAATTCCTAGTAGAGATGCAAAATGCACTTGATACTTTCTTCGCTTCACGGCCCTCCAAGTTCTACCGTGATGAAATCCATGGCCTTCCAGAACGTTGGCAGAAGACCGTCGATGTTGATTGGGACTATTTTTGATCTTCCAAGTACATGTTAGGTGATATATCGATGTTCGAAGGTGGTGGGTGAAAAAGCAACAGAACTTTCTTGGTTACTTTCATATAAAGCAAATATAAACAGTTCAAGTTTTCTTTTCTTTTTCCTGGGGGCCGCGGTGGCTCAGTGGTAGAGCGTTCACCTCTGGTGCTTGGGGTCCCGGGTTCGATCCCAGCCCCCGCCAAGTGAACTTTGTAGTGGACAAACACCGTGCTCGTGGGTTTTCTCGGGGTTCTCCCGTTTCCTCCCACTTTCTTCATTCCACCATTTTACTCATCTCTCATTATCACCGTCTCCTTTAGCCTAACCGGCATAAGCGTGGGACGTAAAACTTAAAGATTTCATTTCATTTTTTTTCTTTTTCCTTAAGAAAAAAAGTTTTTATTTATAAATTTGACTATTCCAGTGTGTTTTAGTGCAGCGTTCGGAAGATCAATGCTTATTGTATTTCTAAAATATAACTACAGTGTATATTGATCTGTTGTTATATTTAGCTTCATTTTGTTTGACAAGTATTGCAAGAACTAAAAAGTGTTTCTCTAGTAAAGAGGTTCTCACAGTTTAGCTATTTACATTACTAAAACAATTTTTGTGATTTTATTATATAAAATGGCGCCCATACACATATATGTATTCGCGTTTGTATGGGTGCGCTTTTGGTAGACTTCTCCACCGTCCTCGTTAGTATCCCAGCCCGGACCTGAATATGCAGCATGTAAAACAGTTAGGTATTGTTTATTTAAGGGGGAAAAAATTATGCTTAAAATGTTCCGTGGATAGTGAGTTGGAGAATTCATGAGCATTGTTTCTTTTTCTAAAAAGAAAAAAAAATAGTAAATTCTCCATCTCTCATGGTAAAAAAAAACACACACACACACACACAATCTTTTAACTCATATTTCATAAAATAAAAATGTCTATTTTCAAAATGATTGTTACCGAAGTCAATGAAATAGATTAAAGCATCTTATGATCTAACCTAGGATCTAATCTATGATTATACCCTATGATCTAATTGCAATAACTCTTTTCACATTATTGGGAGAAATTACGAATAGGTTAGTCACTGAACTATATGTTATTTATTTTATTTATACATTTAGTATTGCAAATTTTCGGAATAGAAACGCTTGTATTTTAGGGTGCAATTTTCTCTTTTAATATTGTTCTAAGCTTGAAAATTTGTAACGATTCGATATGCTGTTTCATGCGACACCTATTGACTATAATCGTAAATGCAAATTTACCCCATAAAATTGATATTATTTTGTTAGACTGTAATTTTATTTTTGGGAGTTAGTGCAAGCGAGTTCGAACAGAAATGTTGGGTAAAAAAGAACATCCCGGTTTGGATTGGCTTTGTAATCTGTCTGTGGAAGAGAGATGAGCAAGATCAACAAGAAATGTGATTTCAGATATTGTACAGTCAGTGACAAAAGTTCTTTTCGTTTGACGAAATTAGTTCAAAATGGGAGGACAATTTGAGTACAGTTTTCAGTAAATTAAAAAGAATGTAATTTTTTTTTGTATGTTCCAGGCATACCACCGTTATTCCCAAAATAAATTTTACCAAACGGAAAGAACTTTTGTCGCTGATTGTACTAGAGCTTCTTAAGAGGAATATCGTTTTAGTTAAACGAAGGATACTCAGGAGAAATAATCAGTAATAGTGTACTAGGCACTAAAATAGAAAGTCTAATATAAATAAAATTAGATCAGAAAGCAGTAGCGTTATTTCAGATTTAGCTAGGCAGAGGGTGGGGGTAAGATTGCCCACTGACACAAAAATTTCACGTTTTTATATTAGTAAACATTATTAGTATTAGCAATTTAGTTTCTTTTAAAAAAAGCATATGTTTCTCAAACTCAAACTCAAACTCATGCCTTCCCCAAATTACGCCACTGTTAGAAAGTGTTAATGTCTATTGATTGAGACATGGATCGGAAAGTATTATGCAACTAGAAAAAAATGAAATGAAATCTTTGAGTTTTACGTCCGACGGTTAGATTTAAAGAGACGGTGATGATGAGTAATGAATGAAGTGGTGGAAGGAAACGGGAGAACCCCGAGGTAACCCACGCACACGGCAGGGGCGGATCCAGGACCGACTTCTGGGGTGGTGGTGGGTTGTCATACTGTTACTTTTAAGTTCTCCAAACTTTGGAATGGGTTTTATTTATATATATATAAAATAAGAAAGTTTTACTCTTCTGGGGGGGGATGGCCCAGATCGCCCCCCTGGATCCGCCCCTGGCACACGTTGTTATTATACAACTAGAGTACGACTGTATTTACTAATCTGTGAAGTTATAGATGTAATAAGAAATAACTGCAACACACGCAAGCTTATCAATGAAGACAGATCATCAGTGTTTATGAGGTGAATAAAACAACAAGGCACAGAAAACGAAACACGTCTGTGTAGTGAAAGAAGTGACGAATAGATCGAGCAGGTTTGAAAACCATGACGTCAGGAATGTGAACTTGACAGCCGTTCAAGCACACGTAGTTTCAGTTTCGCATAAGGCAACATTGAAGTGACACCAGAAGAACAGTACACAAATTCTGTTGACTATCTTGCAAAGATCAACGTTCCGTGTGTGCCCATCCTCCATATAGCCCTGATTTAGCCCCTCGTGATTTCTTTCCTCCGGGGACGGTTTTTCGCATCTTCAGGAGCAGTGGTGAAAGTTGCGGAAGCAATTTTGAAGGATCTGTCCAAAAATGGTTTGCATCATGTCTTTGATTACTGGCGAAAAAGTTGGGACAAGTGCATTGCATGTAATGGGGACTATTTTGGAAAAGACCATCAACATTTGGAGAATTAGTACAGGTAATTGTGTTTTATTCATTTATTATCATTCTTTATTGATCAACTTTCGTATCTCTGTACGTTAAATATACGTACATAAAGAGGTAATAGCTATATTACGCGGTATATGTTTGAATTTTTCGAAGAACTACACAAATAAACAAAATTCAGTTTGTTTGATGTCTATATTAAATAATAATGATGCAGAAAAGAACTAACAATCATACTGCTAGTAAAAGGTACTATTGCTTGACTAATTTCTAATTGCACTTTCTTATACTACTTTGAGGATACTGAATCCAATGAAACTATTTCTATACTACTTTGAGGACACTAATTCCAATGAAACTATTTTTATACTACTTTGAGGGTTTGGGTACAAAACCTCGCGGCCAGAACCTCGCGGCGACAACCTCGCGGACCAAAACCTCGCCTGGCCAAAACCTCGCCTCCCAAAACCTCGCGGCCCAAAATCTCGCCAGGCCGAAACCTCGCCTGGCCAAAACCTCGCCGCCCAAAACCTCGCGGGACAAAATCTCGCCGGGCCAAAACCCCGCCTGGCCAAAACCTCGCCGCCCAAAACGTCGCGGGCCAAAATCTCGCGGGGCCAAAACCTCGCCTGGCCAAAACCTCGCCACCCAAAACCTCGCGGGCCAAAATCTCGCCGGGCCAAAACCTCGCGCCCCAAAATATCGCCATACCCAAAATCTCGCCTGGCCAAAATGTAAATGTTCCAACAGATGATAAGGATGACGGTATAAAAGACGCTGTTTCAGAAGAAGTATCACGGGTATTTGACCAAGTCCCGCGATACCATATGAAAATTATATTTCTGTATTAGAGGATTTCAATGTGAAGGTAGGGCGACAGGATGTTTTTAAACTGGTTATAGGGTAAGAAAGTCTGCATAAGGAAAGTAATGACAACTAACGAGGTTAGTTTCGTGCAATTTGGAACATCCACAAACTTAAAATTTTAACAAAAATCTAATAATATTTATGAAAATATGAAACAATATATGAGTTTTTACGACGTCCCTTGATTATGTCCTATAGGTTAAAGGAGACGTAGATGACCAGGATGAAGGAAATGATCGAATAAAGAAAGTGGGAGGAAACGGGAATAACCCGAGAAAGCCCACGCACACGATGTTAACATGTTATGTATATTATTATTATTATTTTTATTATTATTATTATTATTATTATTATTATTATTATTATTATTATTATTATTATTATTATTATTATTATTATTATTATTATTTGTAATGTGGAATTGCATATTAGGAAACACATTGGGTAAATTTTAAAGAAAAGTTTCATTCGCGGCGAGGTTTTGGCACGGCGAGATTTTGGGCGGCGAGGTTTTGGCCCGGCGAGATTTTGTCCCGCGAGGTTTTGGGCGGCGAGGTTTTGGCCACGCGAGGTTTTGGGCGGCGAGGTTTTGGCCACGCGAGGTTTTGGCCCGGCGAGATTTTGTCCCGCGAGGTTTTGGGCGGCGAGGTTTTGGGCGGCGAGGTTTTGGCCACGCGAGGTTTTGGCCCGGCGAGATTTTGTCCCGCGAGGTTTCGGGCGGCAAGGTTTTGGCCACGCGAGGTTATGGCCCGGCGAGATTTTGTCCCGCGAGGTTTTGGCCGGCGAGATTTTGGGCGGCGATGTTTCGGCCGCGAGATTTTGTCCGTATACCTACTTTGAGGATACAGAATCCAATGAAATATGTTCGTATTACTTTGAGGATACTGAATCCAATGAATTTATTTTCGTACTACTTTGAGGATACTGAATCCAATGAAACAATTTTTATACTACTTTGAAATTACTGAATCTAATGAAACTATCTTATACTACTTTGAGGATACTGAATCCAACGAAACTATTTTTATATTACTTTGAGGATACTGAATCCAATGAAACTCTGTTTGTATTACTTTGAGGACACTGAATCCAATGAAGTTATTTTCGTACTACTTTGAGGATACTGAATCCAATGAAACTATTTTTATACTACTTTGAGATTACTGAATCTAATGAAACTATTTTTATACTACTTTGAGAATACTGAATTTAATGAAATTATTTTTGTACTACTTTGAGGATACTGAATCCAATAAAACTATTTTTATACTAATTTGATGATACTAAATGCAATGAAACTATTTTATACTACTTTGAGAATACTGAATCCAACGAAACTATTTTTATACTACTTTGAGGATACTGAATTCAATGAAGCTATTTTTATACTATTTTGAGGATATTGAATCAAATGAAACTATTCTTATACTACTTTGAGAATACTGAATCCAAAGAAAGTATTTTTAATCATGGAGTCACGAACAAAATTACCGCAAAATTGGGATACTTGAAGTACCGTTTATGCGAATAGTTGAAGTGCTAACGCTTGGATACATTTCTAATTGTACTTATTTAATACTAACTTGAGTCCGCTGAATTCAATGGAACTATTTTTAAACATAAGCATTCATGGGGTGTACAGATAAGTAATCTCAAATTTGGGATAAGAAAAATATAAATATCCCAAATTTGATGTGATTCAATTATGGTTTGTTTTGAAAATAGTTCCTGTTGATTCAGGATCCTCAAATTAGTATAAAAAGCGAAATTAGAAATGCATCGAAGTGTTGATATATATATATATATATATATATATATATATATATATATATATATATATATATATATATATATATATATATATATATATATATATATATATATATATATATATATATATATATATATATCGGGTGGTAAGAAAATATTTGAACAAACTTCAAGAGCTGATTCCCGACACCAAAACCAGCAAAAAATTCCTCTGGAACTTTGGTCAGTGAGGGATAGTTTCGGCGACATAAAGTGCCGAAAGCGTGGGAAAATGAACTTCAGAGGGCTGTAGTTCAAAAACAACCCAACGTAGAGAGTGCAGTTTAGAACAAGACACTCGAAGTTATACCTGCTCGTTTGAAAAATGTATGTTTCAAACCTCCGCAACTTGTCTGCGAGGAATGTAGGGATTCCCTTTAACCTGGCAAATAATCCCTACGTTCTTTGAGGAATTTTTCGCAGACAACTTGGTCACTCGTAGGTAGTACCTATATCAACTTACGTCAATAACAGAATTCAATACTCTAGCAATCGCCTCTGTACCACTAACGATTCCACGACCAATTCTGTCGAAATTCTGTCCATTGTTACCATATTTATCTTCTTCCCTGATGGTATCCACAACAGGTTGTGGCTGCAAAGAGAAAAAAAAATCCAAAATTAAGACAATTAAGTATCTACTGTCTATGAACCAATTAGAAAATGGCTATTCTGCACAATTCTAAATGAAAAATAAATAAATAAATAACAGTAAGTGTGTTTCAATGCCTTAATCAACGGAGAAGGTAGAATATCCTAACTTAGATTTGCAATTTCATATTGCATCCAGCAGAATCCCGACCATATTTTAAAATTAAATTGTGAATTAATTTCACCAGACTGATAGACGAATGTTAATATAAATTCAGTTCCTAATATCGGCTTCAACAAACATTTGTTCCTAATTTCTGTATGTGTAGAGTTGCAAGTGGTGTAACTGCTTACATACGGTACGTCTCCTACAGTACAGCTGGGTTTATTTGAAACCGAGTAGCAATCATAGACATGCTTTTTTGATCCTATACGCTAGAAACTCTTGCATGAGGAAGAGAACACTACATACAACTTTGAAAAAGACAAACAACATTTATCTTAAAGAATATTACAGTAAACCCTTCAACACGGATCCTTTATTAAACACGGAAATTTGTCTTAAACGGAAATATTAACGGTCTTTTGAATATAAGGCAAAAGACGTATTAAATTCCCTTCATCAAGCGGAAACTGTGTAACGCGGACAACGGAAATCAAAATAAGCCTTTTAACGGAAAAAAATCAAGTTCCGGATTGCATTATTTAGAAAAGTTTTCACATCCATTGAGAGATAAGATACATATATACAGTAGACTACGTTGTTAGCGAAACAGATAGTGATGTGCAAACCGAAACAGACACAACGGATGTACTAGATGACTTAATTGAGAATTATACGGAGAATCTGAAAGAAGAAGACATAGAGGAAGAAGAGAAATATGGCATTCAGCTGGAAGAAGAGTGTAGGGTAAAGACGTATCAAGATGCTGATAAAAGTTTAAAAGGAACTGCAATAATTTGCCTTACGTCAAAATGACACTGATATATTTAAAATGGTTACTCAGGTTAAATTGTTTGTGGCAAGTCGAGCACCTATTCAGTAATGTGTACAGATAACTCTCATTGACTGTGGGAAAATAAAATTAAATTGCGTACAGTACTTTCTCTGTTCATTGTAAGTTTTGCGTGTATTAACTCGTAGTAGAAATAAATACTGTAAATTGGCTAAGGTACGAACAGCATCTATTGACTCTACGATGTTGGAAAGAAATGAAATGAAATCTTTAAGTATGTCCCACGGTTATACCGGGTAGGCTAAAAGAGACGGTGATGATAAGAAATGAATGAAATGGTGGAATGAAGAAAGTGGGAGGAAACGGGACAACCTCGAGAAAACCCACAAGTACGATATTTGTCCACCACATAGTCCACACGGTGAGAGGTAGATGTTGGAAAAAGTTTGGCAAGAATTATACTATCGAGTTGATGTGTGTCGAATTACAAGACACTAATACTGAGTACCTTCGATGTAGAACATAACAAGTATGCATTTAAAAAGCTCTTTGAGTTTTTTTCTTTCATTCAACATAAGTTATATGCCATTGTGAATGAATAAATATGAATTATTAAACTTTGAAATCAGAAAATCATTTACCATAACCTTGTACTATTAACTGTACTGTTTTGGTGTTCTTGACATCTTCCTCAGCAGATCTCGACAACTCATATGAAAATCACCTCATTTCTTAAAATTTCACCTTGTACTATTCCGTGCACAAGATAAACAATGATGATGTCAAACATTGGATAATATGGTAATGTAAATTTCCTTGCACTTGTCTTCTTCTTATGTAAGTCTTTTTGCTGTAAAGAAAATTTATGCAAAAGTTTTCGTAGAAACACTTAAGCAATCTTGTGCTATTTGTTAGTAATTTTGTTTACCTGTAACAGGCATCTTTTATATTTTAAATCTACGTTAAACTTCGATGATTACACATTTCCTAAACGTGCTGTGTAATTATTTAAAACATAATTTACATTATTTAATAAATATTTAACGAACCTATTATGAAGAAGCACCGAAACTTTTGGGGGAGTGGGGCTTGCTGTATTAACGGAAATCTTTTTCTTCATTTGTTTCTTGCCAGGTATCCCTATGATTTATTGTAGTTTTTGATTGTGATTTTTATTCCTAGATCTCTTTCTAGATTATGAGATATGTATGCGTCTTACAAAACATCTAATAAAAATAATTTTAACATATGTATTTTTTTTTACATATGTCGAGTAATAAAAGCCTTTATTTGAATACGACTATTGTTATTAAATATTATTGATAAGAAAATCTCATTGCATATGCAATCTTCTCTTGTCTAGATTAAAGTTGGGATTTCTTATTCTAATAAAAAATGACATACACTTTTTGTAATGTAACACAATGAGCCTCCAATATTATGCGTAGATAAATCAAGATGTTTCTAGAGATCTAATACAACAGTATATTTATTTCTTGCGTCTCTAATGTGTTGTTTAACTCTGGTTTTTATGTTGCTGTTATACGGAATGAGAATGGTATTTTCGAAATGTTTCATTCTCACAATCAGTGGAACCTGTTAACTTGGCCTCCAGACAAATATGACTTCAAATTTTGTGGAATCTTCAATTTACCGTACGATATGCATTGATTATTATTCTATAAGTTTTGCATCTTTTTTTTTTTTTTTTTTTTTAATTTATTACATTATAGCAGCTTTATTATTAAGTTTTCAATACTAGTACCACCTTAGTGTGTTAATCATCTTAACTAAAGAGCTGACTATATGCGTAGCATAATTATTTGTGTTTTCATTTCTTGGAAACTTGAATTTGTAATATGTTTTTTAGGTATCGCTCATTCTGGTTTTGATACTAACTTAATTTAAGTTTAAAATAAATTAATAATAATAATAAATAAAACTTGACCCATGCAAAAAACTAATACAATAAATGTAACCTTAGATACTACCTTCATAATGTATCTGATCAAGGTAATGATACCTTGCCGAAACTGTAGCAACAGGGTACTCGTATTAATGTAAGTTTCCTTGCGTTGATCAGATTTGGCGTTTTTACATGTTGTTTACTATGATATTTCAAAAGAGCAATAAAAATAAGGACAATGTGTTGAAGCATTCTCAGGATACAAGTAAAAATAGTAATAAAAATTGTCATCGGTAGTTGAATTATTCAAAAATAATAAATGAGAGTGAGTTTGTGTTACTATTTATATCAATTGCTGGAAACTGTATGAATAATCTATGGCTTTTTTCAATGAAGGATAGTCACCAGTTTGGAACAATGTCACACTAAATGACTTTACCGATTTATTGAGCCATGATTGCCCTTTGCTTGTTTTTTCTGTTTCCTTCCAGTGAATAATGAACCCATTTAAGATGCAGATTCATGTTGCAAAATGCATTCCATTGTTGTTCGAGATGAGAGAAGAAATTTATTTAACCGTTTTGATGGGGATTATCTTACTAAATCTACAAAACAAATAATATAGTGTACATGTAAATACCTGTGTGTATTGCGACAGAGAATATAATATTGTTTCAATAATAACATTTTAGGGGTCAAAGTGAGATAGAGACTATTTTAATGATATTATTTTATTTTAAAACAATATAGTATTATTTTATTATTGATATTATATTATCTTGGAATAAAGTAAGATAGAGATTAAAGTATTCTTTTAATAATACTATATTAGAAAACCAAGTGAGATAGAGACGATTATTTTAACACTATTTTAGAGGACAAAGGTAAATAAAGACTATTTTTTATTAATATTACTTTAGAAACCAAAGTGAGATAGAGATTATTCTTTTAACACTACTACTTTACGAAAAAAGTAAAATACAGATTATCCCTTCAATATTACTACATTAGAAGCAAAGTAAGATGGAGATCATACCATTCTTTTAATAATATTATTTTAGAGAACAAAGTGAGATAGAGATTACTCTTTTAATAATACTATTTTAGGGAACAAAGTCAGATAAAGACTATTCTTTTACTAATACTATTTTAGGAAATAAAGTGAAATAGAGTTTGTTCTTTCAATAATACTACTTTAGGAACAAAGTGAGATGGAAACTATACTATTCTTTTAATAATACTTCACCTCTGGTGCATGGAGTGTCGGGTTCAAACCCGTCAGTAAACTTTGTGGTGGACAAACACCGTGTGCGTGGGTTTCCTCTGGGTTCTCCCGTTTCCTTCCACTTTCTTCATAGCACTATTTTATTCATTGCTCATTACCGTCTCCTTTAGCCTAGCCGGCATAACCGTGGGATGTAAAATTCAAAAATTTCATATCATTTTATTTTTGAATAATACTATTTTAGGAGACAAAGTGAGATAGAGACTATTCTCTTAATAATACTATTTTAGGGGACAAAGTAAGATATAGACTATTCTTTTAATAATACTATTTTAGGAGACAAAGTGAGATAGAGACTATTCTCTTAATAATACTATTTTAGGGAACAAAGTAAGATAGAGACTATTCTTTTAATAATACTATTTTAGGAGACAAAGTGAGATAGAGACTATTCTCTTAATAATACTATTTTAGGGAACAAAGTAAGATATAGACTATTCTTTTAATAATACTATTTTAGGAGACAAAGTGAGATAGAGACTATTCTCTTAATAATACTATTTTAGGGAACAAAGTAAGATATAGACTATTCTTTTAATAATACTATTTTAGGAGACAAAGTGAGATAGAGACTATTCTCTTAATAATACTATTTTAGGGGACAAAGTAAGATATAGACTATTCTTTTAATAATACTATTTTAGGAGACAAAGTGAGATAGAGACTATTCTCTTAATAATACTATTTTAGGGGGACAAAGTAAGATATAGACTATTCTTTTAATAATACTGTTTTAGAGATAAAATGAGATAGAGACTATTCTTTAACTAATACTACGTTAGTGACAAGAAATTTTAACAATACTGTTTCTCTATATACTTGCCATATATTTGATTTATATTTATAATTATATTTTATTTATAATTATTTATAAAATGCCAAAACAGATAATTAAAGTTATTTATATGTTATCAAATGTAATAGTTTAAAATAAATCTGTCAAGCTTGAGATGGATGATTCTGAATGAAAGTACATATTATCTTTAAATTGACGATTTTTTCGAAGGAAATAAGTTTCACTGTATTAATAAAAGAAATTTTAAGTATAGTGTTCAAAATATCTATTGCACTAATAGAAGAATTTATTAATAAAAACCAAACATAAAAAATCCAGCACCTAAAATAGAAATACTGGAAACACTTAATTAGCTCCGTGTCTTTAAAGAGATATTTCCGAGTTCGATTCCCGGTGGGGGTACTCGGTCGAAAAAGTATAAAAGCTTTTTCAAACCAGCCACCCTGAATGAGGTTTTCCTGGGTTTTCCTCATTCACACTAGGCAAATGCCGGGGTGGACCTAACTTATAGGTCCCAGGCCGCTTCCTTCCTTCCCTTTCCCCTGATTGTGTGCTCGCCAAGGGACGTCATCCCTCAAAACGTGAAGAGCTAAATGGCCTTAGATGCCGAAAGCCCAGAAATCTAAATCATAAATCATAAATCCTAAAGATATTTCATGTTTTTTTTTTTTTTTTTTTTTTTTTTTTTTTTTACTTTACTTTTCTCTCCCTAAAATTATAAAGAGCTTTACTAGTGCTTCCTGGTATTACAGTCTACAAGAAATTTTGATTTCCTGACCACCTTTGGTTGGGAGATATATATGAGGACTTCCATTGCCATATTTCAGATTTTCTAGAGCACAAAATTTGTCCCATTTTAATTCATTAAACTCTTCAATAGCCTCATGATACTGGTTAATTACATATATAAAATTTGGTTTCGTGCTAAGAATTGAATTCAAGACTATATGCAACAAAAGCACGCACCTTTATCAATCATTTACACAGGAGGATTAAAGCGAGGAATTGCAAAATTATTTCATATATTCAAAATTAATTGTCTCCTTTTTATAAATAGTTTAATTGAAAATTACTAGAGTTTTTATTTTTTAAATTATTGTATAATTTAAAATGAGAAAGGAAGGAGAGGCATAAATTGAACTCCTTGTCAGCAGCAGCGTCATTTCATATTTGGCTTAGAGGAGGGCCAAGACCCCTTGATATAAGTAGAATTTCGCGTTTTTCACTGTCTTACTATTATTCTTTTGATAAAATCTATATAAACCTCAAACTCAGGGGGGAATGTCCCTCCCTGCCCCCCTAAATGACGCCCCTGCTTATCAGTAACTTAATAGCAAAAAATTATCGTAATCCTAATAACATTTATAATCTTAGAAGGACCACTAACCTAATCCTAATAGCATTACAATTTTATAAGATCCCCTAGCGTAATCCTAATAACATTACAATCTTATAAGATCCACTTCTGTATAATCCTAATATCATAACAATCTCATAAGGCCTAGTAGCGTGATTCTAATAACATTTAAAGTTTTATCAGACCCTATCGTGATCCTAATAACATTACAATCTTATAAGGCCCACTAGCGTAATCCTAATAACATTACAATCTTATAAGGACCACTAGCGTGATTCTAATAACATTACAATCTTATAAGACTCACTAGAGTGATTCTAATAACATTACAATCTTATAAGGTCCACTAATGTGATCCTAATAACATTACAATCTTATAAGGACCACTAGCGTGATTCTAATAACATTACAATCTTATAAGACTCACTAGAGTGATTCTAATAACATTACAATCTTATAAGGACCACTAGCGTGATCCTAATAACATTTCAATCTTATAAGGTCCACTAGTATGATCCTAATAACATTACAATCTTGTAAGGCCCACTGACTAATCCTAATGACATTATGATCTTATTAGGCTCATTAGCGTGATCCCAATAACATTACTACTTTATAAGCTGTTCTTAATAAACTTTCGGACGAGATGTACTCACGATTTATAGTGTCTAATATGTAAAGTTGTTTTAAAGCAATTTAGTATGAAAACTGGGTCCAAGCTAAAGTGGTTTGAGAAGGTATACAGAAACTACTACCAGCTTAAATTAAATGAAGTTCCATGTGATTTCCAGATTTAGTATTTCCACATCATGTTTTACAAGGTAAGGCAGAGTATCGAAAAATTAGACACTGCACAAAAGATAAAACTACTTCCAAATGCAAAATTCTTTCGTTTACTTTTAACTTTTGTTATTATCTTCTTAAATTCAATGTACACTATCTTGAAACATGGGACTTTATCTGAATATAGCTTATGTTAACATTTCTATATTTTTAAAAATTATTTGAGCTAAATTTCATACTTGCTTTAGCTAGGACGCTTTAAATTTTCCAATTGCTGGAAGTCATACAACTATGGAAGGTCGCATTTTCGAACTATATTTAATAAGTCTTTCTTGTGTCATCTTTTGCTCGGAATTTCAATCATTTAATTATCAATATTTTTTTCTTTTTCTGTTTGTTTCTTTTTTTCTTTTTTTAAATGTAGCACAACTTACTAGCAAGCTACAGATAATCAAGACTGTCTATCCCCACGTGTTTCTATCACATAAATCAGAGATTATTTTAATTCTTTAGTTTCCGTTAAATTTAAAGCAATTTAGCATGAAAACTGGAGCCTAGCTAAAGTGGTTTGAGAAGTTATACAGAAAATTACTAAAGTTTACAAGATTAAGTATAATGTGTCCAATTTGACCAGTGATCTTGATGAAGTTCTATTTGTTTTGATCAATTTCATGACAAGTTTCATACTGAGAAAAAAACTGAATAATAATATTCTATAGTTATTCTGTGCGCAGTAAAAACTGAAAAAATACTACACGACTAGGACTGACAAGCAATCGACAATGTTAATAGTTACAAAAATCTTGTAAGTTGATGTTTCCAAAACTAGCATACAATGTACAAACTAAAATCGTGATATTGCGTTCCAACACATGAAACATTATCATAGGAATACATGAGGCGAAAAGTAGGTAAAATGATAAAATCTACGTAAAACGATAAAATTTGCTCAGAGAAATATTGCAATAGCAAGTATTACATTAAGGAAATAAAGAGATGTGAGGAAGTTTTGCTATATCATTCGGTTTTAAACGTTTAGATCTATTAGTAGATAATCTACGTATTTTTAGATACTGAAGTTATTAGCAACACAAAACAACCACCTTGTCCAGCTCAGCCTTGAGGATAACATTAATGAACGAAAATAGAAGTGAAAAAGAAATAAAAAATGAAATTACAAAGGTGAGGGAAAGTAATAATATTTTGAGGAAACCCACATATGTGTGAAGTTAGTCCCCTGAAAGTTTTGAATAATAATGTTAAGAGCCTGCCTTACTAAAAATAATGCAAAATTTACCATTTTTCTTTTGCTTGTTTATTCATAAGTGAAAGGAGATAATGATATGCAACTTACCACAAAAAATATGAACCTGAAGAATTTTCAGTGTTCCCATCCATATAAATTACAGTGTTGCCAGAATAACAATTTCCCTAAAATCTAAGTTAAGGCAGCGACTAGAAGAACGAACTCAACTGCACTTGATTACGTATCATGTTGTTTTGGTTTCCTGTGAACTACCTTTTAAGTAATAGTTGTATTTAGTTTGTAATAAACAAAATAGTTTTAACATACAGTTATTAAAACTAAATAATAATGCTATTTAAAATGTAGTTCAAGGCAAACCAAAACAACACAATACGTAACCAAGTGAAGTTAAGATCATTCCTCTAGTCGCTGCCTTAACTTAGATTTTAGGGAAATTGTTATTCTGGCAACACTGTAATTTCTATGGATGGCAACACTGAAAATTTTTCAGGTTCATATTTTCTGTTGTAGAACAACATTATTTATGATTGTGGTAAGTTGCATATCATTATCTCCTTTCACTTATGAATAAACAAGCAAAAGAAAAATGGTAAATTTTGCATTATTTTTAGTAAGGCAGGCTCTTAAGGTGAGACGCATTTTAGCTATATTCGTGCAGTAAATGACGAAGCTTTTATAAAGACGCATTTAATATTGCATAATTAAATACTCTTACTTATAAAATGCAATATGTTACTGATAAAGTTTGATGTTCATTTAATATTGACATATAAAAGAATTAAGACGTAGAGTTAGCGTGTCTTTCTAGATTGGGGAGCACGGCGGTAAAGATAAGGTTCCTCTGGTGCGTAAAGTCCCAGGTTTGATCCCCGAAAAAGTAAGTTTGTGGTGGACAACATCGTATTCGTGGTTTTTTCTCGGTGTACTCCTGTTTCCTGTCACTTTCTCACTCCAACAATTCTTCCATCATCACATGCTTTAATAATCTCTCCATTAGCTTAAAAAGTATAATCGTGGGACGTCAAACTCAAAGATTTCATTTTCTTTTTTAAATTCTAGATTGTAAGATAATTACAGAACCATTTGAGAAGTTTCCATTTAAATTCATGGTAAGAGTATAGTTTTAAAAATAATAATAATGATGATTTCTCAGATTCAGACTACACTAAACTAGAAGATCAGAGAAAAGTGTTATTCTAGTTAATAATAAGATTCATCTTCTTTCGAAGTACTGAAGGAAGAAAATTGTATTGGGACATCTTAATATTTTACGATCTGCACTTCAAGGGAGATCCGGGTTCAGTTTCTAGTGTGAGCACATGTGGTTCGGATATCAGGTTAAGTGTAGGTTCAAATCTAACATAGCTTCGGCGCTGAGAGGGATGCTAAACTCCACCTCAGCGAGCTGCAGTTAGAATTACCAGAAGTTACATGAAAAGAAAGATTACTTACGCTAAATTAAGTTAGATAATATTGAAATAAATTTAGAGAAAACAACAAAAATATAATATTTCTAATTATATATATTTGTTTTCATGTTTTTTATTTATTTATTTATTTATTTATTTTTTAAGTTTTACATCCCACAATTATGCACCGAGGTTAATGGAGGCGATGGTGATGAAATGAGGATAATATTGGAATGATGGAAGTAACAAGAAACGGAAGAACCCCAAGAAAACTCACGTACACGGTATTGTCCATCACAAAGCCTACTTGGTAGAAGCTGGAATAGAACCAGGGACCTCACGTGCCAGAGGTGAGTGGTCTTACCACAGTCTCTTCATAACCCAATTTAAACTACATTGCTTTCTCCATCTCTATTCTTCTGTTAAAACTCTAAGTATTTGAAGAAATATTAACTAACCCAATAATATTTTTTATTTGTGTTTTTGGAATCGAGTAAACCTGTACGTATAAATGTCAATACACTATTCTTAATAACTATTGTAATTATTATATGTATGTATATATTTTCTGTATATATACATTTATATTATTGATAATTTTCCAGAGTTTAGTAACTAGTAGGGTGGTCAGAAAAAAGTAAAAATTTCTCAAACTGTAATACTGCAGAAAAGTTACGAATTGGGGAGACTAGAAAGGAATTTTTTAAAAAATAAAATCGATTTATATGTTCCAGTTACGTCTGTGGTATAAGGTTTGCCGAAATGTGGAAAAATTCACATTTTTAAGGTAATTTTTAACATTTTTATATTAGCCTCCTCCCGAATATAGTAGCTCAAATTCTTATGTATTAAACCCCCCCCCCCCCCAAAAAAAAATGTTTAAATATTATTTAAATCCATCAATATCTTGCGGTCGAACATTGCCTTTGTTTAAAGATTATGAAAGTTTGAAACAAACATTTACAAATAAAGGTAGATCATAGTTCAAGGTAAAAAAAAAAAAAAAAAAAAACTAACAACTTACATTTTTTGCTTTGTGTTTTGCATTTCTTTACTGAATACAAGTTTAAATGTTTAGAAACAAAGTATTTTAGATCATTAGTAATGTTTGTAAACAAACTTTTTATTGCCAAATTCTTCACACAAAACTTACTTGCGACAGTAAAAAATAATCTGTTTATAAATATTACTAATGACCTAAAAATACTTTGATTTTAAACATTTAAATTTGTATTCAATAAAGAAAAACACAAACAAAAAAATAAACATGTAAGTTGTTAGTATTTTTTAACCTTGAACTGTGATCTACCTTTATCTGTAAATTTTCTTTGAAACTTCCATTAACTTTGAAGGCAATGCGTGACCGGAAGATTTTGATGGATTTAAATAATAAACATTATTTTTTATTGTTCTAATACATAACAATGTGAGCTATTACGTTCGGGACGTGAAATGTTAAAAATTATCGTAGGAATGTGAATTTTTCTAAATTTCGGCAAACTTTAGAGCACATGCCCGCAATGATGTGTTTGGGTCCATCCTAGTACCTAGTATATTTTAAGTGTTAAAAGATCGTAGTTTTCTGCAAAATTATACAATAAAGAACATTTTGCTCACGCATCATCCCACATATATGTGTTAGGGAATACGTTATTAGTTATAGAAGACATATAGTAGATGTGACAGTTTTCTATTCAATTCTACACTTGAAAATTCACCAGATTAAAGTTGATGTGTAGATAACTGAAATATCATAAAGGAAAATAAAACTTATGCCAATTTTAAGGTGAGCAAAATATTCTTTATTATCTAGTAAATTTCTTGTACATTTCCAGTTCTTCTTTGGAAGAATCACCATTAATCATATCTACTTATTTTTAGATTTCTGATTTTTTGTCTATGTTTGTGGGACGCACCTGGAAGATATTTTGAAGCATCCTTTGAATAGGATTTAAACCTTGTTGCTGTCCTCCTTGAGTTGACGGGGTTTCATTGTTCTGTCGACTTGTTCGTGATCCAAGATTTCGCTGCAATGAAAACAAAAATGTATTATTAAAGTGCTTATAAGTTAACAAGAAATTAAAAGCTTTTCTGCATTTTGAAATCTTAACAGTAACTTTAACGAAGTGTAAATATGCAAATTGTTTTGTAATTTTGTCATTGAATGTATACTACTGGGCAAAGGTGTATGCAGAAGTTTATCATGTGGAGGAGGGAAAGGGGGGCCCGAGCTCTCCAGTTCATATTGACATGAAATAAATCTTTCCGTTTTAGACTACGATTATGTCGCCTAAGCTAAAGGAGACGATGATAATGAGAATGAATGAAAAGATGGAATGAAAAAAGTTGAGGAAACGGGAAAACTCCAAGAATACTCACACACACGGTGCTTGCCCACCACAAAGCTCATTTGGCGCGAGCTGGGATCAAACCAGGGATCCCGTGCACCAGAAGTGAACG
Source organism: Thermobia domestica (assembly GCF_964235325.1). Taxonomy (NCBI): domain Eukaryota; kingdom Metazoa; phylum Arthropoda; class Insecta; order Zygentoma; family Lepismatidae; genus Thermobia; species Thermobia domestica. Next base: position 67,932,331 of record NC_137456.1, read on the forward strand.
CTCTACCTTTAGGCCACCGAAGTTTCATCCCCAGTTTATGTAATTTCTGACGTTTGTATACATATCTTAATATCGTAAACGTTTATTTTTGCATATCTTTATTAAGGGGGAGTTAAAATCCCGAACCATCTTTTGAGCGCCCCGAGAAGTTCTCTTACCTTATCTTTGAGTATCACAAAGAGTAATGTAAGTGTTATTTTAGTTTATTTATTTAATACTATAGTTTAGTGCTTACGTATATGAACTATGTATATGGGAGTACTGGAGCATATGTTCCCTCATACTCTTCTTACGTCCACTCTGACCTGTCTTTGTGACACATTCTAAAACAAAACGCATGTTCCTCCAAATCAAGCAGAGTTGCTTTACGAGGTGACCTCGTGCCAAAGCTGTCTCTAAAAGCAGTCGTTCGTGCATTCAATACATGCAACTTAACGTATCTCAACTGTATAATGCAACCACTCACACCAGCCATGCCTTCACAACTGAAATACTCTATGTAATCTTGAAAGCAAGGTTACCAGGCAGAGCTTGAAAATATTGATATTAGACAGTGCTTGGAAAGATTGATATCAGACAATGTTTGAAAATTTTGATATCAGACAGTGCTTGAAAACGTTGTTATCAGACATTGTTGTCAGTGACCATGAAAGTAGTGTTACAAACACCATAACTAAAATTACATTAATATTGTTCTCTGTGACACTCAAACCTAGAAGTACGGAAACTTCTCCTAAGTATTTTAAGACAAATTACTTACCATAAGGCAGTTAAAGCAATATCACTTGAGAAATGTAAATAAAAATTAATTATATGTAATACCTGCACTTTCGCTGATACTTCATTAGAATAGAAGGGAAAGAACAAGGAGAAAAGAAATTTTAAAGGCAGAACAGTAGCTGAAGATCACCAAGTATGGTACCGTACTCACTAACTCACAATCTTTCCTTCAATATCTCTTTTCTTTATACTTCTTTCCTTCCCCTGAAGCGTCAGATAAAAAATAAAAATATAATAATAAATAACAGCGTAGTTTTAATCAATTTCTGGAACTATTACAAGCAATAGATAGATGGACAGATACCAGACAAGACTACGACAATACACTTTAAAAGTTTTCGTTAAGTGCTTCATCAGCTGAAGAAGAAGCAAGAAAAGAAATATTTCAAGAACAGATTAATAGTTTTTAAACATTCAGGTGGATTCCGTATTTGCATGCAGTCCAATAACGATCCACTTGAACATTTGGCTTCTACTTCTCTAGTTACTTTATTCTTTTCTTTTCTTCTTTTTTCTTTTACTTCTATTTCTTATATCAGATGAAGTATTTGGCGAAAGATCTTATACATTTTTTGTATTAAATGATAATGTTTTGAGTATTTTCTAGTAGGTAATTTTTTATGCTTTACTTAAGGTTGGTTTGTTTCAGTATAATGTCTACTTTCGCAGATAAATGATAGATAAGTTCATTATGTTTAGTATCTACGAGTCTTAATAAATTCCATAATATGCGTTTTTATTATTATTATTATTTTCATGTTGCTTAATTTCTCTTCCATGTGTTTTAGCAAGAAACCACTATTAGAAAAATTATTTCGAGCGGTAAGTATTGGTTCGTTTATATGTTTACTTAAAGCAAGTAAAATACTGACATTTAAAACTATCGACAATTATGTGTTGATTCGTAAGACTAGTTACTGACAGAAAGGAGCAAGGTAACTCAGCAATACAGCGCTCAATTTTGGTATGAGGGGTCGCTAGTTTGATTCTGGCCGTTTGCGGTTGAGAAAACGCGTTTGTGAATTTTCTTGTTGTTCTCCCATTTTCCCCCACATTATCATTTCACTTTTTTTTTTTTTTTTTTTTTTTTTACAATAATTCACTTTAATTAATCATCCGCTAAACCTAAAATGCGTAAGTCTCAGACGTTATATTAAAATCATTTCATTTGGTCACTCGCCAAATATTATCTCCCATATATAATTGTTCTTATTGCCCAATTGATCTTATACAAGACAATGCAATTGATAATTAATACTAAGTCCAATGATACAAATCACAAGAATAGATATAATGCCACATCAATTACTTTAATGCTACCCTATTGCTCGTAGAATATTAGTATTTGTTGAGATTGTTCAGATCGTTCAATGAAGCCGGAAAATATGAAAGCGCAATAAATTGCCTGAAGAATATCAGTAACTGTTGTTGAGATAGAATGTTACTCATTTAATAAAAACACAAAATATGAAAGCTCAATGAATTATATGTAGAATATTGGTGAATATTGTTGAGATAGAAATTCATAGCATCCTAAGAAGCAGAAAAATACGAAAGCACGATGAATTGCTCGAGGAATATTGGTAATTGTTGTGGAGATAGAATGCAGATCATCCAATGAAGCAGGAAAATATGAAAGCATGATGTATTGTTTGTGGAATATTGGTAATTATTGTTGGAAAACAAATGCAGATCATCCAATAAAGCCAGAAAACATGAAAGCACAATAAATTGCTTGTGGAATATTGATAACTATTGTTGTTAAGACATAAATTCAGATCAGTCAATGGAGTCAGGAAACATGAAAGTACAATAAATTAGTTGTAGAATATTGATAACTGTTGTTGTTAAGACATAAATTCAGATCCTTCAATGTAGGGTGACCAGATTCTGACCAACGAAAAGTAGGACACAAATATAATAGTAGTATCTGATAGTTTACTGTGTCGGCAATAAGCAAGTCCTTATTTCATTTAACGGTACCCTTAAGTTAATCATTTCCTTAAAAAAAAAAAAAAAAAAAAAGTACTAAACAAAGTTTTGAAATAATTCAATACAACTCCAAATGCTTTGATAAATGACAAAGTGGTTTATTTTTATGGGCCTACAGTCAAACTTCGTGTAGTGCTAAAGACTTTTCTTTTAAAATCGATATTCGGAGCACGGGATTATTTTAAGGAATAAGGAAAAATTTAGACCGACACAAGAGACCTTCTACTTATCTTGCCTAGCATCACTGCCGTAAGTTGAAAAAGAAACCTTTTCTACCTCACCGATATCTCAACAAGCCCTTCTCACTGTCAGTAAAAACAATGTATTGCAAAACAATAGTTTATTGATTGTTCTCCTTCCCTAATCTTTGAGGAGTGTTAAAAAACATAGCGGTTCATCATTCAGAAAAAGAGTGTCTGTTATTCAAATATTGTGAATAGAGAATAAAACATTAAAATATTGCAAATAAGTTAACTCAGGACTTTTCGCAGGATATTTTAAGAAAAGAAGGACATTTTTCGGTTTCCTAGACTTCTTCGCAACACGCAGGACAGCTCTTTGGTAAACAGTACTGTACTGCGAAAATCAGTATGTCTGGTTACCATAATCCAATGAAGTCAGAAAACATGAAAGTACAATAATTTTTTTGTGGAATATTGATAACTATTGTTAAGATACAAATTCAGATCATCCAATGAAGTCAGAAGGCATGGAAGTACAATAAATTGGTTGTGGAATATTGATAACTATTGTTAAGATACAAATTCAGATCATCCAATGAAGTCAGAAAATATGGAAGCACAATAAATTGCTTGTGTAAAATTGGTAACTGTTGTTGGAAAGACACAAATTTAGATATTCAAATGAAGCTACATGAAAAACACAGTGAATTGCTTGTGGAATATTGGTAACTGTTGATTAGATACAAACACAGATCATCTAGTAAAGACAGAAAATCTGAAAGTACAATGAATTACTTGAGGAACATCGGTAATTGTTGTTAAGAGAGAAAACAGATTATCTAATAAAGGTGAAAAACATGAAACCACAATGAACTGCTTGTGAAATACTGATGGATGTTGTTGCCATTGCTATTGTGTACAAGTATCTATTAATCTTGTCTACTAATTGATGAGCAGATAACTCAAATTATCTTCATGAGAATAGTTGCTCCCTTCATAGTTAGTTGGATTTATCCATGTGTTCCATGTGGCTTTAATGTACACGGGCCAATTAAGAATTTGTATAAAATATTTAATGTTAAGACAGCATTGTGAGAAGCCATTTGAGCTATCCAATTTTTACCTCCATTTTACTTTTTGTCCCCATTTTACAGAAATAATCTATTTTTTTTATTTTCTGATGGTTGTGCTACGTATGAAATTTAGTAGTTGCTATAAGAGAATGATGAGCAAGGTGCGTCATTGCACTGGAAAAATATTAAGGCACTTTACAAGTAAAAGAAATTGTACTGTATATTGTAAAACAAAGCACACTTAAATCAAAGTTCTCTTTAAGCGAGGGCGATAGGATCTTGATGCTTGTTGGATTTAAATTTAGTTTCCCTTTCAGTATCGAAGCTATATGAGCCGTAGGTCTACACTTTAACGTGGGATTCGAACCACATAAGCTCCCATCAGGAGTCGAACCCATGTTTCCCGCGTAGAAGATGCATACGTTAATTATATAACCACGAAGCAGCTTAGGGGGAAGCCTTATAGGTAACAACTATTGAATAAATTTGAAAGTGGTAGCCTTCTGTTTTGGGGGAGCAGGGTAGAGGTATCCAGAAAGGGTTTTAAGGGCCCAAATATGCTCATAAGAACATTTTGGGGGAGAAAGATAAATTTACGGCTCAGAATAGTAAAATTGGGGTGAGAAATGTAAATTTGGGGAAATAATGTTTAAATTAAGAGAAAAAATGGTAAATTTGAGGGAAGAATGATAAATCTGGAGAAAATGATAAATTTGAAAATGGGAGAAAATGGTAAATTTAATGGAGAATGGCAAATATGGAGGAAAATGGTAAATTTAGGCAAGATTGATAAATCTGGAGAAAATTATAAATTTGAGGAAATAATGATAAATTTGAAGGAAAATGGTAAATTTAGGGAAGAATGATAAGTTTGGAGGAAAATGATAAATTTAGGGAAGAATGATAAACTTGAAGGAAAATGGTAAATTTAGGGAAGAATGATAAATTTGGAGGAAAACGGTAAATTTAAGGGAGAATGATAAATATGAAAGAAAATTGTAAATTAAGTTGAGAATGATAACTTTGGAGGAAAATAGTAAATTTAGGGGAGAATGATAAATTTGGAGAAAAATGGTAAATTTTAGGGAAGAATGATAAATTTGGAGGAAAATAGTAAATTTGAGAGAACAACGACAAATTTGAAGGAAATTGTAAATTTCGGTAAATGTCGGTAAGTTTCGGTGGATTGTGCCCAAGCAATTTGGGGTATGAGAACCTCTGGGGTGAGAAGCATGTCAGTAAAAAAAAAAAAAAAAAATAGGAGAATGTGCCGTGGACTAAGGGAAGATGGGCACTCCAGTGCAATATGTTTAAAAATCGATATATCTTTTCTCAGAGTAAAACAACCGAGGATTATTCACACTAGCCTGCATAACTATTTTAGAAGTGCTCAGGGAGAAGTTATATATGCGCTGGACTTGTGGTAGAGCGCTCGCCTATGGCCCAAGGAGTTTCCAGTCAAGTGGTTACGATCTTGCAACGGATAATATCATGCCCTTGGGTTTTCTTAGAGTTTTCCCCATATCCTTCCACATTCTCATTTCACTAAATTATTCCGTTACCATTCATTTGGAAATTTATCATCCGTCATTCTTTTAGCCTACTAAGCATGACCGTTGGACGTTGAACAAAAGTTTACCTTAATTTCATTTCCAAAGTACTCAACCAAATTTCTGTGATTACATTTTAATAAATTCCAGCATTTAATTATCGGATAACGTAACCTGATAAAATATATAGTTTTGACAATTAGAGATCATACGGAATCGTTCATAAAACTAGTATTCTCGTTATAATAAGGCTGTTTAAGTTTAACATGGTGTTTTAATATCAGAATATAGTATGAAACTATACAAGTTGTTAGCCCTTCCTTTTGGTAGACGTTCGTGCGTGTGCCTTTACCTTACTACATCCCGGACTCGATTCCCGGTTGGAAGATATTGAACGCTTTATGGTGGTTCGAGTTCCACCTTAAACTGTAGGTACAGTCTCATAGAGCCTTGATGTTAAAAAAGGGAATTAAACTTGAACCAATTAACTTGAACTAGTACTGTAACCAAGATAAAAATGTTTTAAATGGTGGACTTCACAGTACTTAGAAGGCCGCCCCCCACTGAGAAACTTTTAGTATTACGTCGTTTAGGTTACCCAATATAATTATGGATGTCAGAGACAGAAGTGAATATTATTTTACGAGACACAATAGAAAGAAAATTATTATTATTATTATTATTATTATTATTATTATTATTATTATTATTATTATTATTATTATTATTATTATTATTATTATTATTATTATTAGTCTTGTGACATTCTTCCCCATCCAATATTTCTAGATATGAGTCTAGATCTCTCTGTTTACGTATGAAGTTTATTGAATTACGGCTACCTGAGCAAACAATTAAGTGAACAAGTATTAACAAATGAATAACGAAACTTATTTTTAAAATATTTGATCGTGTATAAGATATATAGATATCTCATCCAATTTGTTACTTCACATATTGTCCATTACAGTGGTGGATCTATCCCAGGGCCAGGGACCTAAGCCCCTTTAGTTTTGAGTGAGAAAAATAATTTAAGCTATTATTGATATATTTTGAAAGTTTATAGTAAACTCATGACATACCTATCATAGTTTGGGTTATAACTGCTCCCCCCCCCCTTAGTTTTACCTTCTATGTCCGCCACTGTGTTCAATAGAAGAAATATGGTTTGTAGCACATAATGAAAAATATTGTCATACTGAATTGACCTTCCATATAAGGCATATACGATGAAATTACACGGAAAAATTGTTATAAACGTTGTTATTTATTACAATTTTCAACATTGAAATTTCCAATGGAAAATTCTTATTCAATCATTTCAACCATATTTCATCGCTGAAATCTTCAACGAAAAATGGTTATTCAATCCTATTTCCACGGAAAATAGCTATTTAATCATTTCAACCACATTTCAACGTTAACATTTTCAACGGAATATGGTTATTCAATTCTATTTCAACGGAAAACAACTATTCAAAAGTTTCAACCATATTTCAGCTTTGACATCTTCAACGGAAAATGGTTATTCAACTATTTCAACCATATTTCATCATTCAAATATTCAACAGAAAACGGTTATCACTATATTTCATCGTTAAGAAAAGGTAAGTATGATACATGAGGTTAATGTTTGTTCTCAACTATTATTATCATTATAAAATATAAAAATTAATTACTAATGTTTTACTAAACCTAGTATGTTATGTTAACTCTTTAAAAACATAAAATATATTTCATTTATTGATTTGCATAATTTACCTGTCCAGTTGTTGATCTGGTGATCTGTATTGGCTGTGACAGGACTTCCAACTCTGCAGAAGCTTGTGAGTTTAGAGTGGGAACTCTTGAGCCAGACGACGCAACGAATTCACCTACAATTTGACCTTCTCGAGGCGATTTCTTTGGACTCTCTTTCTTCGATGGAGAAACTAGTTCCTTGGGTGTGGACGCTTCTTGAGCACGTTCAGTGGTTGTCGTTGTTGTCGTCGTCGTAGTAGTAGTAGAAGTAGTGCTGGTAGATGATTTAGTAGTTACTTCCTGTACGGAAGCTACCACTTTCGAATCTTCCGGTTTCGTTGTTGTCGATGTTGATGTTGATGATGATGACGATGATAGTTGATCCGTTGCTTTAGTTCCTGAAGTTTCTATTTTTGGTAATGCTTCTTCCGGTGCTGGGAAAGCTACTGTCACGCCCACCACAAGGGCTGCTAAAAGAAGTTTCTTCCACATGGTAGGTGCTGAAATAAACAAAAAGAAACTTAGATGCGATGATAAACACATTATCATTAAAAGAAACACATAATAAATACTCCCTACTTAATTTTAGACTCAAAGGTACATCACATGTAACTCGATTCACTACGACTCTGGAGCTTATTAAATAAATAACAACTTTCCGACCACAACTAAACAAATGCATAACAGTTCTAACAAGTTAACGTTGTCTCCCGTAGACACTTAGAGCCTTATGCAGAGTCGTTCTGGGGCGTGATTAGTGCCATACTAAAAAGTTCGACTAATTTATGTTCCCTGCAGTAGTTAGGCCTTTAGTATGACGCTAATCATTCGTCAAAACGACTCTGCTTAAGACGGCAAATCTTCAGTTACAGTTCTCTTGAGTGTCTGTAATCTTACAGATCTCGTCAGTAACCTTAAGCAACAGTTACCTTTGTTGAAACTGTTACACATGATTTTATGATAGTTTTAATTAATAAAAAAGTGTATTACTCTGGTCAGAAGGGCTTTAATTAACTACTAAATTGTTTTACAAAGTGTCTATCCAGCAAGTGAGGTATTTGGCTTCGTGTCTCAATTAATTTACCGTAGTAAGATATTTTTTCTTGTTTTCTAGGTTGTGTCACTGGGCACTATATTGGAATGAAATAATTTATAATGTAATTTACAACACTTTCTATGTTCCCTATTTGAAAGAATGCACCTGAAGACAAGGGCGCCAATTTCTCTGTAAATTTGGGGGGGGGGGCATCCAGATGCAGAAGGTGTATATATATGAGGATTTTAAGACAAATTGCATTCAAATTATGTCAAATATTGTATATTCATAAATACAATAGGGGAGCATACATGAGCTTTGGGGGGCCGGCCCCCCCAGGATCGGCGCCCTTGCCTGAAGAGCCCATTGAATTCAACTTAATGGATAAACAATATTAATGAACAGAGATTGGCGATATCCGCATGCGTCCTAAGATAAAAAGAATGAAGCTCTTATGACGTTTTTAATCTCAACTACAAACGTTATACAACGAATCTCGCTCACTCAGACTCGCGCTCACTAATCTTAACTGGGTTCGCGCTCACTTCTCTCGACTGAGCTCGCGCTTACTCAGACTTGGGCTCATTTTTCTCAATTGGGCTCGCGCTCACTCGCACTGGGGCTCAGTTCTCTCACTTGGGCTTACGCTCACTTTTATCAACTGGACTCAATCGCGCATATTTCACTGGGGCTCGGGCTTACGCACTATTATTGAGCCTGAATCCGGTTGAGCACGAGTGCCGAGCTCGCGAGTTTGAACACCTATGGAACAGACTAGGTTATTACCTGCGATTGTCTGTATATTGATATAGCAATAATTAGTTGTGAATTTACAAGAATGAATGAAGTTTTGCTTTCACAAACACAACTGTAAGCTATTTTATCTATATCCTTTAAACGACGGAGGGATTTAAATGCCGCAGCCCCTTTTATACGGCGCCATTTAAAGCGTTTTCGTAAGAGTTTACAAACAAATCCATATCTTCACCCCTATTTATCCTAGGATCATGGTTCATACCTCATTCTCTTCAGAATGGAGCTGGCTTTCAAATGGTACCACTTGCATGCTCGTATCATATACCAGGAGAGGGGAAAATGATTTTAAATATAAAATTTCGTAGGGGGGGAATTTTTTTTCCACACTTTGGGCCCCTCTGGAACGGCCCTGTGTGAACGTAGAGATCTCAAAAAAATCTGGTAAATAGTACTTGGTATACTGAATGTGTGTGCTAAATTTCAAGTTTATATCTTGAATACTAAGGGCGGGAGAAATTTTATCAAGAATTCCCACAATGCCCCAAATTACCGCAAAACACCATGATCTCAGGTAAAAAATTTCCTGAGACATCTCTATTTACCCTAGAACTACAATCTGCCAATCATTCTCTTCAGAATAGAACTGCCTTTCAGGCGGTACCATTCACATGTCTCCATCATGTATCTAAGGCGGGAAAATCCCGATAAAAGGAATTTTTTGGTGTAAATATCCCTTTTTTTCAAATTTTAGCCCCTCTGGCTCCCCCCTGTTTTAACGCAGAAATCTGAAAAAAAATTCTGTTAAATACTACTCGGTGGACTGAATGTTTGTGCATAATTTCAATCTTCTAGGTGCAAAAATAGGCCCGCAAAAAATTATATATACCGACAACGTCCCATATTCCCCTATACAGAAGTATATTTTGATAAAAATTCCCTGACACATCCCTAATTACCCTAGGGTCATGTTTCGCCCATCATTCTCTTCAGAATAGAACTGCCTTTCAGACGGTACGACTCACGTGTCTCCATCATGTACCTAAGGCGGGAAAATCTTGAAGAAAGGGATTTTTTTGGTCTAAATATCCCTTTTTTCAACTTTTAGCCCCTCTGGACCCCCCTATTTTAACGCAGAGATCTGAAAAAAAATCTGATAAATACTACTAGGTGGACTGAATGTTTATACACAATTTCAATCTTCTAGGTGCAAAAGTAAGCCTGCCAAAAATATATATATACTGACAATGTACCATATTCCCGTATACAGAGGGATATTTTTGAAAATTCCCTGAGACATCCCTAATTACCCTAGAATCATGGTTTGCACATCGTTTTCTTCAGAATAGAACTGCCTTTCAGGCAGTACCATTCACATGTCTCCACCATGTATCTAAGACGGGAAAATCCCGAAGAAAAGGATTTTTTGATAAAAATATCCCTTTTTTCAACTTTTTCCCTCTCTGGATCCCCCCCTGTTTTAACGCAGAAATCTAAAAAAAATCTGTTAAATACTACTCGGTGGAGTGAATGTTTGTGCAAAATTTCAATCTTCTACGTGCAAAAATAAGCCCGCCAAAAAATAATGAACATAGGCTTAATAAAAGAAAATATATATATATTTGAGAATTATGACGTCATCACCTCCTATGTCTCGACGCAGGAAGGTGTGAAACCATACGTAAGGTCTTCTACAATGCCTCTTGACTTGAAAAACAAAAAAAAAAAACCGGACGAAAAAGCTCAAATAGGAGAGTTATAACGCAATGTACCATGAAACACACAAAGGGATAGAGTGTGGACTGTCTGGACAGAAACACTCTCACACACACACAAACGCATTCACGCACACACATTTTCCCTTATCTCATCAACATCATTGGTAATAAACACCTCGAAGTGTAAGCTGAGTTCCTCACAAGAGAAACAATCTCCTCGTGTCAGCAGAAATAATTGATAAACAAGCGGTCACAAGTCAACGTGAAGAAATGAAAAAAAAATAAAGGGAGGAAAAGTAACCAATTTTATGGTTTGTTTGGGTTACAACTGGTGAACCATATTTCAGTCACGTGTTTCTTTGATCGTTTTAGAACACATAGATGCTAGCAGCGGAAGGTTTGATGCAGGATAGCCAGTGCTACATTAGTTATTGGTCTGAATAATTCTTTTGGTCGAAAAGGACCAAACCGTATTTTCAGCCAAAATCGCTATTGGTCGAAAACGACCAACTTCGTCGTGTAAAGGATATAGATCAGTAGTGTAGACAGGAGTTTTGTTTGGAGGGGGCCTTGCCGCGGAAGATTGTTTTAATAATAATAATAATAATAATAATAATAATAATAATAATAATAATAATAATAATAATAATAATAATAATAATAATAATAATAATACATTTTTCCCTGAAGTGCTGGTTTCTTTAGATATTTCTTCGTTGTTTCTCGATTGCTGTTTTTACACATTTTCTTCGCCAAAATTAACACCACTCTTTTCTTTCTTCTTTTCGTTCTACCTATCTTTCTAAAACGTTTTCGAGCCATTATCTGAATTAATATGTTGTTTAGATTTTTCCTCATTGTTTTCTGGTTTCTTTGTTTGCACAATTTTCCTCACCGAAATTAGAACAATTGTCTTTTTTTCGCTTTTAACCATGTTTGTGAAGCATTTTCCAACATTTTGCAATTGCAATTGTATCTTATTTCGACATCCTAAACACGTCTAACTCAAATAAATCTTCTGAACTGGCAGACCAAAATACAGACATTTTTAAATAATAAAGACGATGTTAGGGAACAGAGCTTCTCAAAAAACTGCTTAGTGACATATTTTGTATTGAAATAGAGTAAATGGAAGGCAATTTTGTTTGTTTCGGAAAAAAAAATTGTAAGCATCAAAGTACCAAAGTAAGTTGTCGGAACCCTTTGGGCCCCCTGGGCCCCTCCCTTCCCTACGCCACTGATATAGATAAAATTGAAACTAGCGAAATTTGCGGCTAGCTCTTTCTAGAACACTCCACGATTTTGATTATTTTTAGTACATAAGTGAAGCATGACTCAACTTAGGCTTCTAGCGCATTGTTTATTCTAGAGGGTTCCCCCACCCTCAAAAAAACGCCTGTAGCATCATCTCAGATTTTGCCACGGAGGACAAGATGCCCAATTAACCGAAGATTTTTTATTACTATATCAGAATACAATTGATTAAAAAGTATGGACTCTTCAAACTCAGGGTAATGGGCAATTGCCCCCTTGCCGTTCCCAAATAACGCTCCTAGAGAAAATACCCTTAGCAACAGCATGCTAATGTTAATATATGGGGCAAAATTTGTTCTTGTTCTTGTTATAGAACCATATTTGTGATATATATATGGTGAAAGTATTGCTGAAATCGCCGGTGTTAAACTGTTTGTTATACAATTAAAATATTGAAAATATGAATATTACTAACATCAGAAATGTCCACACTCATTAGAATTTGTATCACACATAAAAGGAACTACAAAACAACATTGGTATGAAACTAAAGATTGTATTAAATTGCAGCTTGAGACGGCACATCTTATACGATGCCATTTTGCCTTGAACTCCCCGGGGCAAAATTTAATGACAATGGGTTATTTTTTTATTTGGTTTGTATAGCAACCAGTTTTTTTTTTGGTTTGATTTCAAACGTACTTATACTGCAGCAACAATGAAAAGTTCGGTCAATAGAAATTCTTATATTAAAAATACTTCCTTTGCGTCCGTAAGTCTATGGGATGTTATGGAAGGGTGTTGAAATATTTTCCGTAAATTTATTCTTCCCGTGTGGAGAATTGTGGCTCGGATCCTCTTCAAACAATACATCTCGTCTTATAAATGATAATGTTGAAAAGGGAGATTATACTACACAAATGTCCCATCCATGTCCTAGTCTCATTATTTGAAATGAGTTTCATATCACTTAATCTTATATAAAGAACCACCTCATCTTATCCAAATGTTATCTTGATCTAATCTGCTCATAATCAAGTTATAATTTTACTCATACCTTTTCTAGATTTCTGTTTTCCTCTTCTAGTTAGGACTTTCGATGTATCTCATTATTTCTCTATTTTTACTATAAATTACATATTTAATACGATCGTGAAGCTTCCATTGAAAACTCCATAACCAACTCGATTATTATCATAATAAATTACAACTTTAATTTGCCCACAGGGCTTCCATCAGAAACTCCACAAGAAAATCGGTTGTTGATATGATAAATTATAACATTAATATCCCCATGGAGCTTCCATCGGCACAGCTGAATCAACATGTTTATCTTTACCAATGGCGTATTTAGGGAGGGGGGCTTCCGGGCTTAAGCCCCCCTGAAATCTCACTTACTATAGTAAAGTATATGAAATATCTTGCAGAATTTTCACATTTTCAAAGCCCCCCGAAAGTTAGCAAAGCCCCTCCCGAAACAAAATCGTAAATACGCCACTGATCTTTACATTGAACTATTATGTCGGTATCTTCCCACTTGCGACAGTTAAATTAACGACAGGAACTGTTAACTGTCCTATGAGCGACCGATTCGATCTGTTAACTGCCCTATGAGTCACCGATTCGTTCATATTAAGATAATGGAAGAAGATAAGGTTCTCTCTTCTTGAACTTGTTTTATACTAATGTGATTTAGAACCTAACAAAATGTACTATGAAAAATTTCGTTCTACCTGAATTTAATACGTGAGAATGCTCTCATTACATTAACAATCTTTTATACGTTTTTCCTAATATTATATTTTTGAATTAATTTCTATGAATAGATTGAATAGTAGTTTAAAGAGTTTGTTTACCTTTTGGATTATTTAGAGTGAACTGCATTGTAATTACTGGGATTGGTTGAGAATAGCCAATCAGATGTAAGGGATCTCAAAAGCTGTCTTTTATCATTGAATTTTTTTTTTCATTTTATTCGTGTCTTAGGAAGTCTAAAAAGTAGACAGTTGGCGAAACTGTTACATTTAAGTTTTTCAAAATAAAATATATTACTGTGATTAGTGAGTAATTAGATTTGAATCAAATTGAGTACAGAAAACAGAGCTTTTCAAGAAAGGGGATATTACAACTGGATTTTCAATAATTACATAGGAATATACTTTTCATGGAAATATCCCTGTTGTCTCGTTAAGTTATTTGATATGTTTCATGTCAAATCTAACTAAAAATTAAAATAAGTTTTATTTGTACTCACAGTAGAGGAAAAATATATTTGACGAATAGTATCACTGGAACGTACATATTTCATACCAAGGTTGTTCGGACGCTAATAACGCCAGAGGCAAACATATTTTACGAGATGGAATCATATCATTTTCCATCATCTCAATGTAAATGAATCGGTCGCTCATAGGACAGATAACAGTTCCTGTCGCTAATAGGACTGTCGCTTCTGGGACTAATTCATTATGTAACTTTTTCCAAGAAAACTTCATGAGGCCGCGGCGGCTATTATTATTCATCTTATTAACACCATATCCAGGCCAGTCACCAGCCACCAAAGTCTTTTTTAGGGGGGGAAATAAATATGCTAGGGGGTTAAAGTCGTAACAATTCTAAACCTCTCTATATCAATAATTACTCATATCTGATATCCGTAATTCCCATCCTACCCCTTCACTCTAGTCCCCTAATATTGTTTATATATAATCTTTTTAACCAGAAGGGAAAATTATTTATCCCCTAGACTACAAATTTACTGGTACAGTCGACGTGTGTTAGATGAAGAGCAAAATAGAAGAATTCACTTTAAGTCACAGTAAGATTAGGCTAAGTTAAATTGAATTTTGACATCATGTGTGTAAAAAGTGGGCCAATTTGTGGGGAAACTTTACTTTTGTTTGAATTAAATTCGTAGAAATATTTTCATAACGATAAAAAAAAAAAAAATGCCTGTATTTGCTGATAGCGCAAATTTACAAATTAGTTGATACTGGAAATCGTAACAAAGTTGCTTTATTGTTCCATTTATCAATAACCACAAACATCTTTCTGGAATAATTTGGTTTACATTGTGGTTTGGGGCCAGGCCTCCCTAGCCCCCCTAGTTGCGGGCCTGGCCTTCTCTCTTATAGTTTCCGTAGGTCTATATAATTGTGGGACCTTAAACTAAAAAAAAAGAGAAAGAAAGAAAGAAAAGAAGGAAAACAAAATTTCATAGATCTGTGATAAATAACGGAAAGTGTTACGGCCAAGGCTGAGGGGGTAAGGGGAAACGTGGGAGGACGCCGTTATCTCACTTCCGAAAAGTATCTATGGTGTCCTCCACTTAGTAAAAAATTACATGGGCAAAGATAGGCATGGGAGACGGGGTGACGTCATCCGCCCCCCTACCTTTTCAGATCCACTTTTAACCCTGGTCACGGTCTATGTTAAATCAAAGGCTCTTAATCCGTATTTGCTGTTCCAACCCTTACCCCTTCCCTGTTAAACAGAGTAAGAGGCAAGTATACTCACGAATGCAGCTTTAGCCAAAAGAAGTATTGTAAATGAAAAACGCTTGTTTTTTTAATATATACTTTTTTGTTATTTATTGTTCGGTGAATGTTATGTAAAAGTGGTTTTATTTTTGACACGCAATCACAATTAACGAAATCACTTAGTGTGCAGCAGTAAGAAACCCCGCTGTCTCGAGAGCAAGGACGGTTACTTTCTCTGCTCTGGTGACCGGTTGAGTCATAAGACAAGAAATACTTGCATATGTTACTACTGTCTAGGCAGTTCCCACTTCCACCTATGAAATATAATATAATGTAATATATATACAGTATATCTAAAAAGAATAACTACTTTCCATTTCTTCACTCTCTGCAAAACAAAAAGAAAAGTAAAAAAGAACTACTTCCGGACCTTTAATCCGGAAGATGCCAGACCAGGAAGGAAGCTGTTAGTTACCATTTTTGTTTATGTGATCTCAAAATGGCTTCTTCACTTTTTTTCTTCGATATAGTTTTTTAATACTATTTCTCTTAGGCAGTTTTCTTATAACATGCAACTTTCTATCTCAATTCTACGGTCGCTTAACAAAATAAACATCTAAAATGCGTGATGTTCAACTGGTTAGGTTAGTCTAGGAACAAGGTGGTGCCAGTCACTATCAACAGCTGTATGGAGCAATAATGAAGCACGTGAATTTTGTATGCAGACATTTTGAGATCACAAAAAAGATTTATACGTAACAAGTTTAAAACATTGGGTACAAACTAAAATCATAGATATATCTCGTGATAATAAATAAAACGAGGTTTAAAAAAAAAGAACAGAACTAGATAATTCAACAGCGCTCTGATATACTGAAAAACTGAATTTTGGATTCCATCCGTCTGTTAGGGTTGTGCGAGATTCTTAATTTGATATCGATAAAACATCGAAGTTCGATTGACGAATCGAAATATCGTAAAATCTATCTATATAATTAAAAATGCTAGTGACTATGTAACTTAATAACTCTTGAACTACCAGGCCGATCTCGATCGAATTTTCCATATAGATGAAGTTCAGGCCTGGGATGGTTTTCACATTTCACTTTGAAAGTGCAACTTAGGGAAGGGAAGGGGTAATATTTAAAAATGATCAAAAATGACCGATATTAGTGTCGAATTCATAGTTTTCGGGGTCATTGAGATGAACAGTGACACTTCCGATACCGTTTAAGTCCAAATTCAACCCTGCAACTTGGGGTGAGGGGAATTATATATTAAAATGACCGAAAATGGACGATATCAGAGAGTACTTCAGTAATAGTAAAAACTGACTGACTAACGATACATATTACTGATTTTTCTTATTTTAATCCACCGGAAACGGGTAATTGACACTAGTATCGAATATTGAAAACTATCGAAATATATTAAACATCACAAAATATCGGCATATCGACCAGTGATCTTTCCGATACCGATACTTTGGTATTTGAAAATATCGATTTATCGATCGATATGTAAAAATATCACACAACCCTATCATTTGTTTGTCAATCTGTTCTTCGATATATACACAAGATCAGAATTCACATGTTGTTCAATATATAGATCAAAGTTTAAGTGTAACATTACAATTTTCTAAAATAAGATTTCAAGCTATTTCATTTATAGTTCATTAGGATATTTCATAAGCTAATTACAGTCATTTCATCTGAAAAAGACTAGCAAGGAACATTACTAGTTCAGATTAATTATGCGTTTTTCTTCTTAAGGAAAACCTCTATAATGATTTTGTTCATATTTGTCAGTGACAGTTCTTGAGACAAGTTACATCAGTAAATATTTTAATTTAACCGGTACAAGCTGAGAGAACAAAATGTACCTGGTATACTAATTATTCTTGTGTGCAGTTTTCTGAAGCTGTATTAAGCTTTTCTACCCCTTAAGCCTGTAGTGTAATCTTAAAATTTTGTATCTAAGTTATATGTGATTTCCCCCCAAACTCGTCAGTCTTTCATAAATGAATTCTTCATTAACAGTTCTACCTAGGTATAATATGGCACAATTATATTCTCCCAGAAAAGATAGACTACTTGACTGATGGAGCGTGTTTTGTGCGGACGATTTTTTTTTTTTGTTGGGGGGAGGGGCTGTTTATTTTTTTTTAAATTCAAACATCGTAAATACTTAGTTTATAACTGTATTAACTGAAATGGCCATTTATTGTACGGAAAGAACAATTTTATAGAAGATATTGAAGTTCTTCTTTCTTAGAATACACATTCCAATGAAACTGTAATAATACACGTAAATCTAGAGAGCACAATGCACAGAACACGGTTCACGGATATGTTAGTTTCAGTTTCATTGGGTTTTTTTCTCCTTTCCCAAATTAACTTTTCATCTCTTAATGTGCGTTATTTGTTTTATTTGGAATTTACAACAGAAGACTGTGTATATGGAATAATTCAATCAGTGGCGTATTTAAGGGGGCTTCTGGGCTTAAATCGTAAATACGCCACTGAATCCAATATTTTGTCTTAAGAGTAATTGATAGTGGATTTGAAAGATAAGGAAATCAGTCTGCTAATATCTAAAGTTGTTTAACATAATGTGGCATCAACACAATGAATTTTGAGCGCTCGTGCACACATTTTCCTGTTTGTGCGCTCCTGGGATACGGTCGGTTAGCGTATGCAAGATAAGATACTACCCGAAGAAGGCTAGAAGAATGGAAGAAACGTAGAAACGCAGTGTTGCCAAAACGCTGACACGTAAAGTCGCTAAACGAAATAAGAAAAGATTTCCATTTGAGATTAAAAGTCACTAAAAAAAATATTCGTTAACCTTGTCTATATGCACTGTTTTAAACTTTCAGATGTAATTTATATAGCTTATCATGTTTTCGACAAGATCAAGTTCTACTAGGCCTAAACGATATGATCTAGTCGCGTTTTTGTCTACAGGATACAACCAATCCTCGAATTCGGAGTTCATTTACATTGTCTTCTGCAATGTTGTTCGTTTTTCGAAACAGTAGGGTCTAGCGTTTGAGGCCCGGGTTCGATTCCCGGTGGGTGTTCATGTGGTTTGGATTCCATGTTAATCAGTAGGTCCACGTCTCATATAGCCTCGCAGCTGAACGGGACGTTAAACTCAAAATCAACTCAACAGTAGGGTTAGATTATTTTAAGGTGAATTTGAAGGAGACTCCATCGATATAAGAAGAATCCAGGGGTGCACCGAGTGGGGTTCAGCGGTTTGGGACCTTGCAACAAAATTTCTCGGTTCGCACCTGGGAGAGTATAACATTTTTCATTAGTGTATTATCCTACCAATTCTCACTTCACTTTAAAAATTGCAGTTCTGCAACGAAATCATCCTGCTATCCAGGCCGTAGCCAGCTCGAAAATGTAGGAGGGGCCCGGTGAAAAATAGGGGAGCCGATCAAAAAAATATATAGTTCATCACCATATTATAGTTCATTTGCAAGCCTACTGTGAAAATTTTACAGGGGGCCAGTAAAAATTTAGGGGGGCCCCTAGACCCCCCTGCATAGGGGCTTGCTGCTATCGCTAATGCTGTATGTATTATCGTATATATGCCTCTCAGCGGGATCTGGATACTAAAGAACTTTGTTCCTCATTAGATGGCAGGGGTTAGCGGAAAACAAAACGAGATTGCAATAGGGGTACTCAAGTTGTATACTTGTCAAACTTCTTGTCATTTCCGCTGACCAAAAGAAACAAGCAAAGAAAAAGAAACATATATCAAGGCTGTTTCGAACTAAAAGCGCTTGACTACAGGAGTACAAATTGTTTGCAGCACAAAAGTCGATAGATTTGTAAATAAGTAGCTAAATTGTCATTTTAAAATCACGAAAAAAAAATCGTCAATCTAAAACATAATTTCAGTGTGACCAACGCTAATAATTTTGTACTAGATCTAGTACGTTCATCAACAGATCTAGTATCGTACTTTTCTCCTCCTTTTCTCATAAATACATTTGGGAGAGAAAAAGGAATCTCATGAAAATTTGGCCATGTAAGAAAATTTCACTGTTCCTGGTAACTTTTCTGCATATGTTTTTTCAACAATGGTATTTACAAGAGCGGAAATGGACATAGGTGACGTCCGGTCGCCTCCTCCAACTAATAAATTACCACAGTAAATAATATTACATGTTTGGTGATCCGTTTAAACAGTAGGCTATTAAGGAATTAAAACTCGATTTTCTCAGTAAGCCCATTTTATGATATTTCTTATTTCCTCCCGACATCCTCTATATTTGTCATACTTGTGTTACTTTAGTGGTTTTACAGAGGACAATTAAGCAGGGATTCCGCCAGGATTTTTAGTTTGGGAGGTGTAAAGTCAAAATTGGAAGGGTGTAAGTAGTTTGCACGGTTTGTATCGAATTTTGACTATATAAAAAAATAACGTTGGAGGTTCTTTCAAGAATGTGGGAGGTCACTCCTCCACCCACAAGGGAGCAGGCCCGTATTCAGGGGGGTCTGGGGGCGGCCCCCTTAAATTTTCGCTGCCTCCCTAAAATTTTCACAATAGGTTTGCAAATACACTATAATATGGTATTGGTTGGATCGGGTCCCCCCTAACTTTAGCCGCCCCCCCTACATTTTTGGGCTGGCTACTGGCCTGCAAGGAAGTGGGAGCTGCCAGAAACCTAATAAGGTATTAATATCGTAAAATGTCATAAATTGGATGAAACGGGAGCAGATCAAATTTTAGTACTTTTTTCTGCATAGGTTAGTACGAAATATTTTTACTGGGTAGTCACACTGCATAATTTATTGTAATTAATCTCGTAACGAACCAGATTTTAGATTTGTCCAGAAATAAACTCTGACATTTCTTTAAGTAGCTCCGTCCCGGAAAAGTAAAAGGGAAATTATTCGATTTAATTTTTATTGTCAGAGATTATTTATTTTCAGAAAATGATAAGATGGCATTTTACTTATTTGGATTTAGTTCATTTGAAACAGTTAATTTAAATATTAATATTCCTCTTTTATGAATCAGTTTTAAATACAAAATTTTAAATACTTATGCATTATTATGTGTAACATGTTAAGTATGTATTGATTTCGCAAAATTTAAATCTAAAATTTAATTAGTGTAAAAGAAGAAGAAAAAAGTTATTGATTTAAAAAAAAGTAGAAAATATATAGTCCATATATAGATATTGTCATCGAATATGTGTTATACATAATTACGGATTGTTTGACACTGTTTACTGATTTTCTGATTTTATGGGGGGTACAACTATGTTATAAGTTAATTAAAGGCAATTAAACCTTTTCAGTGAAATTAGACATTATTATTAAAAGATAAGGCCTATGTTTAGCAGAATGGGTCCAGCTCTTTTCTCTAAAAAATGTTACAATTCTGGTAGTTTCTGTTCACAATCGGTTAGTTTAGAGTACGTTGGGTTATTTTAGGCTAGCTTACGTTAGTTTAGGTTAGGTTAGGTTAGTTTACGTTAAATTAGTCTAGGGGTCCCGCATAATTTTCCAAAAAACGATAGAATTACGGTTATTTCTACTAATATTAGGTAAGTTTAGGTTAGTTAAGGTTAGCTTAAGTTAGTTTATGGTAGGTTAGGTTAGATTTGGTTACGTTATGTTACGTCGAAGTACTTGCATCATTCATTTCTCCTGTAAATTTTGTGTGTTTTACGTGCTTCTGAACCCCTTGTACTAAACATACTCCAAAGATTATATATATATATATATATATATATATATATATATATATATATATATATATATAGAGAGAGAGAGAGAGAGAGAGAGAGAGAGAGAGAGAGAGTTCGAAGATGAACATAAGTGAAACTATGTTCGACTAAATTAAGTCCAGGGCCCCAACTGCTAAAACCTCAACTAATGATATGGTCTAATCCTTTATATCATCACTGTAGGTGTCTGTACTGAATGATTTATCTGTAATTCGGTTAACTATTATGTATTGTTACTACAACTTGAGTATGATGACGTCGAGATTAGATTGTATTATACTAAATACCATATGAGTTAAATGTTTATAAATTAGCATCTGCAACTAACCAGGTTGATGTACCTAGGTATAGTTTACGTTGTCACGATGATTTCATGGAAGGAAGCCGCCTTGGTGATTAATAGTTCGAGCGCGATATATATATTCCGAATCTTTTAAATGTGAATCTGGCGTTTGGAATCCTTTTCATTAATCATGTCTGTGGCCCAAAGTATAAATGTATCCTGTGTTGTCGGTGTTGTTTTATAGGTGATTTCATCTAGTGTGTATTTCTCGTGTGTTTGGAGCTATTTTTACTGTATATCTGTTATCCACAGTTTTGTGTATACTCACTTATGTGTTGAAGGTATGTTATATAGGATTTACATCATCTACAGTATGTTTATCTAGACAATAGAATATTATGTTACAGGACATCTTCTACATTCAGGAAACCACATCAGGAGGATCTGGAAAGCGACATCCTAAACCTAAAAATAAAATATACTATAGTTTTACTTCATCGTCGTATGAAGTAGAAGAAAACCTATGTATGACAATCTTCGATGTCGCATTCCATATATTTAGCGATTTTTCATCTGTATCGGAAGCCTTAACACACGACGCTGATGGTGACTGTATTGTCTCTCACGAAGCATAATCATGAAATTAGCTCATTGTGTTACTACATTGGGATAAATAAATAAACGGCTATCTGGCTATCATATGAAGCGAAAGAGGAAAAAGAATTTAGGTTGGATATACCGTAAAATAATTTAATTTACGATTAATACATCACTCATGAAGACTTTTAACTATATTGCGTTCTTCGTAATCATTACGGCAGTATGATTTGTGCTATTTTCATTACAATTGCACACAAGAACTGAGTGACTAAAGTAATTACGATATTCACTTGCGCAAGTCAATAACTATTTTTTCTTTGTTATGAATCACTTTCATTTCTCATAGAGTGAAGAAGCCAGGTCTTCGATAAAAGTTTATTTTATTTTTTTATTAACGTAGTTTTCATCAAAAGATTTGTACACTAGTTTCGTGATTTTGTGAAAGGGAGTGATAAGTAATGAGATTCTGCTATCTGTTGAACTTCTTCCGTCTTGATGAAAAATATATTTCATTTCTTAAAGAACGACAAGAATAAAAAAAAAAAGAACAAAACTTTTTTTTTTGTAGCTTTGCCAAGAACAAATTATATTGAATAATACACTAGCAAGGTTGCCAGTCATTCCACAAGAGAAAGTGAAATTCCAAATATATGGCGTTACTGTCACCTTTTTCAGATTTCAATATAAGAAGAAAAGGAAAGAAAAGAGAAAAAAGGAAGTAAGTTTCTTGCAAATATACCGACATAAAACTTAAAAATCCTTTTAGGCTGAAAAAAAAAAACTTTATAGTATTCAGTTAACTTCAAAATTCGCAACTTCTGTGGCATTGGCCGGCTAGTGACCTTTCTTTCCTTTCATAAAAACAGCTCTGTATTTGTTTTGTTTATGTACTAGTATTTTTACGACTATATTAGAAATGTTTAGCATATGACTGGAATATGTGATTATAAGAACACTACCGCAACTCAACTGTTATTACGTGAAGAAAGGTATAGTTCTACCTATACACTACAAAAGATTAGTTAAATATTTGATATTCTTGAATTTTTAAAATTATTAGCCTATTGTTATTAGTGCAAAGTAAACGTTACACACACTTGTAAATCCAAATTGGAAATAACCTTTTTTGTGTATATAAGCCTAATGTTTATTTGTTATATAGTCCTTTATAGAAATTCACACCACCAGTGTTTCTTCCAGACATGTTTTTTGGGGGGTCACTGCGCCCCAGAGCTCTGAGAGTGTCCCCCCAGGACGATACCAAAATAACACGTCTATAATATAATAATAAATAAAATAGTACCAGCAGTGCCCCCGGAATACTACATGTGCCCCCTGGAACACTTTTTTTCTGAAAGAACGACTGCACACTACTAACTTACCATCTAGGCAGGGGCACATCCACGTAGGGGATCCATCGGGCCCGGACTTCCCCCCAAACTTCGTAACTCGACATATATTTGTACACTTTCTTGATTGATGTAGCCTAAAGATTTTAATTTTGGTCTTACACTTCATTTATACTCTTTCTTATAAAAACAATATAGTTAGATATATATTTTTCTCTATAGAATTACAGTTCTAGTTCTAGCAAGTACTGTAACCTATCTAAGGATAATATATGTAGATGGCAGTACTTAACAATTACTTACTTTCTTTTCTGGTGTAAAATAACACTGGTGTAATACTACATAGTGTGTTGTAGCTAGTATTGGACCCTCCCCCCAAAATTTTGAATCCCTCCCAAGAAAAAAATATGGGTATTTGCCTGCTTCTAGGCGATTGCGAGGAAAGACCGTAATTTAATCCTGCCTTACGATAAAATAGACTCTTAGTACGGTACCTTTAATTTTATAAACAACGTTGCATTCCTTGGTGCAGGTTTAACTATAAGGGAGACATAGTCGACATGCGTATAAATACAGCGTTTTCTAAGGAAATTTTCAAGCGACCGTGGGGTCAGAGGTCTTTAATGCGTGGACCATACCTTCTTCAAAAACCAAGTACTTAATATGAATGAGGTGGCTCACTGAACGTTCAGCCAGAAACAACGGAGGCTGTGTAGATAGATTCAGAAATTTTTATTTTATTGTGAGGGTTCCAAACTTTGGGAGGAGGTTCAATATTACAAGACGCTATATTCATATAGTATTCTACATATAAAAATATGATAAAATAAGTATTAAGTACTACCAACCTATATTCTCAGAAAAAAGAGAGATAGTATTAGGTTGTTCACGTAGGAATGAAGACATAAAGTGTTAGTTCAAATCTTTATGGTACATGAATCATTTCTCTGTGAACAGAAACATGTACGTCAAGTAACGAAGTGTTTTTTGGAAGTCCAGACCACGTGGGCCTCCTTTGCTTGGGTACGCTTTTGGTCTTGATCACAAAAAGCATCACTAGTTTAGATAAATATGTGTTCAAAAACTAAGGAATCAAACATTTAAGGTGAACTCATTTAAACCCCGAAGCTTATCTTGATTCTCCCGCCTCTGTCTTAGTATTCTGGGCTACATACCTGGAGTGTCTTTCTCTGACTAGGATATATAATGGGGTTGCCACCTTGGAACAGAAAGAAATATAGGTACATATTAAAGAATGGCAATTGCAATGAAAATTTAAACCAGAAGCACACCAAAGAGGAAACTCATTATAGAAACTCATAGCTAGTCGATCAGAGGTTATGAACCATTGAACCGATAACATCACTGGGGTCATTTCATTGCTGCTAACACGAGAAATTTTCACGATGAAGCTATACCGCAATTCAATATTTTCATAGATACATATATAGGGAGTTGAAATTTACAATTGTAACTTCCAAATTTTGAAAGTGTTCTACATAACATAGGGTGCCGCCATACAAGGGCGCCGATCCTGGGTGGCCGAGGGGGCCCGGGACCCCCAAAGCTCATGTGGGCCCCACTATTGTATTTATGAATATACAATATTTGGCATAATTTGAGTACAATTTGTCTTAAAATGTTAATATATATATACCTTCTGCATCTGAATGGGTCCCCCCAAATTTACAGAGAAATCGGCGCCCTTGCCGCCATATAACACGTTCTTCTCCGGAGTAATCCGGGAAGTTGAAAATGTTCTTAAAATATGGAATATCCTATCTGATTCAAGACAGATGACAATTCTACTGCAGACGGACAGTAATGATTTCAGAGGTAGCTTGCCCCGATCTACGAAATCCTCCCCTACCCCGTTTTTTTTTTTTTGTTGTTGTTGTTGTTGTTGTTGCTTTTTTAAAATCCCTAATCTAGTATTTCCACAGTACTACTTTCATCATCCGTTTATTGAAATCAGCCTCCTCCCGGGTAAAATCTTCTAAAATCATTACTACATTTGAGTATAGATGGAAACCTTTCGGGAGGCTAGAAGCAGAGTTAAAAAAAAAAAAAAAAAAATCGAAGCGTGGATAGCAATATTCTTAGTTAGTTCCACACGAGAAGGGACTGAATACCTATTAATTTTCCGTTTTCTAAAGCTATAGAATTAGTTGCTTACTTAACATATTTTATCATTTTCTTTTTTGACAGATAAGATGGTTTGCTATATAGTATAACATTACCATTTGAGAATTTTGTTTGTAGGAAATACAAGTTATTCATAATGAAGGTTGCTGTAGGTAATTGATAGTAATTGTCTTTTCATAATTAATAAGAAACCAAATTTCAATACTACAAAAAAATTGAGTTGGTTTTTTAGCTGTTTTGCGCAGAAAATTAATATACAGAAAGATTTAGGATTTAAATTTCTGGGCTTTCGGAATCTAAGGCCATTTAGCCCTTCACGATTTGAGGGATGGCGTCCCTCGGCGAGCACACAATCCGGGGAAAGGGAAGGAAGGAAGCGGCCTGGGACCTATAAGTTAGGTACCACCCCGGCATTTGCCTGGTGTGAATGAGAAAAACCTCATTCAGGGTGGCTGGCCTGAAAAAGCGTGTTTTTCGACCGAGTGACCCCCACCTGGAATCGAACCCGGGACCCCTCGCAACGAAGGCGAGAGCGTTAGCGACTACGCTACGCGGGGCCACAAAAATACAGTAAGAAGTATGAGTAATATCACTAAACTTTCTGGATCTTACTTATTAAATTAATTAATACAATGGTGTAGTTATTACGGGAGCGTTGTAGTTTTTGTTTTTTGGGAACTTATTTGTGTTGCTTATGAGACGAGAACTATCTTTTCAAATTCGAAACGTGACAAAAAAAAAAAAAAAAACTTTCGACAAGAGAATCGAGACATTTGTCGAGTCTCGTTGACAAGTCTTGGATCTCAAAACAGTTTTAGTGTTACGTAACTTATAGTATAAAAACTATAAAGTGATAAAATCAGGGATAAAAGTGAGAGGGTATGAGGGGAGACGCAGTTTCCCCATTTCCAAAAAAAAATTTTATAGCGTCCCTTCAGTTCCTCAAAATTACAATGGGCAAATATAAGCACGGGCGACGCAGGAGCGTCATTTCAGATTTCGCTTGGGGGGGCAAGACCACTTGATATAAGTAAAATTTCGCGTTTTTCACTGATTTACTACTATTTTATTGATAAAATCTATATACATCTCAAACTCAGGGGGGGCAAATGCCCCTCCCTGCCCCCCTAAATGACGCCCCTGGGGGGACGGCGTGACGTCTTGCGTCCCCCTACCATTTCAAATCCATTTTTACCTCTGGATAAAATGATTAGGGATACGCACGAGACAAGATTTGAGACTGTCTCGTCTCGAAAATGTTCTGTAAAAGTGATGTCTCGACTCAAAAAAAAATATATATTTTGCTATTGGAAATGCTGTGTCTCGACTCGAATTTTGTCAGGAAAATTCTGCCTCTACTCGACTCGAGCGCATCCCTAAAAATGATCGTACGAATATAATGAAAAGGATTTAACAATGTTACACAGTATACACAATAATTGCATACAACTTTCGAAAAGCAAATTTTTATGAAATGTATAATAGAATCCAAACAGAAGATTGGAGTAACTTAGAGAAAATAGATGATGTAGAGGAGGCAGTTGATTATTTTTACAATAGAATACGGTCAATATTTGATATAACAATCCCTAAGAGTTCTTTAAATAAGGAAAAGAAATATCCACGTTGGTTCTCGAAAGAAATTATTGAATTAGTAAAATTGAAAGAATATTATAGGAAGCATAAGAAAAACTCAGTATATAACACAATGATGTATAAAAATGTAAGATCAGAACTGAAACAAATGATCAAAGGAGCGTATAAAAAATATGTAAATGAGTCAGAATTAAATATTAGAAATGATATAAGTACATTCTGGTCATTTATAAAAGACAGGAAAGTGACGAAAGTAGCACCCAATGTTATGACTCTAGATAACAGGGAATATTGTACTAATAAAGATATTGTTAATGGTTTTGCAACTCATTTTAAAGCTGTATATCTGGGGGTTCCATCAACTTATAGAGTGAATGACACAAACAATTATTCTCAATTATATAGTACACTAAAATTAGATCCTGTAAATGTGACAGAATATCAAAACGCTATCCGTAATTTAAAACCTAAGAGAACATGTGGAATAGATGGAATACCACCTTATATTATTAAGGGTTGCTCGGAGGTTTTAATGCGTCCTTTATGTTATATATATAATTTGGTGATTAAAAAACAGATGTTTCCAAATACCTGGAAGGTATCTCGTATTAGTCCAATCTTTAAGAGTGGAGAAAAAAATAAAATTGAAAATTACCGACCGATATCAATAATTTGTGCTCCAGCCAAGGTATTAGAACATATACTCTATATACGTATTTTTAATCACGTTAAGTCTTTTATTTATCAGAACCAACATGGATTTTTTACAGGTAGATCAACTGTTACAAATCTGATTAATTTTGTTGAAGATGTACAGGATGCATTGCATAAACAAAATAGAGTGGATACCATATACTTTGACTTCTCAAAAGCATTTGACAAAATTAATCATGATATTTTATTGAATAAATTGTCAAATTTTGGTTTGAGTTTGTTGTTTTTAAAATTAGTGGCATCGTATCTTGAATATAGAAAACAATATGTTTCATACAACGGTCATCAGTCTTCTTTTTATCAAATGAATTCTGGCATACCGCAAGGCTCTAACTTAGGACCTTTATTTTTTCTAATATATGTAAATGATTTACCGTCTAAAATTAAACATTCGAACTGTATAATGTACGCGGATGATTTAAAATTGTATAAAGAAATAAAAAATAAGAATGATGAATATATGTTACAATCCGATATTGCGGAAGTCTACAATTGGAGTGTTGAAAATATGTTGTATCTAAATTTACAAAAATGTCAATTTATGATAATAACTAAAAAGCGGAGCTATATTGATTGTAAATATTACTTAAATGGTGTTGAATTGGAAAGGAAATATGAGGTTAAAGACTTAGGTGTATATTTTAATAATAGCTTGTCATTTAAAACTCATATTGATAATATAACGAATGATGCTTATCGAATGTTAGGTTTTATCATAAGAAGTACAAAAAATATCCATGATTTATCAGTTATTGAAATATTATATAATTCAACAGTTCGAAGCAAATTAGAGTATGCATCAATAGTATGGTCACCAAGTTGTAAGTCACAAAAAATGAAATTGAAGCAATACAAAAGAAATTTTTAAGATACTTATATTTCAAAAAATATTCTGTTTCATCATATCAGAGAAAAATTTCGTATATGTGGTTATTAAAGGAATTTCACTATGTCAAATTAACAAACAGAAGGATTGTAGCGCAGCAAATGTTCCTATATAAAATTATCAATGGATTAATTGATGATAGTACGTTTTTGGAAAGAATACGCTTTAACGCTACCCCATGTAAATTAAGAAATAGGAATCTTTTGGTAAATAAAATACCCAAAACAGTGGGATATAAAAATTCACCATTATTCGCAATGTGTGAAGCATACAACAAATTAGTTAAAATATGTGATTTGGATTTTAGTTGTAAAGTGAAAAATTATTGTACTTTGGTGGAAACTTATGTAAACTTGGAGTATATGTAAACCCCTGTCTGTAAATTGCAGCACTTAATAGTAGGTAGTAATGGTAATAGGTCTCGAAACATGAATACTTATGTATGTTGGCATTCTTGTGCGTGTTTGTATTTTTTATTTTTGTGTTTCTTTCTATTTTTTGTATTTTTTTTATTCTAGTGTTTGTTTTAAATTGATAATATAGATGTAATATTTTATGTAAGACTCCTGTAATTGGGATTCTCCTGTTGGAGTCAGCGGATTTAAATAAATAATAAATAAATAATAATTCCTTGTCATGACACCTTTCGTCGTCAGGATGTATTTTGTCAACTGCTAGACAAAATTAAGAAAAGAAATCAGGGCATAAATGGCGTACATAAATTTACGAGACGAGGAAAGCCTACCGAGAATCGAGACTAGAAAATCTTATTTCTCGTCTCATCTCGTCTCCAGAGCAACATTAATTCTTATACAACACCGAGGTTATGAAGGAAGGAACAAACATACTACAGAGCGATTAAAAAGACCCCCGAATACGAACTTTAAGAGATTCTACAAGTGAAACAGTCTTACATACTGGTTGGTGCCAGTAGACCTCTGAGTAGATGTTAAGATATCACAACAAATGCTAAAAGTGTTCACCGTATTGTAGGGTGCAGAATTGGAGGTGATGGCACGTGACACAGATTATACACACCAATTGCTGTTATGCGTTGGATAATGATTTTCAGTGTATCCAAATCCCTGAGGTTATTTCTTTTAAGACTTTTACTTTCAAATAACTCCACAATAAGGAGTCTGGTGAAGACAGAATGGTTGACCTTGCCGATTACAGTCTTTTTGAAATCAGACGGTCATAAAAAAAAAACAACGTCAAAATGTCATCGTTTCACCTTGTGTGAGGCAGGTTGGCCCTCCGTGTTGCAGTTATCTCGTTCATCGACTTCCAAAAGCGCTAAGAAGTGCTGAATAATGTCCTAACATACAGCTAAGATCACTCTGTTTTCGCAAACAAAAAGGGTCCAGCGATTCGCGAACGGAACACAGGTCACAGAGAGTCTCGTGTAATGCATACTTTTCATTAAGAGGCCCCATCACAGCGAAATTAAAATACCGCTAATTTTACAGTAATTTTGTGATATCTTCAAATAGATAAAATATAATCAAAAAGTAGTACAAGACCTCCCTAGACAATATTATTTTACATGAGATACCGTTATCACCACTCACTTATCTACTTTTGATGTCCAGCCATTTAGAAACTTGGTATTTATTTTCGCGTTTCTAAATGGCTGCAAATGGAAAGCTACTAGGTGACTCGTGATAACGTACCTCATACAAAATAATATTGTCTAGGGCGCTCTTGTTCCACATTTCGATTATCTTTTATCTATTTGAAGATATCACAGAATTACTATAAAATGTAACGGGACGTTAAACTCAAAACTCAATCAATCAATCAAAACGCGCCCTTACGGGTCGGAGTAGAACAAACAGAACTTGATGAAGCTGATAATTTCAAGTATCTGGGAAGTAGGCCCCTATTTTGATGAAAGACCCTTCTGCATCAAAGAGATCAGGTCAAGAATTGCCACAGTCAAAGAGCATTCAACAAGAAAAGATCAGTCTTAACTATTAGCCTCAATATTGGACCTAAGAAGAAGTTGGCCAAGTGCTATATATGGAGCATTGGACTGTATGGTTCAGAGAATAGGACATTACGGAAGTTAGAGAAGAAATATTTAGAGAGATTCTATATGTAGTGATGGAGGAAGATGGAGAAGATAAAATGGACTTAGAGAGTAACAAACGGATATGTTTTAAAACGGATAGGAGAGAAAGGAACACTTCTAGCCAGCATCCTTCGCAGGAAGACCAATTGGATTGGACAGATCTTGCAAGGAGATTGTTTTCTTCATACTGCTATAGAAGGAAATATGGAAGGAAAGGGAGGAATAGGAAGAAGAAGAACACAACTGATCGATGTTTTGAAGAATAGAAGAAAATATTGGGAACTAAAAAAGGAAGCTGTAGATCGAGAAATGTGGAAGAACATTTCCAGGCCTAAACCTTTAAAAAAAAAAAGTTTAAAACCTGCCAAAAGTCAAAATACTCAATAATAACCGAGCGAAGTAGCTCAAGTGGTAGAGCGTTGGCTTCGCATTCGGGAGGTCGTGGGTTCGAATCCCTCTGCCGACCATCCTGACTGAGGTTTTCCAGGGTTTCCCTCAGTCCTACCAGGCAAATGCCGGGATGGTACCTACTAAACAGACCCTGGCCGATACCTTCCCAAATCCTTTCCATTGTTGTTGTTGTTGTTGTTGTTATCCAGTGTAAAATGGCCTCTGAGCTGTATCTGGTGATTGTTAAATAAATAAATAAATAAATAAATAATAATTAATAATACTGGATGTTCAAAGCTCGTTAAAACTAGAGTTACCAGTCGCCCTCTTCTACCGGGATATTTTCTCTTTTTCGAGCCTTGAAGATGATCTGTGCGAGTTTTAAGGAAGATGGGAAATGTTTTTTTTTTCTTTTAATTACAGACACCTAAAAACTTTAACTTCGATGCCATCTTAGCTTAATAATGCAAATGAAGAGGATTTCACTTATATATATATATATATATATATATATATATATATATATATATATATATATATATATATATATATATATATATATATATATATATATATATATATATTTGGTTGATGGGACTTGCTTTCATAATAATATTGAACTTAGACAATATTATTTACAAATTTACATATAAAAAGAACAGAAAATATTTTAGTGAGACTGTAATATGAAGTCCTCTTTCTATGCAGAGTTTAAGAATTAAAATATGAGAATACTAAACGCACAAAAAAAGAAAACAAATATATTGATCTGAAATAGTAGATTAATATTTCTGTAAAAGTTTAGTTGTATGTTTTGTTGCTATGTCATTAAGAGATTTCTCGAGTTCATATCTATATCAATCTATCTATATCTGTATATATTTTATTGTTTTTTGACATTAATTATTCGGAACAGGATGAAGGGAATTTTAGTTGAAATTGGAAACATTTGGAATTTTTCACTATATGTATAAATCCACGCAAATAAAATTCTCTATGAATGGAAAGTAGACATTATGAGGCATTAATAACGTGTCAATGATGTCAACTTTCAGTTTTTGTTTCGTTATCGGCAAAGTTTATGCTAGTGAGAAGGGACTTAATCATATGTAATTCCTAAGAATGAAGTACCAAGAAACAAAATTTGTGCTCCGGTATTTGAAGAAAGAAAATTTCTTAAGGAAATCTATGAACATTGCGGGCAATGCAACAATGAAACAGCTGCTTAAATCGGTACAGTGATATTGTGTTGACATTATGAGTGCTTGATAGTGTAACCTATAGACCATTCTTTCTAATTGTAATGTGTACATAGGTATATGCATTGAATGTAATAAACTTTTGAAAAAAAAAATAACCAGTTCCACTTTCTGTTCTACATATTTCATAATTATATAAATACCAGGTTATCGTAATTAAAGTATCACTGTTCACAAGCCTCTGGAGAAGTAACCTATGAAGGAATGCAACCATACTTTGTACAAGAAGAGGTTGGAGGGGTAAACCAAATTAGTTCAAATTCTCGCCACCAGAGGAAATTGTGGTGGTGGATAACGCAAGTTAAGAAAAACGGAACTGTTGATGCGAAACGATAAGAAATGCTGTAATTATATCAACTTTAAGCCTCAAGACATTGATTAATAATTCTTTTAATACATTATGTCTTGAGTTCAATACCGAGGTTTCCGGAAATGCATTGAACTATGTCATTCTTCATTTTCACATAGCCGCAACAGCACTACTGGCCCTTGATAGCGCTGGAATACGTATTACCGAAACACACGCATGAGTAAAGCACCTGGCTTGTCATCCAACAAAGCACCCTCGTCTCGTGGATATATGGTAATTAAAAGCATCTTTGACTCAGGAGCCCTGACTTCGATTCCTGATAAAAGTTGATGTGGTTCGGATCTCATGCTTTACTGTAGGTCCACGTCTCAAGTATCCTTGATGCTGAATGTAACTCTAAACTTTAATCCAACCAACTCATGCGAACTATTAGACAATAGCACTACTGATCAATGCCACGAGACTCACAAGGAAGATAATTCCGGTATATCTGATCATTTCGCATCAATAATAGGTACCATTTTTCTTCCATACCGCACTTAATTGTCGTTATTCAGCCCCAAAATTTCCCCTGGCGGTAAAAATTTGAACTAATTTTGTTTACCACACCAATTGCTTCTGTATGTTCCCAAATCAGTCGCCCCGCCCCCCGGAAGAGGAAACTTTCTTATTTTATATATATAAATAAAACCCATCCCAGAGTTTGGACCTCTTAAAGGCAGCTCTAAGTAGCAGTATTCCAACCTACTGCCCCCTTTCACTCAGAAGTCCGTCTTGGATCCGTCCCTGTCCCAAATTTACTCCTATCAAGATTTGGTTGCATTCCATCCACCGGTTATGTCTTCAGACAGTCATCTGAACAGCGATACTTTAATTGTGATAATCGAAAATGAAAATGAATGAAATCTGTAAGTTTTACGTCCCATGGTTACGCTGACTAGACTAAAGGAGACGGTCATGACGAGAAAAATAAATTAAATGGTGGAACGAAAAAGCGGGAGGAACCCAAGAACATCCACGCGTATGTGTTTGGCCACCACAAAGCTCACTTGGCGCGAGCTTGTGATAATCTAATATATATATATATATATATATATATATATATATATATATATATATATATATATATATATATATAGATAGATAGATAGATAGATAGATAGATAGATAGATAGATATAGATATAGATATAGATATATAGATATAGATATATAGATATGTGTGTGTTTCTCTGTTATAAAATCTCTCATATGGTAACCTTACTTAAAATGAAATATTTTAACACACATTTAATCCTGAAATGGAGAAAATTTCTAAAAATACTTTCGCAATTCTGAATACTTCATTATTCCGTCCTCCATTTCAGTAACATTTTACTGTATTAAGCTTATCTCATCTCTCATGTAGTTGATTACATGCTCAGTTGAGATTAAGTTAATAGCGGAGAAAGCTTGTTAACCGCTAGGAAGAAAGTGAAATACCAAAAAAAGAAGAAAAAAGATTTAGTTTTTAGTTATGCAGTAGAAAACAACAATAGAACACAAGCGGAGGGAGCTTTCTAACAAATATTCTTTTATATAATCACCTTTTCCTGTTGGTTCTTTTTTTCACTTTTTCCCCTTTTTGTTTTTCTTTTTTCTTTGTTTTTTTTAGCAGGAAGCAAAATCTTAAATTATTTTTGTTAAATAATGTTCTGTGCATAACGTATTGTCTTCCTTGTAAATATTACTTAATGCAAAGATTTATCCATATTTTACTGTCATTCACAAAAATATTGTCAGACTCAATCAACTATCATAGATCATTATGAATATGTATAGTCATGCCCGCATTACTTCTGTATAACATTACTGCGACATTACGAAACTTAATATATTGCAACGTTATTAACATAACTTCGATTTTTTCAAGAAACCATTTATACAAGCAGTCATCGACTTCACTATCTTCCCCGATTCGAACTTTCATTTTTTGCAGTCCAACACCACTTTTGACCGAAGACACGAAAAAACACAACTTTTATGAATTTTGAAATGAAATGATAATGAAATCTTTTAAGTTTTACGTCTCACGCTTATACAGGCTAGGCTAAATAAGACGGTGATGATAAGAAATGAATGAAATGGTGGAATGAAGAAAGTGGGAGGAAACGGGAGAACCCCGAGAAAACCCACGCACACCCTGTTTGTACACCATAAACTTCACTTGGCGCCAGCTGGTTTTATCACTTTTCATGCAGTCCCGTGTTGTACCTCTTTTGCTACTTTACATTCGCAAAATATTCTCGCTTTCAATATAGACTTTTAACTCTTTTGGTTTTTGAATTTTCTGCTAGCGTATATTTTTTTTCTCGAGAAGCCATTGTTACGCCAACGATATACTGGCAAAAACAATCAGAGCAACCGATTTTCATTGTTAAGATGACAGTGAAGTCTTAATGCGTATGGAGTGCAGCAACAATCTAAATTTATATATAAAAATGGTACATTTTCAAGAACTTTAATTAATAAACTACCTTAAAAAAGAATAGCTGGGAAAATACTATTTACACTAAATCAAATTTATTGTTTCAATTTAGTGCTCTTAACAATTTTATTTAATACAATTTGTCAAATCTACAGAACTTAACCCATTGATTCCCGGCAATTCTAAAGTACAACGGTTCATGTGAAGCACTAAATCTAATTCTATCATTTTTATAGTTATATTTATCACAGAATTAGGAAGAAGGCAACTGGACCTAAATGGTCGTGCCTCTGAAGATGATGTCCAATTGGAGGCCGAAGTGAAATGAAATGAAATGTATGTAGTACAACATTCTCAGTGCGAAAGATATTGGGAATTCGAATTGGTTGCACACATAAAAGAAATTGAAAATTCGAGTAAACTTGCAGAGGATATGAAAGGTACCAGCAATTGTAATTATTCTAGTTGTTTTGAGGTTCGATATAACGTTTTTCTACTGTTTCATATTGATAGGACAGATTTTATTTATAATATTATACATTAACATTAGGATTTTTTTCACCTATATTTTAATGTCTGAAAATCAATACGTGGTTATTTATTTTGATGTGTGTAGCAAAGGTGTAGTCCATCATGAAATTATATAACCTAGTTCTAGGGGCATACTTCGCTAGTTAAGACTCAGCCACAGCACTAAGGCAATTCAAAGAGCATTTCAGGAAACACGGTGCGCGCATCCCGGAAGATGATGGCCATTCAGATCAATTCAGTACGTACAGTTCAGGTCTTTTGTGAAATAGGAAATGCAAACAAATGATGATGCCCTGGATGACCTACACAGTCTCATTGCAAATAGATAGTTTAACGTGTTTCAAATGGTCTCAAGGAAAGAACATTTCTAGTAGCAGTGTCCTCATAATTCTGAGACGAAGCCTGCAACTGTATCCGTATAAGATACAGTAGTGTGACAATTCCTCTCGGCAGATAGACTGAGTACAATTTATTTATTTTTTTTTTAGTGATATGTTTCTGCACAAGCGCTACAAGGACAAAACATTTCGTCAGCATCTGATCATATAGTTGATTCTCATTCTTACTTATTTGGGTATGTTTACTAGCAAAACTACAAGTTTTGAGCTTGACAAAACGCTCGCAATCTGCATGAAAAACCATTGCACAGTGTCAAAGTGACCGTATGGTTTGTCATGATAACTCATGCGTGTGTGATTGCTCTGTACTTTTTTGAGAACGAATGATTCGGCCTAGCGATACGCCCACATACTCAACGCATTTTCCACTCTTGTGTTACAACACAT
Source organism: Thermobia domestica (assembly GCF_964235325.1). Taxonomy (NCBI): domain Eukaryota; kingdom Metazoa; phylum Arthropoda; class Insecta; order Zygentoma; family Lepismatidae; genus Thermobia; species Thermobia domestica. Next base: position 67,969,034 of record NC_137456.1, read on the forward strand.
ACATGTGTTATACATATGACTGCAACAGGACGGCGCCACTTGTCATATAGCACGGTTGCCCGTAGCAACTCTTCACCAACAAGCCCCAGGATGTCCAATCTCAAGATTCAGTGACTTCCACTGGCCATCAAGTTAGCCGGACCTAACACCAGAAGAATAATTCTTTTGGTGTTGCCTGAAGGAAAGAGTATACGCCGAAAAGGCCCGAAAAGCTGATGAACTGAAAGAACATCATCAGGGAAAAAGCAGCTGATATGCTGTACTGAGCATCATGCAAGCAATGAGAGACAGAACTCAGGAATATTATGTAACTTAGCTCAATGTACAAAACTCCTGTATCCCAACTGTGTATTTAAAAAACAGTTGTAGTAAATTGATTATACAACCCAAAATACTTCCTTTTAAAATGTGTTGTATCAATATGAAACACTCTATATTAAACTATGATAAATCTTCAGTGTAATTCGAAGATAATAATGAATGAATCTGATTATATTTTTTGCCAATGAAAGTAAATGATAAATAAATTGGACGATATACCAATATTGTTATTCTGTTGATAATGAATAGTGAAGAGATATACAGGGTGTTTCAAAACAACACCGACAACGTTTGGGAGGTGATTCCTGACACCAAGATAAGGCAAAAAGTATAGGCCAACGTGGGCGCACAAATGCTTCCTTTCGGAGTTTAGGCTGCCGAAAACATGAAACAGTGAACTTTGAAAACCCATAGCTCCAAAACTATGGGACCTACTGTAGTCGGGTCAAGACTTCACTCAGGAACTAGTATGTCCTCTATCCAAATATCCAAGTTTCAGAATCCTGTGGTAATTCCGCAACAATTTTTATAGATGTAATTGATGAGTACTTGCAATTAAATGCCCGTAGCCAAACTTTCTCTGAAATAATTGTTGCGTGAGTACCTTAGGATTCTGAAACATTTATTTTTGGGTGAGTCACATAATAGTTCCTCAGTGAAATCTTGACCCGACTACGGTAGCTCTCATAGTTTTGGAGCTATGAACTTTTAAAGTTCATTTTTTAATGTTTTCGGCACCCTATAACTCCGAAAGGAAGCATTTGTGCATTCAAGTTGGTCTATACTTTTTGTCTTATCTTGGTGTCAGCAATCACCTCCCAAACGTTGTCGGTGTTGTTTTGAAACACCCTGTATAAGTAATATACATACACACAGATACACTTATCAATTTGCCCATGAACCGGTTTAGAGCGAGTGTACAGTTATTGAAACAAGATCGAATCCGGGGAGTCCGGTTAGACGATAAGGAGTTTAAGGTCCAGTTCAACTAACAAACACGAATAGGACCATAAACGTTTCAATCTATTACTAAAAGACAAATGTTTCAGTCTATTAATGTGTGTACCACGCTAATTCCAAAGTTATATTAATAGATGTAGCTACCTGTGCTTTCTCTTGCCTGCTTTGACGATAATGGATGTTGCTACCTGCCCTATCGCTTGCCTACTTAGCGCGAATAGATGTAGCTACCTGAGCTATCTCTTGTCTGCTTTGACGATAATGGATGTCACTACCTAAGCTATCGCTTGCCTGCTTTGACGATAATGGATGTCGCTACTTGCGCTATCGCTTGCCTGCTTTGACGATGATTGATGCCGCTACCTGCGCTATTGCTTGGCTGCCTAATGCTATTAAATATCGCTACCTGACCTATCGCTTTCCTGGTTGACGCCAGAAGTTTACAAAGCAAGATTTTAACCCATAATGCACAGCGGACTGAAAAGGCTCAAGAAGAATAACTAATAAATCAAGGCAGTTTCAATCACAAGAAATGAGTGGACGTAAGACTAAATCTGGACATCTGGGAGCCTTATTAATCTTCTGTCCTTGAGAGGGATTCTTTATGCTTCCACTGAAGTATCTAAACGGCACGAAAGTGCAGAATGCGAAATAGGAAGTTAAGTGAATTTGTAAAAAGAAAGAAAAGAAAAGAAAAAAAGAAAAAAGTTATACGTGATAAGTGAATGAGTTCGTTCCCAATAGATGTCGCAGCGATATGAATGTACTGAAACAGATATATGCTGGAAGCAAAGAATCTTAACCATTTTAACCATCAGAATGAGAACAAAAAAAAAAAGAATTACAAGTGAAAGTGTTCTCTTACGATTTCCTTTCACAATTTTAAAACACTCTCCTATAGCTATGAATTTATCTCCTTACACGGGAACTTTCTTATGTCATTGAACAAGGCCGGATTTAATATTTCGCCGTTCCTTGAACGAAAGGTGTTTTTGCTTCCCCTAACATCAATGCCATATTGTATATACTTTGTTTAATACTTCTTGTATTTTTGTATAATTTTTAATGAATTCGCATTTTGATTCTGCTGCAAAGAAAAATTTCAATTGCTACAAATTTACGTTGTTGTTATTTTAAAAATAAAAGTACAGGAAAGGAAATAGTTTTCTTTTAAATTTTTTTCTTTACAATATGTGCTGATGCAATTAATAAAACGAAATTTGTTTTGAATTTTTGTCCGTAATAGTGTGAATATAACTAAACACTGAAAGAACCACTAAAACAACTGCAATACTTATTTTGATTGTTGAAACTTATTGGATCAAAAGATCCAATATATTTCGGGCAAAAATTTTCTTGTAGGCCTTAGATATATATGAAAATTCGATTTAGGGTTCGTTCAAAAATTTTGTGAGCCCTGATCTAAAAATGCATAAAAAATCGAATATATTTCTATCAAAACTTTTCTTGTACCCTTATATCTGGATAACTACATATAGTGTAGCCAAACCCAAACTATCACACTCACTATGATGTTCTTATTCTGTAAAAAAATACGAAAACACGATTTTGGCGCCGTTCAAAAAATTTGTGGACTCTGATCTAGGATCCAATATATTTCAATTAAAATTTTTCTTGTACGCCTTATATCTGGAGAACTACATACAGCGTAGCCAAACCCAAACTATCACCTAACTCAGTATGATGTGCTTATTCCGTACAAACAAACACGAAAACTCAATTTAGGGGTCGTTCAAAAATTTTGTAGACCCTGATCCAAAAACTAATTCTTGGCCAAGATCGCAATCTTTTGATGCATTTTTTTTATCATACCTAAAATTCTTTTTTTTTTTTTTTTTTTTTTTTGCTGTAATACAAAAGGATTACCTTGGTTACAAGAAATAAAATTATTTTTCCAATATTACTGTTGTTTTATTCTAAATAAAATCATGAAAGTAAATGAAGTATGAGAAAAGGATATTTTGAAACAACACAAGAAAATTTATTATTATTATTATTATTATTATTATTATTATTATTATTATTATTATTATTATTATTATTATTATTATTATTATTATTATTATTATTATTATTATTATTCACTTCTGCAATGTTTCGTCCTCTTTATTAAATTTTCGTTCAACGTGCGCCCCTAGGCCCCGGTGCCCGGTCTAATGAACCTAGTAGTAAATTCGTGAAGGTCCTGGTCATGAAGGAAATTAAGCTATTACTGCCATAATATAACTTATAAGATTCATTCCATTTTTGAAACAATGTGTTTTAAAGTCAACGGTATTATATCCAGTTGAAAATACTAGCCCTTCACAATTGTCTGCTGGCTAGAGCACATTCCTTTGGTGAACATGGTCCATAGTTCGATTCTCAGTAGGACAGTATTGAAATTTGAAACAATTTACAGTGATTCCGGATCCCACTTTCAACTTGTAGGTCCATGTTCTATATAGCCTCGACACTGCAAAAAAGGCTACAAGTCATCCAACTAGTTGAAAATACTTCCTTGAAATTTGCTTTTTTAAAAGTACAGAGAATTATGCAAGCATTTAATTTTCACTTGATTAATTGCTTCCTAAGAAACTACCGTATATATATATTTTCTCCGAATGATGTAGCACAAACTGTTAAGAACTGTTTCTTCTTAGTATTGCCGTACTCAGTAAGCTGGTGTTAGTCCAAATCATTAATGTTCTTCTCTTTTTCTTCTTTGATGACCTTGCTTTTTGTTTCTAAGGAGATAAAAGATAGAGTTTGTGAGAAAAAACAAAGCTTGTATTTTTTTTTTAAAAAAAAAAAGTCACTTGATTTTATAAAAAAAAATATATTTTATTTATTGGAAAATATGATTGGCCATAAACCAATAGGATGCTAACAAGATAATTAACTCAATTCCATGAATCTTACTTAACGATGTTGATTTTTGCTTTTTTACTTTGGTCCATTGACTCATATCTGGGATCAGTGTTTCTTTCAGAAAAAAAAAAATGTTCCTGGGAGCACAATTAGTACTCGAAGGGGCACATACTATTTTCACACGGTCTATTCTATTTATTATTATATTACAGACGTATTATTTTGGTCGAAGTAGAAAAAAGAAATGATGTTCGATAATTGCATGGGAGAAAAGCAGTTATTGATTAGATATGAAGAGACGAGAAGAAAAACGTTCTCATACAAGGTGGCGGAGCAAATCAAAGAACACTGTGAAGTAATGTGCAAGATAAATTGCTGAGAAGAGTTGAACTTGATCCAGTAATTGTTTACAATGGTTGAGTATATTGTGTATAGACAAAGGGATGTAATTATTGTCAATGTTAATATTTTTGCAATTTTCAACTTTTAAGAAATTGCAACACATCCAGCTGTAAGCCCGAAGGAAAAAAGTTTAATATCTTCTGTAAATGGTATTGTAAAAGTTTAGTTGTATAAATTATTTCTGAGCATGCAATTGTAAGAGGTTTATCGTGTAATATACTAAATCTTTATGTGAAATCTAAAAATCTACATTTTTTTTATTTGTGAAGTCTGATATATATGGTAAACCTACCTTGGTACTTAGTGTCATTAAAACAAACAAACCAAAAAGAGAAAGAAAGAAGAAAAGAAAGAAAGGAAAAATAAACTTTTATGACCAAGTTAACATCGAAGGTGAAAAGAAAAAGTGAACGCGCTTTTAAATAAAAATACGTATTTTTCTTTTAAACAAAATGAAGCCAACGCAGACAAGCTTTTAACCAATGGACTCCATATGCAGCTGTATCTGTCTGTACCGCAATAACTCTTGTAAATACGTCAGAATTTTAATTAAACTTTGTGTGTGTATATGTATGACCTTCGAGGCTTGGCCGAATAGATCTATCGGTTGCGTTGAAGTTGGACAGCAATAAGGTCACTCTAATTTTACGAATACAACACCATGATAAAATATTTAACTTGGATTAACCCTTTTGGGATTTCTGGTGCCAATTTGTACCATGGAGTAGTGTTATACACACTTATTAAGCTCATGTAACACGTATTGAACCTGGATGTTTTATTGGTCAAGTCAAGCATCGACCAAAGAACGCTCCAGATGCATTTTGGAACCGGATGGTCAACTTGGCGGCGCCAAGTGGGGGCGGAAGGGCGTGACTTTTTTCTTAAGGTCAATTTCAAAAAAAATTCGCGCCCTTAGTTTTCAAGATATTAGATTGAAATTTTACATACGGATTGTGTAGATAACTACATATTTTTCAAGAGATTTTCATATCCCTACGTAAACCCAGGTACGGGCCAGAAGGGCGCAAAAATGTTGATTTTTTTGGCGAAAAACTCCCGATTTTCTCATTTCTGGTGTATAATAGGGACAAGCGAGTGGTATCGTTGCGATGTTGTATTCTGAAAAGAAAAAAGAGGTATAAACCATGATCCTACGATAAATGATAAGGAAGCAGTAGCTGTTTGAGTGCAAGTCTAAAATTTACCTCAAAAAGTGGAAATCCTAACAGGGTCAAATAGTACGCATTTGTTTTCAATGTTCTCAATTATTATTATTTTTGGGGGGTGGGATGTTGAAATTGGTAAACGATAGTGGAGAAGGAGCAAATTTACTTTTTTTGAAGTATGGTTTATGATAAATTTCGCAAATTTGCAATATTGTTCAATTCATGTGCCTTTTCTTTAGAACAAACGAAAAATTCCCCGTATTGCTTAGGGTTGAAATCAGCCGAAAAGTAAAACTTAAAAAAAAAATCCATTGTTTCTCCACTCCCTTAGTCCTGTATGTTTTATGTAATTATATAAAATATATTATTCCTAGAATTAGTCGTGTATTTTCTTTGTTAAATTAAACAATGCCTTTACAGTTAATTTAATCATACATCCTTGAAGGCCTCAAATATCAGAAACAAGAAGAAAATAATTCTAAGAGTTTGTTTCCTTCTAGAGTGGATTACCTTGAACCTGGAATGTGTATGTAAGTGCAATAACTTAGCGTAAATTTAAGGTAATATGGTATTTGCATTCTACAAGTAAAACATTTATTTCTTTTTTTCTTCCTTTCTTTCTTTTTTATTTTTGTATTTAGGCAACAAAGTGTCCGTATACGGTGAATGATATGTCAGTTGTCCACAGTTGCCCACTATAGTCCAATTTGGGTCCGTAGCTAGTACAACTGAAAATATACAAGGTGCGAAAAAAAAAGTCCCGGAACGGTCCAATACATCGCGAAATATACAGATCAGCAAAAGAAACAAAAATACGTGTTAAATATTTTGTAGTTTTTAAAAAGCTATCCAATGATACCAAATGCAATCTCTTATCTCCACCCCCTTCAGGGCTAATAAACTTTAAAAATTTTAATGAAAACCCCCATTTCTTATTGCACATTTGAAGGGTAAGGAGAAAAAACAAGGAATGTCCATGTGTGTGCTTTTTCGAGTGCTTTGTCCTATCTGTTGGTGACTCTTGGTGCTATTTGACTGTATATGCCATGAAGTAGAAATATCCATGTAAAAAGGGGCAAAAAAATTTGACTAACCCTATTCTTTTTACGCTGTTTTCAATATTAAAACGCCGTTTTCTCGAAAATGGAATTTTGTGACATTCCTTCTTTTTTCCCCTTACCCTTTATTTGGAATCTCCAGAAAAAGGGACAATTATTTGACCCAGAATTGAAAACAGTGCCTCTACGGATGACGCTTGAATCGACGCATAAAAGAGATCGTCCGGGATCCATAGTATATGCCCGTAAAAATTTGTGGGTGCATGGGGTTTTATTTTTGCATCGTGTTCTTCGACCTATAGCTTTCTATTTTTTCTTGGGTAGACATCTCAATTATGGTCGCTTACCTCCACAGACGCCATTTTCCAATATGGCCGCCAAATAAGCAATAACCATACATAACTAAGGAACTAAGTCATCTAGGAAAGTGATCTTGGTGTCGAATCATAGGTTTTCGGGGCCAAAAAATTCAAATATTACCTTACATTTGCGATACATTGAAGTCTTGTATATAATATAGCCAGGGGTGTACGCAGGAATTTATTTCGGAGGAGGTCCAAAGCTGACACACCGATACGAAGTCATTTCAACTTAAGAGACTTTACAATAGAAGCTCTTGAAGAGTTCGACTTTGAGGACATTCACCGCTCTTAGGTACATTTGAGAGCCATCGTACTGCCGTAGTTCTTTTTAACATAAAACATCAGAAGAGATCCACAGAAAAAGAGATTTCACAAACTGCACCGATGAACAGAACTTGTAAACTTTTTTGTGAGCTACCGTGTCGAAAAAAAAAAAAAACTAAATCGAAGGAAGAGTACAACCAACAATGCTCTTCCGAACAATTTTAAAGTAGCTAAGGATGTTGGCATTCATTCATCTGATAAGACATCCACATGTGCTCTAAAAACTGAGTTTGTTATTTCTCTTACTCGATGTGATGCGTTTTCAGCCGACGCTCAGCTCGTATCACCAACGTGGAGAATCATACTCTCTTTAATTTCATCCAAATTTGTACCAATTAAACAAGTTGGGTTTCTGCTAGTTATTCCTTCCCCAGTTACCGATTACGCTACTGTGTGTACTGCCATTACAATAATCTTTGAATCTGTGAGACAACTATTGAGACAACCCACCTTCCGGTCTTCTGCGACGAATGAATATTCTGTACAATTGTGTACATAGTTCTAAGTAACCCAAAGGAATTTTATGACAGATTGCCAATGCTTAGAATGTTTCATTCCACAAAAGTGGCTCTACGTAGTGTTGGGAAGTACCTCCTTGGTAGCGGTTTCGATTATGCTCTGGTTGAAACAGAGATCTTCAGAGTGAATTCAGTTAAGAGTGTACTAAATGGAAAATATATTTGGGCATTTCAAGGAATGTTAATTGTCTCTGAAGTACTCGAGAAAATGATTTGGGATGCTCTCTGGAGTAGTAAGAAAAAGGAAGCGCACAACAATTTGCTTAAAGAAGTAAATCAAATTCAACTGACCTTGCAAAATACAGAAGAAAAATGTAAATTCCTCCATAATCTACTGTTAGTTTCAAATCAACAACTAAGAGACTGTTATTTAAGATTTGTGAATGAATGTAACGAGAAATCAGAACTTTGCAGTTACCTCAAAAATTTCCTTAACATTGAAGGACTCATCAAAATCTTTGTAACGTCTGATCGCGAAGAGACTGGAATTTACATGTTGAGACCGTTGACACATTAATCTCTATATTTCAGCAATTCAATTACCTGAATTATTTACGTTATGAATCATGATACTTGGAATTAAAATGAAGCGCCTTGGAATACATTGCCTTTACTTGCATGAAAAGTTCTTGAATGGTCAGTTTGTAGTTTCTGGAAAGCCGGCACCATTACATGCAGTGGGCCCAGATATGAAACAATTCAACGAGCACTAAAAAGTACGAGAGGAACAATTGGAAAAACGCGTAAAACTCAGTACGTCACTGAATGGCAACTGACCTATCATGATGTTCTCGCCATTGCCAATGTTTGGAACAATCTTATAAATGCACAGGTAGTGAGTCACACAGAAACAGTTCATCATGAATTAACAGGGAAGCAAAGCCAATCGTTTGCTTCAGTTCATAATAGCAGAAGGTAATCCTTTCCAATTTGATGGTTCTTTTATTTTACACAACATTGTGACAAAGCAAATTGTTTCTGAGGATGTGAGGGCGAAAATTTTAGGCGTATTAAGAGATACAAGGAGTAACAATGAAAATTTTCGGAAAGAGCGCTTTGTCAAAGAAAGGAAACTGACGGACAGAATTGAAAAATTATATGTCCCCACCTTTGAAACTCTTACCACAAACAACGTAACTGTGACACCTGCCATAATCAAATCAAGGGATTTTGCACAGATTCAGAAGAAAATCACATTGCAAATGAAAGAGGTTTGACAATGCAGGAAATACTCTCTCATGATCTCGTAAATTCAAGTTAGTTGTTTGAAGGTGATGCACCTTCGAGACCAACATAGTATGAGCAAGTATCGCATTTGGAGAAAAAATCGACAAGAGTACCACATTTCATCCAAAATTTCAAACACAAACTTCTGTAGTTGTTGATTTCATGTCGCAGATAAGAATGTTGTAAATGTTAGTATTTAATAACTTTGGAGAAGCAATAAACGCTGTTATTGAACGAACCACTAAAGTATGCCCAGCCAAAGAAATGCACTTTATTTTTGACAGTTATTGTGACAATTCACTCAAAGAAAGAGAGTACGTCAATCAGGCACTACCGGATCTATTCATTTCGCTTGCATTCAGTCTCAGACTCATATACCAATCCAAACTGAAATTCTGGAATGCCGTGCAAAATAAAATAATGCTGCAACCATTAGCAAAAAAAGATACTTGAAAAACCTTCAACAGACTTAATTCTTGTTACAAGCGGAATGGTAATAAATGACAGTGTCCTTCCTGCTACCGTACGCATAAAAGGAAACGTAACTAATATTGAAATGCTCACATCAAAGATTGAAGAAGCCGACCAAAGAATTGTACCTCACACATACTGGGCACTTGAACGCGGCGCGCAGCCAGTTGTCCAATGATACTGATTTGGCAATTTTGTTAGTAAGATATTTTGCAACCATGAGTAGCAAAGGGCTGAAGCAATTGTAGGTAACGTTTGGGGTGGGTGAAAAGAATCGTTTCATTCCTATTCACCACTTATATGATACACATAGAGACAAAATGAGTAGCGTCGTCCTCAAGGCTCACATTCTCACTGGCAATGGCATTTTAAATAAAGTGGGTACAAACAATGCAGCACTGAATGCACAACCAACAAATTATCTTCTTCATTTTGCTAAAACAAGCAGTCTCTCAGCTGAAGACATGAGGGATGCAGGAACATATTTTACGAAAGTATGGGCAAAATCGACTAAAGTAGAAACTTTTTTATGGTTTATGCTATGAACTTTATCGACTGAGCCCTAAACTCATCAGAGCTGCAACTCACTTCATCTACTATTCGAGGTACCATTAAAAGTGCGTATTTGGTCATCGAAGAATCTCTATTGTCATTAGAAAAGGGACATATTACTGAAAGATCTGTGAAATTTGGATGAGAGGAAGTAGACGGTTTCCTGAGACCGCAAAAGTGTTTCCGATGTTTACCAGATGGTGTATTACGAGTGTGTTCTTGCAAAACAAACAATTGTAAATAATATATATGTAAGAAATTTCAACTGTTGTGTACAATGTACTGTCTTTGTAACAAGCTCTGTGAAAATTCTCAGCTGTAAGTCACATGCATTTTGTTTCAGACTTACAAATTTGGACGCATATTAGGTAATCTTTAATCTTTATTTGAAAAAATAAACTACTTGTAGTGGTTTAAATAATAAGGTTGCTCAAATGTGAGGTATAAGATATGTGCGGGAAAGACTTAAATTTAAAAGGGTAACGCAGTGCTCTTTATGAAACCACTTCCTTTTATGTGTTGATATTGATATTTTATATTTTGACACAAAAAATAGCATATATTAAACATGGCAAAATAATATTAGAGACTAAATATTGTGGTTGTTAAAATGTTGTGTATAATGTTGTTTATGTGTGGGAAATATTGTAAGAATACTCAGTTGTTTAGCCACATCAGCACCTTTTCTAATGGTTCAATTTGTTTATATTAATGATATTTTGGACCATTAACAAATATTAATTCATAATGGTACTAATAGCACAATATTTGATTTACTGCTTTTACATATATTGTAAACGTAAATTCATTTTGTATATTAACTTTGTTTCCGAAATAAAGCCTTTTCAAAAAGACAAATTTTTAATATCTTGTAATTTTGTTCAAATCTATTCGAAATAGTCAAATCATGATTATAGTATTAGACACTAAGGTGCATTCGATATGTCTTGTCCGGTATGTCTCATTTGCGCAATTATTTTTTCAGAAGCCTTCAATGTTTGGTTGTTTTTATTGTTTGTGATATTGTAGCGTCGTTAGTTTACAACACTGAACAATAAGTGTGGTATTTTTTGTTTTCTTTTTAAATGTAGATTTGAAATTTGTAATAACCTGATTTTTTAAAAAAATACAACTTTGTGATGGACTGGCAACACTGTTAATATGTTGGTGTTGAAGAGTACGCCAAAATGTGTCTCTCTTTGTGGTGAACAAATATAATTGAAAACTTCTTTTGATTCGGTTTGTGGTTTTCGAGATATTCCCGTGGATGAATTAAAATGGTCCACCCTGTATATACATAGTGTCTCTTTTGCCTGTAATATATAAAATTCTTCAATATATAGCAATTTTATGGTAATGTTTCACTTCCTTGACCTCGAAAAATTATGATTCGACACCAAAATCACTTTCCTAGGTGACTTAGTTCCTTAGTTATGCATATTGATTACTTATTTGGCGGCCATATTGGAAAATGGCGTTTGTGGAGATAAGCGACCATAATTGAGATGTCTACCCAAGAAAAAGTAGACAACGATAGGTCGAAGAACTCGATGCAACAATAAAACACCGTGCACCCACAAATTTTTACAGGCATGTACTGTGGATCCAGGACTAAGAGGAATATCGTAAATTACGCAAATGCAAACTGTCAGTTCCGTACTCTATGGTCATAGGGTTAGTGTACGGGACTGCCTCCTCTGAGGTCCTCAGTTCAATCCCCACTCAATGCAACATTTTTTCTTTTGTTTTTCTCCAAATAATAAGTCCATACACTTTAACTTTAATTAGTACTTTATTCAAGTTACATACAATACAAATTTTGATAATTGTTTTGCAAACTAGCTTCATGAAGTGATTCTTAGTAATAGGATTATTAGGGTTAGAGTTCATACAGTTGTTTGCAACAAAAACAAACCATTTTTGTAGCAATTTGTATTTTCTTGCAAGTTGATAAATTATGGATAAATACATTATTTTTATCGAAGTTAAAATGTATGCATTCATTATTTTGGTACAATAAACACATATAAAAATGTTACTTTGGGCAGGAATAGAACTTAGGATCTCTGATTCTACAGTCCAGTACGCTAACCGTATGGCCAAAGAGTCCGGGACGACTATTTTGCATTTTCAGAATGTTATGATACCCCATTTTTTGTGCCGATTCAATTCAAGGGCCATCCGTGAAGGCACTGTTTTCAATTATGAGTCAAATCACTTTCCCTTTTTCTGAAGAATCCAAATGTGTAATAAGAAATTGGGGTTCCTATTTAAAATTTTAAAGTTACCCCATATCCCCGAAGGGGGTGGGGATAGGGGGTTGCATTTGGTATCATTGGATAACATTTTAAAAACTATTTAACACGTGTTTTGTTTATTTTGCCCATCTGTATATTTCACGAGAATTATATTCCTAAATGATATATTCTGCTTGTAACTAGAACCGGAATATATAAAAATTTTAATAATAATAATAATAATAATAATAATAATAATAATAATAATAATAATAATAATAATAATAATAATAATTGACTTTTTATAATTGAAATATTAAATTTAAAAAAAACTTACTTTCTTCTTGCTGTCAACCGAGAGAGTGACTCATTTCTTATTAAAAAGTGCTGCACAGGATTGAGAGTATATTTTCAATCCCTTATCTCAGTAAAAAAGTGTGACATATGATACGTTCGTTTCTCATTGTCAGTTGCTGTTCTTTCGAATGCAATTGCAATGTATGTATTAATTTCGTATGCTATTTTCGGACAAGCGTTGGACATTTGTAAATTAGTTAACTGCCAGTAGAATGAAAAATATATTAATGTTTATTAATTATTTTATTTTATTTATTTATATTTTTAGTTAAGAGAGACCTTACATGTACTCCACCTCTAATGTTATCTTTTACATATCCTAAACAGGTTGCTATTTTACCTCGACCTTCTCCTACAGTACTTCCGATAACGCGTGACGTTCTCGACCTCCAGCGGGGAGAGGAGGGTAATGCACGGTACCACACATTATCACCTAAATATCACCTGAATATCACACGGAAAATTATTATTATTACCATCGTAATAATACTTCGTAAGCCATCGTAAGTCGCAAGCCATCGTAAGTCGCAAGCCTACCAGAGGCTTGTGCGCGAGATGCTCTCAACGACCCCCGCAGCTGCCCGTCCTCAGGTGAGCGAGGAACCCCCCCTCCAGATAGAGGTACCTGATTTCACAGGTCTTCCCGCTGTCTTGGAGGAACCTTTTGAGGGTTCCCAGCTGGGCTCTGATACTGCACCTAAGCCATCTCCAGTCCCTTCGGGGGCTAAAGTTATCTCTGGCGATGATGGTGCCTACATCCGGTTCTCCTTTCCCTCCCCTTCTTCTCCGGCACCTTCACCCCGTTCGGTGGGGGAACCTCTTGGCTGGAGAGAAGCGGTTAAGGGGAAGTTGAGAGGGCTGCTTGGGCAGTACACCCAGGCGCAGCAGCCCGATGTAGAGAAGTATCAGGAGCGTCGACTTGATGCCATCATAGAGTCGGCCCTGGGCGATGAGGAAGTTTTGCCTAGACTTTCCTCATATCTTAAAGCCGTATTTTGGTCGCCCAGGCCTCTGTCGAACTTTGGCTGCGGTGACAACCCTCCCGACCAGGTCCTATCCAAGAGGAGGCAACGCAGGCAGGAGTACGCCCGGGTCCAGAAGCTCTTTCGAGAGCGAAGACACCTGGCCGCCAAGGAGGTGCTAGACGGCCCCGAGACCTCTCAAGGCGTCCATTACCGGAGGCCATGAGGGGTTTTTGGCGCGGCCTATTTCGGAAGGAATCGGTTCCTTATCCCGAGGAGCCGGTTCCTTCTGAGAGGCCCCTTCTGAGCCACTTGTGGGCTCCTGTAACTGGCGAGGAGGTTACTGGAGCTCGGCTTAGTCATGGCACTGGCCCTGGACCTGACGGTTTGACCGTGAATGAGCTTCTAGAAATTCCGGTCCGACTCCGCCTGAAGTTGTTCAACCTATTCCTCTTGGTTGGTACCCTGCCTGATCACCTTCGATTATCACGGACGGTCTTCATTCCGAAGACAGAGCGACCTTTGGCGCCGTCCGATTACAGACCAATTTCCATCGGGTCTGTCATCACTAGGCAGTTTCATAAGATACTAGCTGCCCGGCTAGTCAAGGCCCCAGTATTCGATAGTCGGCAACGGGCATTTTTGCCTGTGGATGGCATCCTGGAGAACGTCTCAGTCCTGGACGCAGTGATCTCCACTGCGAACCAGCGTCTACGGCAATGTCACCTTGCCACACTGGACGTCTCCAAGGCCTTTGACTCTGTGTCGAAGTATGCTATCCTTGCCGCTATTGAACGCATTGACGCTCCGCTTCCTTTTGTGGATTACGTCGATGCGTTATACACCAACTCTGAGACCATCTTGGAGCTTGGGGAGGCCACTGAAACTGTTCTGGTGAATCGAGGTGTCCGGCAGGGCGACCCCCTCTCTCCACTGCTATTCAATCTGGTGATCGACAGTGTGCTGCGTGCTTTGCCTTCCGAGGTCGGTTTTGATCTCGAGGCATCTGCAAGGGTGAATTCCCTAGCCTTTGCAGATGATCTGGTGCTTATTTCATCTACCGCACCGGGCATGCAGCTACTGCTTGACACTGCAGTGGAGGTGCTACGGAAAAATGGCCTTGAGCTCAACCTCAAGAAGAGCTCCGTACTCTCATTGGTGCCAGACGGAAAGGGGAAGAAGATGAAGATCAAGACGGAGCCACAGTTTCATGTGGGATCCGACCCTCTTCCCCAGACCGGAGTCATCTCTCACTGGCGCTATTTGGGGGTGCAATTTACATCTAGGGGACGCCAGACGACCAAGGCTTCTTTGGTGCTTCATCTTGAACGCCTTCGGAAAGCGCCACTGAAACCGCAGCAGCGGATCCTGTTGTTGGTCCAATTCCTACTGCCTCGGATCTACCAGGCATTGGTGTTGGGCCGTACAACAACGGGCCGCCTTGAAGCACTTGATCGACAAGTGCGTGCTGCGGTGCGCCAATGGCTTCGTCTGCCTCATGATGTCTCCAAGGCCTTCTTCCATGCACCGATAAAAGAGGGTGGACTTGGTATCCCCTCTTTGAGGTATACCATTCCTGTGCTGAAACTAAGGCGATTCAGCAAGCTCCAGAACTCACAGCTCGAGATTTTCCGTGCTGCCTTCCTCTCTCCTTCCATCCAGAGGGAGGTCGAGTGGGCACGTGGCCGAGTTGAGGCTATCGGCCAGGGCGTGAGGGATACTCGTGCAGTTCGGAAACAGATGGCCCTTAAGCTGCATGGCTCTACCGACGGTTATGAACTTCGGGAGTGTTCCCGGAGTTTTGCGTCATCTGGCCCTCTCACTTTGAGCGGAGCATTAAGCCTTACCGGTAGAGACTATGTGGACTTTCTTCATACGAGGGTCAACTGTTTACCGAGTAGGATTCGGACTTCGCGTGGGTCTAGGAGATATGGGATGTCCACTGACTGCCGGGCCGACTGTGGAGTCAGTGAGACAGCAGCCCATATCATCCAGAATTGTGGACGGACTCACGGAATCCGAATCAAGCGCCACGACGTCATCTGTGGTGTGTTGTGCGAGGATCTTAAGGAGCAGGGATGGACGGTGGTTAGGGAGCCCCGTATTCAGACCTCAGAGGGATTAAGGAAGCCTGACATTGTCGCTTACACTCCGTCTCAAGCGGCACTTATCGATGTGCAGGTTGTTTCCGGAGCCACTGGCCTGGATGCTGCTCACCATCTAAAGCGTCTCAAATACTCCCGTAACCCTCAAGTTCGGGAGTACGTAAGAGACCTTTCAGGCCACTGGCCCCAGGTAACAACTTGCACTCTCTCGTGGAGGGGTATATGGTCGGCTCGCGCCTCAAGCGAGCTGGCCGTTCTCGTGCGACCCGAAACTCTTAAGCGTATTACCATCGCGGCGCTTACCGGATCCGTCAAGATATTCAGATGCTTCATGACCATGACGCTACCCGCAAGGTGGCCGATTCAACGTGTCGGAGTGGGATAAGGGGGCCCTCACTTCGATCACCGCCCCATCCCGGTTAGATCTTTGGATGGTAACCATAGAACCATGGGATGTCTCCTATACATCCCATGACGGTATAGGCGGGTATAAAAAAAAATATCACCTGAATATCACACGGAAAATTATTATTATTACTATTAAATAATCTGCTTGTTGGTTAGTCCTGGGATTTTATTTTTCGTGCCTGTAAATGTCTCGATCTTCAGTTTCCTCTTTTAACTTCCAATATTTTCTTCTATTTATCAAATAATCGATCAGCTGTATTCCTCTTCTTCCTATTCCTCGCTTTTCTTCCATCTTTCCTTCTATGGCAGTATGAAGAAGACAATTTCTTCGTAAGATGTGTCCAATCCAATTGGCCTTCCTACGAAGGATGCTAGATAGAAGTGTCCTCTTCTCTCCTATCCGTTTTAAAACAGCTTCGTTCATTACTCTTTCTGTCCATTTTATCTTCTCCATCTTCTTCCAACACCACATTTCGAAGCTCTCTATATATTTCTTCTCTAACTTCTGTAATGTCCAAGTCTCTGAACCATAAAGTCCAATACTCCATATATAGCACTTCACCAATTTCTTCCTTAGTCCAATATTAAGGCTGCTAGTTAAGAGTGATCTTTTCTTGTTGAATATCTCGTTGGATACAGCAATTCTTGACCCGACCCAGGCACGTAGTCAAGGAGTGGGTCCGGGGGGTCCGGACCCCCCCCCCCTTCAGACCAAAAATAAAAAATATTAAGGAAGGATGAAACAAAAAGAAACAAGAAAAAGAAGAACCAGCGTTAAAAATAAAAAGCCACACCAAGCGTTTGGTTACCCTTTGCTATGAGGAGCTTTGCGTGGAGGAAACGAGGGATTTAAGTTAAAAATGGATATTATTATAATGGAGCATTCCGAATTACATCTAGCTCCATGCTAATCATATGGACCACAAATGACGATCGATAAACTGGTTCGATCATATAGACTCTCAGGTAGAATTTAAGAAATGCTCCCAATCACCAATTATACGAGCCTGGCAACATAGCTTTCAGTAACACTTGTTAAAGAAATGTTCAATTTCGCGGCAACACTAATCTATTTTATAGGATGTGTTAACTGCCGAAAGATATCTCGTTGCTATCCTTAAACGAAGATAAGAAAAGAAGAAGAAAGAAGACAAGAAGAACCGAGTTCGAATGACCTCGGAAGGCGATATCTTTTTACTTTTTAAAATATTCTTTTACTCGAGATTTCTTCATAGTTTGTTATTAAAATACTTACTAACCTATTCTCATTTTAGTGTCCTAATAAACCAATATAGTATGTTGCCAGTAAAATAGTTTAGATGGATCGAGCCCCTGCCGTGTCACCACAGTATTTCATGTCACGTTTCCCCCACCTATTACGAAATACTGGCCAAACGAACCAACAGATGTTCCCAGTAAAATAGTTTAGAATTATCGAGCCGGTGATGTGATAACCACAGTATTTCGTCGCGGACCCCCGTATTACGAAATCCTGGCTACGTGCCTGCCCGATCTCCTTGGTGCAGTAAGCATCTCTCGCCAAAATACTTCCTACGTTCTCTTTGTCCTACTCTGATCGGTAAGGGTGTGTTTCCACGGGATATTCTCGGAGTTTCGATTTTTCGACGTTGATTTCCATTCCATATTGTATCCCATGTCGACTATGTGCGGAAAATAAGCCTATATAATGGGAAATACACGTATAAACAATGTTAAAATAGCAGCAATATACTAAACGTGATGCTAGAAAGTTTTCGTAATATGAGATTAGTTATAACAGAAGTAGAGGACGCGTTCAACTCTCTTATAATAAACTTACAAAATTACCCAAAGATAGTTATCTAGCGGATACCATATTCTATAGTGAAATTATAATTTCAATTATCCTTTTATCATTAGTTATAAATAGTAAGAAAATAAAACTTTTAATCTTAACTTGTAATAACTAATTGTCATTAACCCAGTTGGATTTTTAGATCCCGTTTCTTATCTCTGCCTGATGTTCGGATAATACAAATCATCCTGTTCCACAGATTTAGTCAATGTTATTTGTGGAGAAACGAAAAAAAAAATGACATGAAATCTTTGAGTTTTACGTCCTACGTTATGTCGATTAGGCTAAAGGAGGCGGTGGGAGAAAACGAGAGAACGCCGAGGAAACCAACGCACATGGTGTTTGTCCACCATAAGGTCCACTTGGGGGGATCAAACCCGGGACCCCAAGCACCAAAGGTGAACGCTCTACCACTGTGCGGCCCTCTGTGGAGAAACGGGTTGAAAATTTTATTGAGTATTTGAAACGTAGATTTAAAATAGTAGCGGTTTGTGGCGAAGACCAGTACGGCTTCGTGAAGTACAGCGACTACTTTCCTGAAGGTTACCAAGCATATGTTCCAGTAATTAACGGAGCATCTCTATGTGTTGGGTTCTTGTAAAAGGAATGCTATGTTTCAAGTACCTTTACACTGACGTATGACTGTGGTCATAAAACATGCTGTCTGTATACCTTGTTATGTTCATTTCAAAGCTTATGTTCTGCAATTTCTGTCTATATGGGTTATATGATTTTGGGGATCCCACAGGGGATTCTACCGAGCCGTCTAGTTGGAAAAAAATATTATCTATGAGACAAGAGTTAAGATTGTCTACACAGTAAAAAAAATGAGGTTTTAAAATAACACAAAATGACCATAACTTTAGCGTGTTACTTGTGTGTTACTTTAACACCAAGGACATCACCTTCCGAACATATCAGAAATAACTAGGAACTGGCATTGAGAATTTGCATTGGATTTCATTGTTTGCTATAAGCAAATCTATACGAAGTATATTTGCTATTTATGCCAAGTAACGAATAATGTGTTATGTTTTCTATAATCGGTCACGAAAATAGTTCTGCAAGCCTTTAAATTGTTTGACAACAGTTATATGAGTAGCGGTTCTGCCATCTGTTGTTCTTATGTCCTAGCACGTAAGAACAACAGACACAAACAGTAGATAACATACAAGTAACATGCTAAAGTGGTAGTCATCTTGTGTTATTTTAACACCTCATTTTTGCTGTGAAGTCTCGGAAAGGTGTCGTGAAACTATCGTCTCGACTCGAAAAAATATTTAATTCTATTGGAAGTACTGTCTCGTCTCGTCTCGTGCGCAAACCTTTAATGCAACTTTAATAATAATAATAATAATAATAATAATAATAATAATAATAATAATAATAATAATAATAATAATAATAATATAGCAGCGTCGGATATGCATTTGTACGGCGTCTACTATCAAACTTGATGATAAACAGGGCACGGTGTGGCTCAGTTATAGACCACCCATCTCAGGTGTTACGATCCTAAGTTCGATCCTAGGCTCACCATACAACTACTATCCCAACGTAATTAATAGAAGAACATATAGAGTGGTAATTTTAATTGTTCCTTGTGTCTATATTAAAACAAAATACTGGTGCATAAGAATGTCCTCAACATTGTCGTTGTAATATAGTGCACGTGTTGTTAAAAGCGCTCTACCACTGAGTCATTATGTCCCTCTATCTGCATATTTTTTTTTTCGATTTTAGTCTGTGGACAAGTAGTTTTCAGTGTTGATGCAACATCATGAGACAATTGGATATAAGATGTAAGACCTCTTGCGTTGAAAGTTAGAAATAACACTGTTGGAAGCCGATGTGCTGGCCAGCAATGTCACGAGTAACTTAGATCGTCACTTTTCTGTGAGTCCTGGGTCTGGGTGTTGTTTCTCACAAGTACGACATTCCTCATTTTGAGGTTTAAAAATAATAATATAGAAGTACACAGTTAACGGATCAACTCTAAGTTTCTAGAACAATATAGCAGAGTGAAAATATTTTAAAATAGAACTAACAACATGTTTGTAGGTAACACGGACGAATTTAGAAAAGTGAAAACAAAAACAATTCCAGTTCCGTGAAATGAAAATACTATAAAAACCGTAGACAATTCAGTCTAGGTGTGCAGAAGAATCTATCAACCTCCTAGTTACCACTCTTGCTTCGTCGAAAAGTGACGTTAGGAAGGAGTAGTGCAGTTTCTGATGGCTATGGACGTTAAGACACTGTAAGTGTTAGTGACTCTGGTGAAAGATACGCATAGACAGTCCTGACATGTAAAACGAGAATGTGAACCCTTCAATTATCTTGTTAATATCATTCATTTAATAAGCTCTTTTGGTAATGGTTTATCTTATATGCACTTTGTTATATATAATTGTAATAAATTAGTTTTCTTCATGTAATACCTATAAAAGTGAATTTCTAACTCTATACTACCTCTCTCAATCTTAGTCAATCACTCAATCATCATATTATTTTTAAGATTTGTTACAAGGAACGAACATGAACGTGTCATCCGGACATCCGAATCAAACCTAGTCCATTCGATAAACATAACAAAAATATGTTCATGCACAAAAAATTAGGTGCCATGGACAACGGAGTACGTCCCTGGGGCCCGTTAACCCTGTCAGTATAAAGAAAATCATAGAATCGCAGTGAAATAGCATCAACACTGTTTATTGGAAAATCATGGTTTATAGTTCATTCTCTTCAGCATGAGATAAGCTTTCCAGAGGTGCTATGCATTGGGCTCATAACGTACTTGAACAGGGAAAATTGGGAGACTGTCGGGAAACCCTCCAAAAATCCCTCTCATTTACTTTGGTCTCTCTGGGGTGGCTCCGGACAAAAGCACACAATCCAAATGTATCTCAAAAAATACTTTAGGGGATAAGAAATGTGTCTATCAAGTTTTGTTTTGATAGACGGAATAGGTATGAAAGGAAATATTGTATACCAACACGTTTTGTACAGTCCGCAGCAAAAAACCTGCAACATGAGCACGTAAGTTTATTGTGAAACGACGAAGTCGTTTGCTCCAAAATAAGTATGCAGGGGAGGACGCTGAGGTTTTTCCTGGCGTGATTCGTGCCACTTAAACGTTATGTTGATTCCCTGCGCTGTTAGGCGTAGTTTCACAATAAACTTACATGCTCATGTTGCAGGTTTTTTGCTGCGGATTTGCTGTACATACAAAACCGAACCTATGACCTGACGTATAAAGAGAACATAATACAGAAAATGTAAACGCAGTACTATTTTTCCTGATATCAAGAATTGTATCATATTCTCTGTAAAATGAAGCAAGCGTTTCAATAGTTATTACGCATTTTGTTCCGCGACGTATGGAGAGGGAAATTGAAGATAAGTCGTAAAAATGTTCCAAAATAGTTCTATTGTGAAGTTCTGTGTCCTCTGAAGCGACACCGGAGCCAGTAGAAGTCAGTGTGCGAATTAAAGGACATTTTGAGGGGCGATAAAGTGCACATCCGAGAAATTTTACATGGGGAAGTTCAAAACTTATGGGAGATATCCAATTCTTCAGAGGGGGAATTTCCTCTCATCCCCTAATCCCTTGGTAAGTCACACACTAGTAGGAGTACACAGTTAAAATATACGTTGAAAAATACTATGTGGTATACGGATAAGAGCTGTATTCTTAAAACAAGGGAAAAGGTATAGTATGACGCAGTAAGAACGGAATAGAGAATAAAAGTGGATGGGTGCTGGTGTTGGTGGATAACGTGGGTTTATCCCAATACAATTGTAGTATAGGTAAGTTGCTGTTTAAAACGTCTACTTCATTCTCCAGAGAAGATGATACAAATCTTGATATCAGGATAAATAGTAGGCCTACAGCGTTTATATTTGTTCTATTATGTTCTCTTTATATAGGTTAGGTCATAAGTTTGGTTTTGTATGTATAGAGCGTATTGGTACACAAAATTTCCTCTCATACCTATTTCGTCTATCAAAACAAAACTTGATATACACATTTCTTATCCCCTATAGCATTATTTGAGATACATTTGGATTGTGTGCTCTTACCCAGGGCCACTTCAGAGGGGACCAAAGTTGATGGGAGGGATTTTTGGAGAGAATTTTTGCCACATTCTCCCAATTTTTCCTGTTCAAGTTATGGGCCCCAATACATAGCACCTCTGAAAAGCTTGTTTCATGCTGAAGAGAATGAACTATAAACCATGATTTTCCAATAAACAGCGTTGTTGTTTCAATAGCTATTTCCCTGGAATTTACGATTTTCTTTATACTAACAAGTTAGTGAGCCCTAGGGACGTACTCCGTGGTCCATGGCACCTATTTTTTGTGTATGAACATATGTTATGTTTATCGAATGGACTATGTTTGATTCGGATGTCCGGATGACACGTTCATGTCAGTTTCTTGTCAGAATAGGTTTATCATGGTCACCGGGTCTCGTGGGTCACAAGTTACGAATTTCGTGACCGACTTCACCACTGTTTCTGACAACGTACCACCAACTAAACTCCATTTGACCAGAAATAGTTCTTTGTAGACTGTAACGGCAGGAACTTAAAGTACATTTTTCACCTCTCCTCTTTATTCGGAACAGGTCTCGAAAGACCAGGACAGTCAAAAACTCAAAAAAGAGATTAAAGTTACATTAATTTTTTTTCTCGGACCAATTAGCTATCAATGTATGTTGGTTACTACATGGGGCCATCACAAATAAAGTTTTAGAAGACAGAAGAAGGCTATGTTGAGTCGAGACGAAACTGGAAATAATTCTTCCAGAATCGAGACGAGACGAGAGAATCTTATTCATTGTCTCGTCTCGTGTCATCTCATAGGCACCACAACTAGATGACCCCAAGTTGGGTAAGAACGAGATTAGGCTGGGAAATAAACCTCTTTCTCATCGAACGTACGTTCCCCGTTTGGTATGTAGATGTCACTGCTGTTCTTGCGCCAGAATCTTAGAAATTTTTAATATGCTTTGGAAAAAAAAAAACGTTTTGTGTAACCTTGCGTAATGTACTTGGATCCTTTACGTAATGCTTGGTACACACTAAAGCCATCTGTTGGAATGAAACTTCCGTTAGCGAGCGTAACTTAATTCTTTCCCAATCTATGTAGACGTGACATTTGAACGCTCAATCAATCCTTCATAAACTTTGTAGAGTTATAGTAACCATCAATGGAAAAAAACATAGCAGAGTCAGATTTGATATAATATGCGTCACGGAGGAATAATCACCGATGAAACACTCCTCCTATATACTTCAATGAAAAGTGAAAATGAGCCAAATTACGTATAACCGAATACAACAATGGGATATAATTTCAAAAACAAAGAAAACATGGGAAACACTGTCCGATTTCTTGCGCGCACATATATTTTTTTTCCTCAAGGGTGGTTACGGGAGTTTCCGCCAGCTAGGAATGAATATGAGACGAGACTTGGTCGTTTCTCATCTCGTCCCGAAAATATATGCCTGCATTGTCTCGATTGGAAATTTCGAGCCAATGCAAGCTCATCCTGAATTACATTTGAGCCAATTCGAGAATCCAATCTCATCCCGAATTACAGAAAACACTTCTCGACTCGACAACGAGACGATTCGATTTTCAGTTTAGCGTCCCTTTCAGAAACGAGGCTATATGAGACGTGGACTTACAGCATAAAGTGGGTTCCCAACCACATGAGCACCCACCGGGAATCGAACCCGGGTCTCACACACCAAAGACGCGTACGTTAACCGTTTAATCACGAGGGAGTTCCAAAAACGATACGAGACAAATATGCAAACAAGTCTCGTCTCGTGCGCATCCCTGCTCCCTAATGAAGAAACTGTGTTACTTAGACCTGTTTCACGTGACTAGTCTGCGTATTTCTTCTTAGTAGCTAATAGAAATTAACATTTTCTTTCCGTCATGTAAGATATTATCTCTAATACAACGTATTAACGATATATCGAATCACCGAGCAGATCTTTGTTGAGTAGTAGTGGAGCATTAAGTCGATATATAAGATCATCGCGGTTTCTCTCCATCTTTGGTTTTCTACAAGATACGCTACCAAAAAATCCTACTTAAACCTACGATATTTTTTCTTGTAATTTTGTAACAGTCTCTTTACCAAAAGCTAATCAGAGCAAAAGTAAATACATGATACTATGCATATGCAAGGTGACCAAGACGTCCCGTTTTAGCCGGGACAGTCCCTTTTTTCCAACCGTTGTCCCGTTTTTTTCTGATTCTCGAACGGAACGCCTAAATGTCCCGTTTTTAAGTAAAAATAATCTAGGTATCCCGTAATTATTATTCAAAATATAAATCGTCAATGCAAATTCTACTCTCTTCCGTACCAACACTGGTTGCCAAGGTTCAGCCGTGTCTAGAACTTCTGAATTTTCAAATGGGAATTGAATGTTCGTGGTTCAAGTGGGAATTGAGTGGGAATTCTGAGTGTTCAACTAGTTAAAAGAATTTTTGGGTAGAACTTGCAATCGGGAACCATTATTCGTTGTGTGGCACACGTAAAGTTAGAAACGGTGTGTTATCCCTCTTAATTGTGTATTTCGTAAATTGAGAACACTGCTGAGTCCCAAAATGCAATCTGGAAGTCAGATACCCCCCTCTTCCGTAGCCGATTCGTATGCGTCCCGTTTTCGCAAGTGAAAATTCTGGTCACCTTGTGCATATGTAAATGCTGTGTTTAATATTAGGCTCATTTCAACAAATGAAAAGTGCATAGTATTGTAAAACATTGTATTAGACATATTGAAATATCTAGAGGTAAATGTGCTTTAGTTTGTAACACGACTAATGTTTGAAGAAATATCTAAACGGAAAGGTTAATTCTTTCACGTAACTGCAAGCGAGTTTCCTCATGCAGGAAATTCCAACCATTAGTAGCTTCGTCCATATAATATGTAATCCTTGAATGGAAATTCCAAGAACCAACCTCTGATTTATTCCTACTGAAGAAGTTTCTTTATAGGTAACAGGCAAGGCCGGATTTAGGGGGGGTGCACCGAAGCACATGCACCCCCCTTCACTGTAAAATAAGAACCTAGCAGTGAAAAAGCAACATTTTCCGATACTTTCTGCTATCATTTGTTCGTTTGAGCCTCAAAAGAAAGGTTAGTTTTGCAAAAGCAATAGTTTAAGTCGATTTTCTGAAGATTGAAGGAAAATGATTCATTGAACATAGCAATATTCCTCATTCACACCACAGATGCCAAAAGGCATTTAAAAAACTTTAAAGTTTAAATCAAATGTAGTGGTAGTTATTGCTGCACCCCCTTCAAGAAATCCTGGATCCGGCCCTGGTAACAGGTAAAAAGTATTTTCGATATGAAGAGTTAAATTTTTTCTTATTTTCGTGAAATTAAAATATTATCTTCCTTACTATATTAAATGCTGATCGGGTATTATTTTTGAACAGTATATTACTAAATAATTAAAAACACAATTCATACTCCGCATGTTTAATTAATAACAAATACATTAAGACGATGAAACTCTGCTTTCATGTAGTCAGCTAATAACTTGTTTCTGTTTCACTTGTAACTTGTGTATAGTCAGCTGGTAACGTACATATTCTTGTAACTTATACTCGGGAGTACTGGCAGGGCCGCGGTGGCTCAGTGGTAGAGCGCTCACCCCTAGTGCATGGATTCTTGGTTTGATCCCAGCTCGCACCAAGTGAGCTTTGTTGTGGACAAACACCATGGTCGTGTGTTTTCTCGGGGTTCTCCCGTTTCCTCCACTATTTCATTCATTCCATTCATTCATTCACTTTCTTCATTCCACTATTTCATTCATTTCTCATCATCACCGTCTCCTTTAGCCCAGCCGGCATAACCGTGGGACGTAAAACTTAAAGATTTCAATTCAATAATATTTGGCAACTTGGGTTCGATTCACGATGAAGATTTATGTGGTTGGGATCCCACCTTAAACTGTAGGTTCACGTCTCATATAGTCTCGATGTTAAAAGGGATGCTGAACTCCAATCCGATCCAAATAATCTTCTCAACATATGCGCTAAAAATTCCTGGAGAACTTCTATTTGTCTGTTTTACTAGTAGAACTAGAAAAAAGCCTTTGATAACATATAGTATACGGGTTAATTTATTTATTCTTTTTCTTCCCACTAGCAGCTGCTTATTCTCATCGCCAGGGTTTGAAAAATCCACTCGCCTGCTCGCCAGTGGTGAGTACTTTTTTACATTTGGCGAGTCAAGTTCGATCAATCAGAAACGTGAATTTAAGAATAACAGATGTCACTTCTTTTATATTTGTAAGATACATGCCAATAAACAAAATATTGGTATGTTTACTGTGTCGTAAAGTGATTTTTGTTTATTTGTATAAACACTGTGACTGCAAAATAGTCTGACTACTAGATTGTTTGGCTGGCAAGTACTTGCAAGCAAGATTTTTCAAGGCCTGCTCATCGCAAGTATACTTTTTGCGTAATAGAATAGCCTATATCCGCATTAATGACAGCGTATCCTACCTAGTTTTTTGATTTTTTGAGATTTTGTGTTATCTTCGTTACTGTATGCAATATATGTGTTACTTGCAATTTTCACTTTTGCCGTTATGGATGATACTGGTCTGATATCACGCTATACATCAATATAAGTTAGCAACGTTAATGCATAGAAAAAATATGAACCTATCCATGATTATTTAATACTAACGTCCACGGAGTTTAGATACATCCGAATTCCATAGTGCACTGATAAAAAAAAAAAATGTAGGTGGCGTACTTGAAAAGATAGGTTACATGCGTAATTCCTGTAGTTTTTGGACTTAACGTACAGCAGACGTATAACTGAAAACGCATGTTTTATAACACTTTCTGTATAAATGTTCCATCTATACGTACTTTCCGTATGAAACAATGTAGGCGGTAAGGATCTCACATACAAATGGACGTGTATAATATATAGCTGACGAAGGTAACATAAGTATATGCATGTGATATACGGAAAACTATTAGATGCCAGACATCCTGCAACGGCATGATGTAACATCTAAGGGCAGTGCCTATGTAGCATACGGATAACGTATGCTTCGTACTGATTTCTATAGTAAGCAAGAGGATACCGTATATGTACAATTTACCGCTGTCCGGAGAACGGATTTTTCTCTGTGTGTGAAATATTTAACAGTAATATCTAATTTGAAATTTAATTAGAAACCTTTCCTTTCAAAAATAACAATTAAAAAGTAGGTTTAACATAAACAAGAAAATTCATCCTTCAATGAATTTAGGTTATTTTCAGCAATGTAACGACTGTTTAGGATAAGCAATTTTCGCATGAAAAAGTCTACGATTTTCCACCTGGGGTATATTTTAGAAGATATTCTTCGCAAGGAGTTGGGATGCTGATTTAAAGACAATATGCTTTTCTATCGTGTGGATTGTCTCTGTACACATTGGATGTTCTACATCCTAATTGATTCACTGCAGGCCCGTAACCAGAGGTGGGTAGGGGGGCCTGGCCCCTCCAGACCTCAATACAAAAAACATAATTTAAATATGTGTAAGAGAATGTTTAGTGACTTGGTCCCCCCTAACATATTCATGGCCCTCTCAAACTTCTGTGGCTGGTTTCCGGCCTGATTCACTAAATGGCTGTCGACAACACAAACTTGTATTAAGTAGGTCAAGATCTACAAATAACGTTGAGTTTTGTCAAGATCGGAAGAGTTTAATGGAGATCTTTTTTGTAAAATTTCTTGAACTCACTAAGTCAATATTCCAAATTTTATGGCGAATAATTCAGTAGCTAGGTCTGGTCCTATAGGTCTGGTCCTAGGTGACCTATAGGTCTGGTCAGTATAATATTTCAAATGCGTACTAATCTCGTCAATTTGTACCAATATGCAAAGTTTTGTCACGTTCTGATGAATTTCAGGAATAGCACGCAATTTAAATATGATTTAAGTTCAAACTCAAATTTCATGACTAATAACTCGGAACAGTATTTTTTTTTTTTCAGACACGTTTTTGGGAAGGCACTGTTCCCCGGAGTTCTGTGAGTACCCTCCCGGAACATTTTTTTTCTGGAAAAATGACTGAAGCGGAACCCAAAGGTTTTCATACCATAGTATCGGATTGTCTGAAAAGTATTGAATCTTTTGCACACGAGATGGCGTTAGTATCTCAGATAGCAGGATATATCGTCGACAGCGTCACAAACTGTCGTATCTCAGTTTTATAAACTTTTCAGGAGAGCGATTTGTAGGTTTTCACACAACTTTGATTAGCTATAAATCAAAATCTATTTTACCGAATGGAAAGAAAATTTACCAAGTTATAACTTAAATCATAAGAATTCAGTGTAGAAAGTTTTATGGAATTTGCCTGTAAAAGCTTGTGGAAAATTTGGCGGGAAAAAGATACGACAGTTTGTGACGATGGTAATCCTCTCTTGTATGAAAGATACGACGCATATTTTTTATACTGAGAACTACATTTATAGATGAACAATCGGAATATATTGCACTTTTATTGAAAAACTTCGTGTTTATTACACAAAATAATTTAACAAATGCTGTCTGAGATTCTTGAGGGTAAAACGAAATTCCTGAGAACACACAAGAAACACAATATTAAGAGCATACTAACCATAACATAAAATAATGCTATCAAGTTGTCATTGCCAGATTGCATGCTTTGATATTGCACTTGAGAAGGATGGCTAATGTAGTAAGTTTCTGTAAAATTGAACATGTTCAGGGTTTCGAATGATTGGAGTTGGGCCAGGACACAATGAAAACGAGTCCTCGTAGGCCTGGGAGACCCGGATTCGATTCCCGGCGGAGCTCATGTGGTTCGGATTCCACGTTAATCAGTAGGTCCACGTCTCATATAGCCTCGCTGCTGAAAGGTACGTTAAAAATCAATCAATCAAAACGAGTCCTCGTACTTCTCTGGAGCGATAATTTTTGACAAGTCTGCAAAGTAGGAACTTGTATCTGGTGGATTCAATCTGCGTTCTTTTCAGGGAAATAGTTTTCTAAGTGTCCTCAAAATGACTTGTCTTAAACTGAATGCAGTTTGGATAGTATTTGTTCAATTTCACTTCGCGCATTTCCGTCCAATTGATTGGATCTCCATTTTCGTCACGTCTAACTGATAGAATACAAAGACATTGGGACAGAGATCTAGTCTCATACATCGCTTCTGTCAACACAATGAACGGTATATGGGTTCTTTTTCCTTGCCAGTTTAACAATCGGTTCAAGTTGCGAGGGAACAAAATTACTGCCACAGTGCTTAATAGATGTGCTTATAGCACTGTGGACTGAATATCAGTAATTTTGTCCATACCTAGATTCAAAGAATCGGAGAGAAATTTCTCTGATGTTCTTACGTGTTTGCAGCGCATACCCCATCATAGACTCCTACTAGGTCCATCCTGTATTTCTCTAACTCATTCGTTACGGATTTTAACGCGCCTCCCTATTAAGAATTCTAATATTCCATGTTCCAAATCTCATGTCCATTTTCTTTTGCTGATGTCGTGTAAAGTTATCAGTCTTGGTCCGAGGCTTCTGTGATTGTTTCTGAAAAAGTGTCTTTTTTTTTTCTATTACAGGATGAGTTTGTTACGCTCACCCAAACTCCCAAGCTGGAGGGCCACTCCTTGTCTGCCCGCGACAGCTTATTCAGTATCTTCGCAGCTAACCTCTATATCTAAAGGCCTTCTCTTCGATCCGCAACCTGAGGCCGCGGTGGTTCAGTGGTAGAGCGTTCACCTCTGATTCATGGGGTCGCGGGTTCCAACCCTGCTCCCGCCAAGTGAACTTTGTGGTGGACAAACAGCGTGTGCGTGGGTTTCCTCGGGGTTCTCCCGTTTCCTCCCACTTTCTTCATTCCATCATTTCATTCATTTCTCATAACACCGTCTCCTTTAGCCTAACCAGCATAACCGTAGGACGTAAAACTCAAACATTTCATGTCATGTCGATCCGCAATTTGAGGCGCCCCATGCCGTATGCCCCAAGCTTATAAGTTTATTTGCTTCGGCTGTTCCGAGCTTAAGATAGACTATAAGTAAAAATACATTAGGAACAAATGATAAAGAAACTAAGTCTACCTGATGGACAACAATAAGAAATGATATAAAAAGCAATGAGTTTATCAGTACGGGACTGTATACCTACTTTTGGGTCACTTTGTGTATATAAACAAATTGCTTTGAATATAGGCGTATCTGTCCAGTTGCGAAAGATCTGTTGCTCACAAACTGTCGTAACTCAAGATACGATTGTTTGTGAAAATGGTTTATATGCTTCATCTTAAGATACGACACAGTGACGTCATCACCACCGTCAAAACAACGCACATTACAGATGTGTCGTTTTGGGAAATTGTAGAAGTCAGTGTATGCAACTACATAGTAAAATATCTCAATTTTCGACATTTTTGAGATACGACACTTTGTGACGCTGTCGACGATATGAATCACAGAGGTTCAGGTTTCATATATTTCAAAGATTTTCTTGAAAACGTTTCTGTCTTTCAAAACATGACCATTAGGGAGGTGAGCAGGATCAAGCAATACCAATACAAAATAATTTCTAACATTAGATCTTCAGAATAATAAGTTATCAGAAAAGAGCAGCCTTTGAAAGGAAGGTGCATTTGCAAAGTGTTGCTCACTAAATGAAACGGGACAAGAAACAAAAGTTTCTCGTCTCGTTCCGTAAATCTTTTAGAAGACACCTCTCGTCTCGATTCTCGGAAATCTTTTCTCGTCTCGTTTTGTAAATCTATGCACAAAATTTGTGAACTGATTTTTTTTTCTTAATTTCATCTAGAAGTGGTCGTCACAATCCTTCCGCGTCACTAGGGACCTAACAAAGGTGCGATGTAAAAACATTTAAATCAGGTTTATTGTTTGTAGAGTAATGTGTAATGACGTGCATATATTTAAACGTTGATAAGTACTCTTTGTTGCGTTGACACAAACACTTTTTCAATTTATAGTCTTCCTACACTATACACTATACACTGTACACTAAACACTAAAGCAGTATTTGAGATCTAAGACTTGCGTGAACTAGTTGCTGCTCACGAGATTCGAGAAATGTTTCGTGTCATCTCGTTTCAGAAAGTTTACGAGACGAGACGAGCGTGGGTGACACTTTATGAAAGTCTTGTGAAATATGTATGTATGTATGTATGTACAGTAAGGCCACGATTATCCGAACTAACGTCAGTGGCGGACCTAGCCCGGGGCGGCCTAGACCCCCCAGTTTTTGGACTGACAAAACTAATTGAAACTATTAATTATTTAAATATTTTTAAAGTTTATAGTAAGCTTTGCCTTGTATTCTTTATTGGAGAATTTTTGAAACATTATATACGAAGTCCAACAATAAAGTAATGAGAATTTTTTTCAACTGATGCTGGCAACCCTGCGGACTGAAACCGCCGCAAGCATCTCACCTTGGACCCGCTCCAGTAGCACAGCACGTGGCACTCACGAAATATTATTCAGTGTGGAGTTAGAGAGGTTGAACAGTGCGGTCGTGTGTTGGACCGCCATCACAACAATGGAAGCACGTAATATTAAGCAGCGCCACACAATCTCATTCTGTGTTAAACTTGGAGAGACTGCCGCGGTAACGTACCGGAAACTTCAGCAGGCCTTTGGAAATGAAGTATTATCAGTGGCACAGGTGTATCGTTGGCACAAAATGTTTGCGGAAGGCAGAAAAAAAATCGAGGATGAACACCGTAGTGGGCGACCCACACAACACCACGAACGGAAGAGAACACAGACAAGTTGAGGGAAGTTGTGCAATCGGATAGACGATTAACCGTGAAAATGATTGCGAATGAACCGAACATGAATCGAGAAACAGTGCGTCTGATATTAACTGAAAATTTGGGAATACGAAAAATGTGTGCCAAACTAATTCCGAAAAATCTCACATCGCAACAAAAAGATGACCGGAGGACTGTGGCGGTTGATTTGTCTGTTCGGCAATATTTGGCATCAAAATCCATTACAGTGCTACCACACCCTCCTTATTCACTGGATATCGCCCTGGTTTTTTTTTTTTTTTTTTTTTTTTTTTTTGTTCCCAAAGGTGAAAGCAGTTCTTCAAGGACACCATTTTGAAGCAGAAATACACATCCAAGCAGCTGTAACACGGGCTTTGACAGGCATCCCAAAGACTTCCAGAGATGCTACCAACAATGGAAACGCCGATAGAGCAAGTGTGTGCAGGCACAAGGGGAGTACTTTGAAGGTGATCACATTGTGGTTGGTTAAAAATATAAGTAAAGTTGTTTTTGCCAACAATTCTCATTACTTTATTGTCAGTCCTCTTTTAGTTTCAGTCGCAGTTTTTCGTTACATAATGTGTAAAACAATACTTGAGGTCCACAATATCAGGGTATAACCTAGCCATAAGATCCATCGGGGGAGAGTTATGTTGGAAACTTCTGCAGGACCCATGAAAAATTGTAAACTTATGATATACCTATCATTGTCTGGGTTCAGGCTGTCACCCCGTTTATACCTTCTAGATACGCCACTGGCTAACGTGGACCCTGACTAGCCTCAAATAATACAGACTTTGTGCAAAATGTAGGGCAGTACTGTATGTACAGTTGTAAAGGCCGGAGATATACTATATCAATTAAATAAGACTACATTAATTGCTGTACAGTACGATCAGCCGTTCAGACCCGGCTGATCGTGGCTCTATTGTACTTAATTTTTAATAGAACATAGATATCCATTTGACTACCAACTAAAATTGCTATCCAAATTTTCTGCTTCTTATTTCAAAACAAGATGCCTATAACTTTGTCTACGTTTTCGAGTAATTCATTTCTAAGCGTTGTCATAGAATTTTTCATTCTACAAGAATGTTTCAACTGTATGCCCATCTTCGCGATTTCAATAGCTTTTGAGTCACATGAAAGGATGCACGTGACATCACCTAATAACGCGTTCATGAACATAAACCTCATACGTGAAATGCATAATGACCAGTGTACTGGCAGTCGTTGTACCTCTTTTCACAGTACGAGATTTTTAAGACGTAAGGTGATGACTCTGTAAGTCGACTAACAAACTAAAACTTTATATTTGTGAATGCATGCCAAAATTTTTATATGAAATTTATTATGATCAATAATCATGCAAACCCACAAAAGTTTAATGGAAAATGAACAAACTTGATTACAAATCACATACTATACAAACGAGATTATTGAAGCTTGAAAATAAGTCATTTTTTGCTCTCTCTAATAGAAATTTTCGAATCTAATTCAAATTATATTATTTGTCTTTCTTCAAAAGAAAATCTTTGAAAAGAATTAATAACTTTTTTTTTTTTTTGTATCTTTTCGTAGACGAAAATCTAGATGACAAATTAAAGCTATAGTTGACGAATATTTGCAAATTAGAGGAGACATCTGTTCCCCTTCCTCGGAATCAGATCAAAAATCAATTTTATATCTTCCGAGATTGAACGAAATGATTAGTTGGACACGTCAATACTTGGACACGTCAATACATGGGGACCAAGAAAATTTAAAATACCGGTATGATGAATTGATATACAAAAACGTGAAAATTTAGAGCATATTTTAATCTGTGAATCTTTGTATTATACTACGTATCCTGCTTCTTGTTACATGTCTAGGCGACTAATTTGGGCCTGATCTACGAACAATTAAAACTAACTCAATAAAATCTACATTTTTAAAAAATAAAATCGGCTCCGTACC
Organism: Thermobia domestica; assembly: GCF_964235325.1. Lineage (NCBI taxonomy): Eukaryota > Metazoa > Arthropoda > Insecta > Zygentoma > Lepismatidae > Thermobia > Thermobia domestica. The sequence goes on from NC_137456.1 coordinate 68,002,974, forward strand.
AACGGCCTGGCATTGAGGAATGGAGTTGACAAACCAAGTCGAATCTTGATTCCTGTGTACTATGATGGCCCGCTACACATCTGTTCCGGAACGGGTTAGAAAGTGAATAAATCATATATTTGTATTCGCGAGTCGCATTCGGACCGTGGGCTGCAATTTGACTATCACTGGTTTAACATATTATGAATTATATATACTAGATATTAGCAAGCTGTACATTGGTTAAGAACTTTTTAAAAAATCCATATTAACGTATCAGTAGAGTAACATTTATTAACTAGATATGCCTAGGTAGGATGTAGAGATCCGTATCAATTTAATGGAAACTGTTTGAGTTGGAAACACGTCAGGTGTCCAGGTGTCTGGGTTGGCAACCGCCAGCAAGAGACCAAAGCACCGGGTAATGTGTGTTAGGACAACTTCGTACTAATACATCATTTAATAACAGTAGAACGACAGTGTGCAGAGAGCTGAGCAGACGTCCAAAGAGGACAAAATGTTTACGCACAGTTTTGTGGTTAAGCGTGACGAGAGGAGCAAGTGTGTCTAGTGTGTCAAGAAATACAGTGTCCAAGTTGATAAGAGTCCACAAAACTGATGGCAAATTCACATCGACGAAGAGGAACACTGGTCGGAAGAAAGTCCTCAATAACAGATACCGTCGAGCTTAACCGGATTGTCACCCCGAACCTTTGTGCGACTGTAGCACAAGTTACGAAGAAACTCAAGCAGCGCTTTCCACAGCTGAATCACAGTCTGCCGCAAGTTACATGACATGGAAATACAAGGTTAAATTCCATGGTCGAAAAAGATGATAAGAGATCATAACGCTCTAGCACGACGCCAATCGAACATATAACATGGATTGTTAATGACTGGAAATGTAGAATATGGTCGGGTGAATCATTGTTCATTTTATTCTAAACCATGGGCCATGTTTAGGTATGGCGAGGCCATGGCCACCCACAGTGGATGACAAGAAGGTAGTTGCTCCAAATGGATTTTTGAAGGGTGTTATAAAGGTAACCAAGAAAGTTCTGTCGTTTTTTCACCCACCACCTTCGAACATCGATGCCACCTAAGACGTACCTAAAAGATCAAACATAGTCCCCATCAGCATCGACAACCTTCTGCCAACGTTCAGGAAGGCCATGGATTTCATCGCGGTAGAACCTGGTGGGCCGTGAAGCGAAGATATCATTTTGCACCTCTACTTGGAATTTGAACTGGTCTTCTCTAAGGTGATTGTCCAAGGAATGGAACAGGTGATAATCGGACGGTGCAATGTTAGGGAAGTACGGCGGATGTGATAGTGTTTCCCATCCAAGGCGTAGAATTGTGTCCTCGGTCATCCTAGCCATCTGGGGTTTAGCGTTGTTCTATAATAGGAGGGCCCTCTGCGGTTCAGAAATGCTGGCTCCAGAGTTTTGAGTTTTTGTTGAACACAGTTCAACTGCTGACAATACACAGTTGCATTGATGCGTTGACCAGCTGGTAGCAGTTTCCGATGCACGAAGACGCGAGCAGTCCACCAAACACACAGGAAGGCCTTCTTCTGGTGCAGTGCTGGTTTCGGCTGTTTTGGAACCGGTTCATGGGATGCTAATCAATGATGACGGCGTCGTGGAGTTTCACACAGGACCCACTTTTCATCACATGTCAACACGCTGTCCAGGAATGGCTCATTCCTCAGACGAGACAGCAAAGAAACGCACGTGTTTGCTCGCGTTGCCTTATGACCCAGAGTAAAATCATGTGGAAACCATCGACTCAACTTTTAGCGCTTCCTAAGTTGATGGAGGTGCTGCTGAATGGTTTCTTCTATCACACTGAATTGTAGTCCCAGTTTCTCACATGTATGGCTACTGTTCACCTCAATTGTCTTCATTTTGTACATGTGTTGATCTTCCGGCACGTGGTGCGTCTTCAAGTGTTTCGTCACCGTCCTTAAGCTTGTTAAACCACCGATGCACTTTCCAAGTAGTCACGACACCCTCACAAAAAGTCTGGCATATCTTCCGATCACGGCAGTGGCGTTTGACCCCAGTTTGAACTCGTACAGCATACACATCCTTACGACGCTCTGTGAAGGTCTCATGTTCAATCTGTCCTTACGCAAGTTCACGGTGTAACTGAACTGGCACAACCAGGTAGTATGTTGGATATACCGACACGAACAACTGGCCTTCCCCTTATCTCCATTTGCATTTAACTCACGATGTGAGGGCCAATTGAACACATACCTCCACGAAAAGCTACAGAACTTTCTTGATTGCCTTTATAGTTTTTGAAAATACATGTCAAACTATACTAATTTGCTCTCAGATCCATATATTCTTCTTCTTCTAAGTCTTTTCCCCAGCTAGCTTTGGTCGGCTTTTCGGCCGCTGTCCTCCACCTGTTTCTATCTTGTGTCATGTCCACTGTACCATATTGTTCTTCACAAAATCTTCCCACTTTTTCTTTGGCCGAACTCGCGCTGGTTTCTCATCTAGTTCCATAGCATCCACGTGGTGAGTAACGTATTCCGAAGATCTTGTTTCATGCCCATACCATCTCAGTCTACTTTCTTGTAGTTTTTTTTACCACTAGTCTCGCCTTTACTGTTCTCCGAATACTTTTATTCTTAATTCTGTCCTTCCGTGTCACTCAACAAATCCTCCACAACATCTTCATTTGTCAGAACCTCGTTATTTTCGAACTTGATGCAGTGCACATGCAAAATATTTTTCTTTTTTCTTTTCTCTCTTACCTTGAAAAGCTTGTAAATCATCTTTTCTCTCTCTTTTGTTTCCAAGTTATTGTAGAACTCTTTATAACAACTCTAACGCGGCTGCCTTTTGCTACACTAACTGTCTTCTTTGTGTTCTTCTCCGCTTCTTTTTAATCCTACAGGTCTTATTGATAGAGTACTGCCACTTTTTGTATTGCTTCTTTTTTTCCTTCACAGTTGCTTGAACTTCTTTATTTTACCTCCACGTTTCCTTATCAATAAAGCCTTTCGTTTCTCCCACAATTGTTCGTGCTGTTTCCCTATGTGTTACTGATTCCTTTTCCACGTGCATTTCTTCTTCCTTCCTTTGCTGTATTTGCGATGTAGTAATTCCCTTCTGAATCTTTTCAATACTCGCCCCATCCCCTTCCGCCGCATGCCCTTATAAATCCGAAATAATGAAGTTTTACTCATCAATGCCTGATGGATGAATGTAGTCGTTAATTATTTTCTGTCTTCAAGATATTACGGATCTAGTTAATCTCTAAACATCCTTAGAATAATTTTATTTCGATATTCATTATATGCATAATTGTGTAAATGTTTTTTCCCCTCTTATTATTCAATATTTGCTCGAGCAATTAATTACTATTGGACATTAGAAGCGTCATTTAGGGAAGAAAAGGGTTCAATCGCTCCAAGACTTTGATGTATATACCTGAAATGATTCTATTGATTCAAATAAGCACGATTCTTTTAAATGTATTTGAATGTTGGAATTATTTAAGATGAAATTAGCTAAATCTTTCAGTTTTAACGTCGAACGTTTATACACGTTAGGCTAAGGGAGACAAACGATTAACACACTACGTCCCTGGGATGTCCCATTTTGATCCCAATCATCCCATTCGGTTCCGGGCATTATCGGGACAATGAGAAGACATCCAATGGACGTTCTGCATGGGACGTCCTGAAGGATTCCCATGTAGGATGTCCACGGGGCGTCCCAGATGGGACAGGAGGTCCGGGGGGAAACCAATAGACATCGCTTCGTGGTCCTGTTGAATATCCCGTATCCCGGGATATTAGCGAACATGTGGATCTCCCGCGGAAATCCTGTGCATGTCCCGGGAGCACATTCGGATAATCCTGGGATGTCCCGTCGTCCGTTGCGTGCTCAGTCTCGGACATCCCGTGGACGTACTTGTGCTATGCGGGAAATGAATGATGATGGAAGAATTAGTGGAAGGAAACGAGAGTACCCCGAGAAAACTCACGGACAGTATGTTGTTTACCACAAACTTAGACAGGGATCGAGCCAGGGACCCACACACCAGATGTAAGTGCTCCATCACTGAGCCACTGGAGTTATTTACAGCTTCAGTTGTTTTAGATTTTCATATTGCATTGGCTTGTGATCACTTATCAACCATTCCGAGAACATCAATATCTTATTTCATGGAAATTTAAGAAAATCGTATATATGATTACATTCAGAAGAAACAGGAAACGGGTACAAAAACAGGTCATCTATCGAGACTTAAAAACAATGTAGGACTATGGGGAAATGGTGTCTCAGTGGTAGAGCGACGACTCCTCGAGATAACTGCTTCGATCCCAGGCCATGAGTTTGTGATGGACAACACATCGTATCAGCGTTTTCTCCGAGGCTTCCCTTTTCCTCACACAATTCTTCCATCATTCATTTTTCATTATTTATACTCCTTCTGAAGCGTACAGATCAAATACATGAGACTTCAAATTGAGTACTTCATTCCATTTAAATAAACCTAAAAAAAAAAAAAAAAAAAAAAAACTGTGAATATTAGAGTATAGTAGCTTCTTTAAATATGAAAAGATGCACTTCTATACAGTTACAAAGATGAGATTGACATATTTTATAAAATGTATCTTATAGTTTGTAAGCAGGAACTGATTGAAAATCCCAGAGGCAATTTTATCTAGCTTTCTCTGTAAAATGTTCGATATATTTGTGAAGCATGTTTATTACAAGATAACTTAAGTACCTAAATAGAAATTTATTCTGTGCATCAGAGAAACAAAATTCTATTTTTATTTTGTACAACTTTTGTTGTAGCCTCTCTTGACGTTTCTTGGAATTAATTTCTGTAATAAAAAATCTTGAGGTTTGCGCTCATTTGAATGCTAGTTTGTAAGTTATGTTCTTATGGCCCCCCTCCTTCATCGGTCATGAGATGACAACTTACATCTTTCGCGGGGAATATGAATTACATAGGCTCCCATTGCGAATTTAACCCCAGTTTGCCTTGGAAAAGCTTAGCCAAGAAATCACGAGGGCGTTCCAGGGTTATGCTCTAGTGCAGGGTTTCTCAACCTGTTGATCGTTATCCATAGGAGGATCGCGAGAGTGTTTCATGGGATTCGCGAAGATAAGCGGAAGAGACAAATATAATTAGAATCTAATACCGAAAAATATGTTAAATATTATTTTGAATGTTGTTCTGATAGGCATATTTTTATTTTTTATAGCTACATACTGTTAAGAACAACAAAAAAAGGTCTCCTAAACATTCTCAAAAGGTGCAAAGTTGTTTTAAAATCAACTTAAATGAAAGAGATACGATATGAAACTATGAAAACTTCATATTGAAATACCGGAAAAATACAAATGCAACAAAACCTGCATATTGAAATACAATTAAAATTGAAAGCTAATGATGAGATACCTGAGCATGGTGTGATTTCACTAGTGCGGCAATGTTCGTTTAAATCTTCGTGACCCACATTATCAATTCATTTCAATTCTCAAAACTTTTTTAACAACTGTCCAAGTTTTTTTTTTTTTTTTTTAAATTAGAAATCACTTTATATTTCTATCATATAACCCAAAATTAAGGGAGTTATGAAGTTTTAAAATTTTCAAGCGGCCTCCATTTTGAAACGGTATGACGGATTGGATTTTATACTTGTAATATGAATGAACTGATCTAATTTGGTTCTAATCCATTCGCTTTTAGGTAAGTTACTGTATCCACTATACACAAGAAATGGATTCTACTATTATAGAAATAGATGGATATCATGAGATCTCCGCAATAGATATATTAAAAAGTCCCACACAAGCTTCTTAGAAACCAAAAATTATAAGGAGTTGCTGGCAAGAGCATAGGAATTAGGTTGAGAACCATACTGCTAGTGACAAATACCATATACTGGTATGATAAAAGAAGTGAATAGGTAGACTGAATATATTGGGGAAAACTCGTACAAAATTCAAGGACAATATAATATTGTCCATCGTGTATACATGATCGAGACGCTTCCCACTAAAGGTAATGCATTTTGCTATAAAACTCTTAAGAGGCCTCATCCCGGCGAAATTAAAATACAGCTAATTTTACAGTAATTATGTGATATCTTCAAATAGATAAAAGATAATTGAAATACGGAACAAGAGCGCCCTAGTCATTATTATTTTCTGTGAGGTACCTTTATCACAAGTCACCTAGTGGCTTTCCGTTTCCAGCCGTTTAGAAACGCGAAAATAAATGCCGATTTTCAAAATGGCCAGAAATCGAAAGCAGATAAGTGGGTCGTGATAACGATGTCTCATGTAAAATGATATTGTATAGGGCGCTCTTGTTCCACATTTCGATTATCTTTTATCTATTTGAAGATATCACATAATTACTGTAAAATTAGCGGTGTTTTAATTTCGCCGGGATGAAGCCTCTTAAGCCCCACACAAGCCTCACCATTGGTCTAGTGTGCGCCTTTGGTCACTGTAGTGCTGGGTTCAATTCTCTATGGGAGAGCATAGAACGAATGGCGATGCCTCAGATTTTGCTAGTTTGGTCAATATTTGGAACTATGTTGTCTCTAAAATGTGTTTTGAAAGCAAAGTTTCGTCTCGAAAAGTATTGAAATACCTTTTCCTATTAAAAGAGCTCTTTTTCGTCTTGTAGGCGACACTAGATATCACATTAAACTCTGGGTAGCGCTGTAACTTCGAAATTTTTTTCTGAAAGGGAAAACATTAATATTTGGGTCCTGTAGATAAAAAAAAACCAAGTTGGGCCCTAGAAAATATGAAATATGCTATATAGAATTAAAAAATTCAGTAAATATTTTTTATTACTTCTAGGACACCAGTTGGTGTTTTACTGAAGTAGAACCCAGGGTCTCATTCTGTAACGGTCTTCGCAAAATTTGCGCATCTCAACCTAATCCAGTTATAACTACAATACCAACTATTGCAAACTTCAATGAAATTTTAACGCAAATTGCTACGGAATGAGGTCTCAGATTATGTTTAATTTTAAGGAAATATATTTTATTAAGATAATAAGGAGGCAGTGATAATAATAATAATAATAATAATAATAATAATAATAATAATAATAAAATAATATCATTACTAAAATAGTATGGTGGGTCCATTCCATGGTTTACAAATCTAGTCTATGGGACTAGACTTATATTTGACATAACTTAAAGCCTTGTAGAGGTCCTGATACCAGACTTTTTATTAAAACGGGACGAAATCACATTTTCATTTCATTTAAGACTATTTTTTTCCTGATGTGGTGACTATATTCCAGGCTTTATTTATACATTCATATTCGTATCGTGTAATATAGAATAAGAAAGTACCTTACTACTTTATTATTTTATGTAGTTATTTTACTTTCTGCAGTGGAGAACACAAGAATATTTTTATTACCAATTGTATTTAAAAAGGATGCACTTCTCAAAGTTGTAAAAAAACAAAAAAAAAAAAAAATCCTACTAGGAGTTGACATCATTACTCACATAGTACGCTACGTCCCTGGGATGTCCCATTTTGATCCCAGTCATCCCATTCGGTTCCCGGGATTATCGGAACAATGAGAAGACATCCCATGGACGTCCTGCATGGGACGTCCTGAAGGATTCCCATGTAAGATGTCCACGGGACGTCCCAGATGGGACAGGAGGTCCGAGGGAAAACCAATAGACATCCCTTCGTGGTCTCGTTGAATATCCCGTATCCCGGGATATTAGCGGACATCTGGATCTCCCGCGGAAATCCTGTGGATGTCCCGGGAGCACATTCGGATAATCCCGGGATGTCCCGTCGTCCGTTGCGGGCTCAGTCTCGGACATCCCGTGGACGTACTTGTGCTGTGTGGGTAGTAACACTAACACTATCCCTTGAAATGAGCTCCCCTCAAGCATCAGGGAGCTTAAATGGGAGGGCAGGTGCCTCTCCTGCCTCCCACAGGTTACGGCCTTGACTCTAGGTCAACATCTCATATAGCCGAAGTGCTGAAAAGGACCGCTAAACTTAAAGAAACAAACAAGCCTCAAACTACACGCATTTAAAAAGAAACTCGTTGTTACCTCCTTTCAGAATTCAACGTTACCCCATAAAAATGTAATGCCCTGTCTTTAAGCTGCATCAGGAGCCCATGACCGGGTAGCCGTATTGTTAATAGCTTGATATGTGATCAGCAAGATCGACAGATATCGAATATTAATTCTAGTTTCTTAGATCAGAGTTCACTTCATCTTAAATCAAACATGTAGTTTCCCAATTGTCTCAAGAAGCTGGACCAACACACACAAAAATATCTACCTCCACCGGGAGTCAAACCTAGGACCAGTGGAAGTAGACAGACAATAGATACGCTAGTTAATCAGTTAGTTAGGAGAACAATAAAACCAGAAAGGAATGTATACTTTTGAGCGATGCTAGGAGAGAAAAAGTATGGTGATATGGGGGAGGAGGGGGAATGGCGTATGAAATTTTAACAGATTAACACGTTTCATGGACTTTACATGTCAAAAACAAAATAATTTTTAAACGTCTGCATTTTCCTTCCGAAGCACGTGCACTCGTTTAGAGGTTGTGCGTTCAACGTAGCTTAAGATTTGTATAAGATTCTCCATGGGTCATTTTCGAATTTTCTTCCCACTCTCAAGAATAAAGAGTGGTTTATTGCACGGGAATTTAAAGACAAAAATCTTAAAAACGGTTTTAATGATTTTGTTCACATTTCATAAATGTTTATTAACAGTCTTTTAAAGTATGGTATAATTCAATAATCATGAAAAAATCCACAATGTATTGTTTACTATTAGAGGTAAGTTCTTCCAGAACGATTTTCTTTAAAACGGCTAAAACAAATTTGTTCATAATTCATAACTTGACAATATTACGTAACTAATTTACCTTGAAAAAGCATTATAAGGAGTAGTTCATTTGATGGATGTGAATGTTCTTTGGATGAAGTTTTAAGCAAACGCCATGTAATTTTGTGAAGTATTCCATAAATAAATAGTTCAGTAATAACTGCAACATAACATGATTAGTTTCAGAAATTGGAGCGGAAAAGTTTAGTACGGTGGGCCCATACCTTTTATATAGTGAAGCTATCTTACTTCTGGAGAACACAATAATAGTTTTTTTTATTATTATTATCAATTGCATTTTAAAAGGATGTAGTTCTCAATGCTGTAAGAAAGAAAAATTTTTCTGCTACAAGTTGACGTCATTAGTAACACTAACTTACCTTTATTATTGTGTGTGTGTATATACGTATATATACATGCAGCAGCACTTTTACGAGAGGAGAGGACCAGCCGGTTCACAAAGAACGTAGTTCCAGAGCCCACAAAGTAACAGATCGTACTGAGTGTCGGATGTGAAAGTTCTTAGTCTTTACCTATCCAAACAGCAAACCAAGATTCCGAGCTTCCTCTTAGCGTCCCTTTCTCCTCTCCTGTCTTGGATATAAAAGCTTGTCCCACTTTAACCATTTCCATTGGCTACATGTTTTCTTCCCTTCTTCTCCTCTTGTTTTTGTATTTTGGAAAATAAAAATAAAAAAAGAACAAAAAAGTGAGATCATAATTAGTTTTGTATTAACTACACGTCAGAAACAGAGAGAGAGTATATACATATTTTATAAATACAGTTTTTAACATTATTCTTTTTATGTCTTGGGAACACGTTATGTAACGACTGTGGACATGTATAGTACATAACCTTAAGGTAAAATTTCCTTGGCAAAAAAAGCAAAAGATAAATATATTAAGAACGCCGGCAATACGTGATTGTTATCCTTTAAGAGTGCATGGGAGGAAAGCTGAAAAACAATAAGAAAAAGGAATTCGTAATATACGGAACAATTAAGACATACCGTGTTTAGCCATGTTACATAGTGCTTGCTTACAATGTAAACGAATGAATATGTGTGAATATGTTCCTCTAAAAAGTATAAAATAAACTCAAATATTTAAGATATGAACCGTATAAAGATCTTTGAGATAAAAAAGAAGTTAGTATATGTATTTCACCGCATACATTTTACGAATTCCTCCCCCTATTCTGTATAAATATATATTTATGTATATGATTTGTACATATCACCAAGGGCGCCCATATTGCGGTTTCCAAGGAGAGAGGGGCAAGTATACGCGACATTTCAAATATAGGTTCAAATTTTGCTGTAGCTAATGTAAAAAAATCAATTGGGTTTCGATATTCCGAAGTACGATTTCCTCTAGCGGGGTGAGCGCCCCACCTTGCCCCCCTGATGGACGCCCTTGCATATCACTACTAATTTTATCAATATTATTGGATTTAATATATTTAGTTCAATTTTATCTTAGGTTCTAGTTTAACACGTAAATAACTAAATAGTTTACATTGTAGTTGAAATCTCAATCACAGAGAGTTTTACCAAACGAGAGATTGGAACAGTGGCGTGATCTAGCGAAAACTGAACATTCAACATTTCTACTTATAAATAATACAAAAACAATTGGAATAACCAGGAGTTGATATCACTGTTTTCTGAAAGCACGAAGACCAGTACCATTTTGACAATGATTCATATATTCTAGGTGCTTTACTCATATAGTTTATTTGAAATTGCTTCTAGACGCATAGTTTCGTACGTTTGACATGACATCTTATAATGTCCTATCTGCTATTGTCATCCACCTCCGAGATTATCTTTAAACAGTAGCCAACTTTCAGCATAAAAGTGCTGCGGACTAGGTGCGGATACTATGCAGTGTCGCAGTTAGGGTTACCATATGACGTACTTTAAATAAGAGAACGCTTTTACATTTCACAAATAAAAGGCTTGGAAGGAAAACATAGTAAGTGACAAATGCAAGTTTTAAGATACTGAAAGTTATGTGTATAAGTGTGTGAAAAGAAAACCCTAATTCATGTACAGGGTGGGAAGGAATTAACTCTCTATTGATTAGGAGGGAACCTGTTAAAACCCCCACAGCCAAAACCCCCACACTCAAGAAATGTCAAAACGCCCATACAAACGGTCATAGCCCCCACACAAATGGACAAATCTCCCAAACGCACGAACGGTCAAAACCCCCACAGCCAAAACCCCCACACTCAAGAAATGTCAAAACGCCCACACGATCGGTCATAACCCCCACACAAATGGACAAATCTCCCAAATACACGAACGGTCATAAACCCCACAGCCAAAACCCCCACACTGGTAGTCGGTAATAACCTCCAACGGTCATAACTCCCACACAAATGGACAAAACAGCCACATATAGCAACGGTCACAATCCCCACATAAATGGACAAAACCCCCACACAAATGGACAAAACTCCCAAATGCAGAAATAGTCACAACTGCCACACAAATGGACAAAACCCCCACACAATCGGACAAATCTCCCACACTCTGAAATGATCCTGGTTGCATGTCTTGCCCTTGTACTTTTTAATAACATTTTTTATTCCACTTAAACTGATGTTGCAACTATTCTTCTTGGGCGTCATAAAGAACCGCAACAAAGACGTGAAATGACGATCATTTCAGAGTGTGGGGGATTTGTCCGATTTTGTGGGGTTTTTGTCCATTTGTGTGGCAGTTGGACAATTTCTGCATGTGGGAATTTTGACCATTTGTATGGGAGTTTTGTCCATTTGTGTGGGGACTATGACCGTTGCTATATGTGGCTGTTTTGTCCATTTGTGTGGGGGTTATGACCGATTGTGTGGGCGTTTTGACATTTCTTGAGTGTGGGGGTTTTGGCTGTGGGGGTTTTGACCATTCGTGCGTTTGAGAGATTTGTCCATTTGTGTGGGGATTATGACCGATCGTGTGGGCGTTTTGACATTTCTTGAGTGTGGGGGTTTTGGCTATGGGGGTTTTGACCGTTCGTGCGTTTGGGAGATTTGTCCATTTGTGTGGGGGTTATGACCGTTTGTGTGGGCGTTTTGACATTTCTTGAGTGTGGGGGTTTTGGCTGT